>NW_020454783.1:1019493-1230925 GCF_003342845.1 Nothoprocta perdicaria
AACGGCAACGGCAACGGCGGCTCCCGCCGCGCTGCCGCCCTAGCGACAGCGCCGCCCCCGGGGCTCCCGTCAGCGCCGCGGCCGTTGGCGCCCGTTAGCGGCCGTTGGCGCCCGTTAGCGGCCGGGCTGCCGCGCGCGCAAGGCGGGAGCGGGGGAGGGCGGGGGGCGGCCCTGCGCTTTGCGATACCCGCCCGGGTCTCCCCCATCCCCGGGCCGAGGTGCTCGGGGATGGGGAGCCCCTGGGCTGGGGGCCCACAGGCGCCCACGGGTCGCGCGGGGSATGGAGCCTCCCCCTCGGAGCACGCCGGGGCAACGGCGCTGCCCTCGTTTCTTATACCCTTAAACGGCGCCTTTCTAATGGCACTGGTGAAACAGACAAGAGCCTAATAAAATAAACCAGGCAGCCCTGCGGAAACATGTTCCCTGGTGGCAGGATGGTCCCCTACGGCAGCCAAGGGCCMAGCTCCAAAACCCCTCAGAGTGCAGGAGAAATTTCCAGTTGGCTCTGAGGGAAAGCGAGTTCATGTCTACATCAAGGAAGCCGTATTTATTTTCTCCCTGCTTCGGGCAATTAGTTCCTCACCTTCGCTGGAAGCAGGGTTAGACCCTTTATTTTTCTTCTTCAAAGAAGTGCTAACAAAACCACTTCTCTGCCGCTGACACTTCTCTGTTTCTGCAAAGACCCTTCCCACTGAACCAGAATTTCCCTCTTACAATGCCAACATGAAAAAGACACATCTTAGGGATTTTTCAATTGAGTTGAAAAAAAAAAAAAGAAAAAAAAAAGGGAAAAGAAAAAAGCCCCAAACCACTTTGAAGGATGCGCAGGTATCGGGAACACTCAGCACATCTGCTGAATCAGGCTGCCGGCTCCCAATCAGGCAGCGATTCAGCCCATTCAGACACTGCTAGAGAAGAAGATGAATTTTGTCAGCAGCCAAAAGATCCTCAATTCTGTTCCCACAGCCATTGACTCTTGCTTGCCTTCAAAGCCCTGGTTACCGACCTAAGCCTTAGCCCCTGCCTAGAAGGGGGTCAGGTGTATGTCTGCATTATCAAGGGAGTTTGCAGTGCACCCTGTAGCTTAAGCTGCAGCTCTGGGAATTTTGGAGCAGGTTGGCTGGACAAGTTCAATTTTGCTTCACCCCCACATTCAGTGAGGTGGAGTTTCTATTTTCTATAGTAGTCACAGTTTGGATTTGTAATGTTTTTAGCAAGTCTTCAAATACTCATGTCAGCTCAGAGCTTTAGGACACAGTCTCCTGCAAAATGCAGCTGCTTTGCCTGGTGCCACTAAAATAATGCAGTCCTAAGCTAGTTTAATCAGCCTAATGAGGTTCATACAATCATAAGGGTAATTGCCAGTGATTCAGGTTCTCCATAGTGGCTCTAATGATTCCCATCGGAGGAGGATGTTTTTAATTTCTTGAATCTCACCAGAACTCAGACTGCTCCAGGAAATAAAAGTCGCTCCCCTTCCTGAGTGATGYCTCCTCCCATCACCCCAAAGTCAGGGCATATTTCTCTGTAATTCCCCACTAAAGTGTCTTTTCAAAGCAGCAATGTTTCTAGACCTGCTTAAACCTGGCCACCATGACCTGTGAATGAGTACTGCTCTGTATAGAATAACATGAGGGCTGAAAAAGGAAACAAGCCAATGAACAATACAGGTAGAAAATAATGGAACTTTAAAACTGAGATTTTAAAGACAGCTGTCTTTAAAATGTCTGTGACTACACGTTGTGCAGTTTAGTTAGATCCTAAGATCACAGTGTCAAAACCTCACTTTTGAAGGTCTTTAAGGGATTTTGTTAGTTTTTGTTTTGTTCCTTTCTGGAATTTGCTGACATTTTTGTTACCCATTTCTCCAGATTCTTTTTCCCCCTGCTGCTAATCCTCACCCAGATATAATCTAGACCTTCCAGCTGGTCTGAGGGACATGCTAACAAAGCTGATGTGGGTGGGAAAGCTTACAATGCCAAAAGCACAATTAGCTCTCTCAACAGATGCACCCYATAATCCCCCAGCTCCCATAACATTTAACAGATAAATTATCCATTGACACYGACTAGGCAGCCCAGGGAGGCAAGGAGATCACAAGCAGCCCCTTACCTAGTTTGAAGGTACTGCTTCAGCTGCTATTCTCTGCTTGTAAAGTCTCCAGCGGCTCTCTAATCAGGAAAGCTCTCTGAATGCTCAAGTACAGGAGTGCAGGTGTCCCTGCAGAGAGCACAGGCTCAGTGACAAGATAGGCTATCGGGGAAAAAAGCACAGATACAGTCTGGATATGTTGTTCCCTGTTGTTCCCTCAGTTATTATGGAGAAAATCTCTTTTTAAATTCAGATACTTTAAAAAGAGTTTTGAAAAACTGATATTAACATCGCTCTTTAAAAATAAACTTCCACTTTAATATGGAAGCAGGACACATTTTTAAAACCTCTGACACTGGTAGGGACACATATAACTTTATATCCCTCTCAGCAATTTTTTGTATGAGCTACTTCACATACTRCACACTAATTTACTTTACAACCCAGCTCTAAAATATTCTCCATTTTGTGCTGCCCTACGATCCCAGCTTTATTTTATATTTTTCTTTAAAGCCAAACAACATCATTCATAGGAGTTTATTTAGATATAAAAAACATATACAGCATGCACATCTCTGTAAAACTGAACTGTGGTAACAGAAAGGGCTGTAGGAATTTGCACGCAGGGCAGTAGTTTTAAATTTTAAAAAGCTTGTGGCAATATCTACTGAGGTTCTTCCATGGTGCCAGGTACTCTTGAGTACCAGGACTGTTATCATCATCACATGTCTTCTSCCTTCCATCAAAGGAAGTCACCAGTCTCAGTATATTGCTTTTGGACTTACTTAAATCAAGGACATCACTAGAGTAGGGGTCCATAATGTACTCCCAGCTGCCTCAGTATTCCATGTAATTTCAGTCAAGTTATCCATTCTGTCAGGAACAAGGTTCAAACATGAGCACTGAATTTTCAAAGTTATGGGCACTTGCAGTACCCATTCATCACTGCGAGAGTTAAAATGCTCTGGTTTTAAGCGCAAAGAAGGGATTCTTCACAAGAGGGAGCTGCCACTGCCTAGCAGTAAAGGAAACTGATGACTTGGCTGGCTGTAAAGGTACCCTGTGGGTCACAGATACTCAGTGCCAAGCCAACAATCTTCTTTCTGCTGGCTAAAATGTGATCCATATGCTCTGTGGGAAGTTTTTCTTGTTTCCCTTTTTTTTTTCCAGATGGCACTCAGAGTGCAAAACAGACTTATTAATGTCTAAGATTAATCTGTAATAGCAATATATGAATTTATTGATGATCTGCACATGCTTTGTAACTCTCATTTAGTGGTTTATGCCTCAGTTACCAAAAATCTTCACCAGAAATTCCTTAATAAACCTTTCAGAAAGCAATTAAGGGGAAAAAAAGGCACTATCAGGCAAAAGGCAAACCTGCTGATTGTTTCCTGATGAAGTTTTGAGTTTGTCACTGTTTTCTATGTAGCAACTTTATATATAAAAAAGGCTTGTCTTTCATTATCGTAGTCTGTTTCTGTTGAGTTTGGCATTCCATGCAAGGTCATTTTCTACTTTATGAAGAGGTAAGAGACCCATTCATCAATTGCTAACTAAAAAAGAATCTAACAGAATGATTATTCCATTGAAAATGGAATAATTTCCTTACATTTCCTTAATTCACTTACATTTCCTTAAAAAAAATGCACCAAAACTCCCAYCTATTGATTTAGAGAGATTTTTGTCTCTTTCATTCCAAATTACCTTCAAGAAAATAAAATCCTGAAATTCCTGCATCTTACACGTTACATAATTTTTTTGTTGTTTCTAAAGCACGCTATTTACAACCCTTTTTGTAAAATTTTCTAGAACAGCATTCACACACTGTCTGAATATTGCAGTGCTTCAAGCTGTTTAAAATAATGGAGGTCTAGCAATCCTGACCTAGAAAGCTGCCATCTAGCTTCCTGCTTTATTATTCCCCGAAAAATGAATTTGCTCAGATACCATATTGTCAAAGCCAATTGAAGCCTCTTAATTTGTTGTTCTGAAATATCCAATTTACCTTTTAACCCATATTAAGCTAGCAAACAGAACATCACTGAAAGGGTCATGCTAATGCTTTGGTGCAGAGTTTTTTGTTTTGTTTCATTAGGTGAGCTTTTTAAACCTCCTCAGTAAATAAAAATATCCTCAGCAAGTATCACTTTGGGTTTTGGCAACTTTGAATATCCCTCTTAAGTTTTTATATTTACATCRCGATAAGAGCCATACAACTTTAAAATCTGGGCTAGACTCAGTTTACTTGTAAATAGAAAGGATTGCTTTGTATCATCTTTCCCACGGCGCTTCAAACCTAAACATTTGGATGTTTTGTCCTTCATATATTGTGATTTGGCCACAAATAGTCTCTGTGGTAAAACACTGTCTGTTCCCTGCAGGCCAGGAACCTTTCAGAACATAAAAGCTTGCAGTAACCTCTAGACTGCAGTCCCAGTAAAGACAAGAGTGAATCACTAGCAAAACCTAGATTCCTAAACCCAGTGCCTCTCTTGGAGGTTGGACAAAAGTTTCTTCGATTTTTAAAATTGATTTATAAATAATCCCTGAATTTTAAAGCTTTAGATTTCACCTTGTCAAGGTTTCTAGTCCTCCCTCTCACTGAACACAAAGCCAGGTTCTCTAGTAACTTTTTTTCTGCAGTGAAAGCAAAGATTCATGTATAACCATGCTGAAACTAGAGGTGGAAAAGAGCACTAAATATAACAGGAGGAATGATGAAAAATATACAGGTTGGCAACATTGCTGCATCTTCTTTTCCAGCTTTAATAGACCTGATTTGAAGACAATACCCAGGGACAATAGCTTGAAAACTGAAAACTTATTATCCCAAAGATTGCTATCTCAGTGCAAAAATGCAGGCAAAGAGATRTGCGCTGCCTTTTTCCCTGAGCAGGAGGCTAATGGTGATCCCATCTTAATTTCCTGTTGTAGGAAGCTTAGCAACCGTTCAGTAATAATGTCTCATCCTTATGTGATCACTGCCTAGACTTGGAGTGATATGAAATCAGAGGAAGTCCTTGAAATATTTATGCCCATGTTTATCATGATCCTTGAAAAGAAGGACAAGGACCTTGTCCTGAATGTACTCTTGAATGCTCGCCCTTGGCGGTGTTGCAGCCATCACACACATCTGATTCTTYCTAAAAGGGAAAAATTCTTGGCTGAGGAGCCATCTCCATGGGCCTTCTTTTCATGGAAAATGCTGGTGTGAGGTGACTTCATCATGGCTGATTTGCTTAATTGGAAAAGAGAGACTGATATTTCTGACATGAAAGTAACTGGACATTAAAGCTTCTATAACTATCTAATTTTATAAGGCTTCAGTTGAATTTTCTAATATTAAAGCAGCATGTGTGCATGATGCTTCTTCATATGTAGCTGCCTTGATAATGAGTTATATTTTGCACCTGATGTACAAAATCTTAGCCATACAGCTGTCTCCTACCAGCATTTATGAATTTGGCACATTTAATAGAATAAGTATCACAATAAGAACATACACTAGACAGTTATGAAAAATGTAATTGAATTTGTCTCATGCCCCAGAATAGAAGGAAGAGCATGGCTGATGTTGCCAGCAGGTCCTCCCCCTCTCCTCAGCTCTGGTGAGGYGGCACCTGGAGTATTGGGGGCAGTTCTGGGCTCCCCCGTACRAGGGACGTGGAGCTTCTAGAGAGGGTCCAGCGGAGAGCAACCAAGATGATTAAGGCAYTGGAGCATCTATCATAGAATCATATAATAATAGAATCATTAAGGTTGGAAGGGACCTTTGGAAATCACCTAGTCCAACACCTGCACATGCAGGGTCACCTGGKGGAAAGGGAAAGACTAAGCAAACTAGGCCTGTTTAGCCTGGAAAAGAGAAGATTGAGAGAGGATGTTATGAACATGCACAAATACTTGAGTGGAGGATGTAAAGAAGATGGGGCCAAGATCTTCTCGGTGGTGGCCAGTGACAGGACAAGGGGTAATGAGTATAAATTAAAACATGGGAAATTCCATCTCCATGTGAGGAAGTTCTTTACTGYKAGGGTGACAGAGCCCTGGCACAGGCTGCCCAGGGAGGTTGTGGAGTCTCCTTCTCTGGAGGTCTTCCAAACCCKCCTGGATGCTGCCCTGTGCSCCRTGCTCTGGGTGTCCCTTCTGGAGCAGGAAGGTTGGACTAAATGATCTCTAGAGGTCCCTTCCAACCTCAGCCTCAGGTAATTCTAAAAKGTATTTTTGTTCTAGAATTAATTTTCTAGCAGTTGATAAAGCAATTTGCATTTCATAAGCTTCATTGTCCTAAACAAATTTGAAATAAAGGATTAGTTTTTGCAACAAAATTGAACAGCTTATATGGAGAGTAGCTTACCTATTTGTCTAAGCTTTTTTAAAAAAAAGATGGGGCCAGTTAATTTTTTGGACAAGTCTTTCATGTCAATAGACAAATGTATTATCTATTTTACAAAAATATTTTGGGTTTAGTTGTGCCCTTATCAAGAAGTTTAAATGTAAAACTATCAGTATAAAAAATAATATGCTGGTTGGCACCTSTTTCCCCCTCAAAAGCGAGTAAATACAGGCCACATATATTATACAGATTCTAATTCCAGGGTTATAAACAAGACTGTTTAATAACTAAGCATTTTTAAAGTATATTTTAAACATCAAGATTTTAGCATTTTGGTAGTTGTTGTTCGACATCCATTAAATTTTCAGTTGGTGCATTTATACAATTCAGCTATTCTAGTTAGCTTTGCAGACTGAAACTTGAATGGTTTGCTCTGTGGTAAATGTTCCTGCCAAACGACATGTTTTGAATTACAATTTATTTTTCATAWTACACTCTAGAAATTCAGCATAGAGCTTTTTCTTTAGAACAAATTGAATTTGTCTGGCTTTAAAATTTGTTTGACAAGTGCTGCAAGAGAGAGAGAATTTAAAAAAGAAATAGGAATACTCACAAAGATGAATTAATATAAGAACTTTTGATGTCCAAATGATGACACAGAAGMTGAAATACCATGGAGAGGGGCACAAGGAAATAAGCAGCAGGAAAACTCTTACAGGAGGAAACTATGCAAGTATCTATAGAACTATTGAGTGAATAATAGGGGAGAGCGAAGTTCCAGAAGCACACAGTCTACAACATTCATTCACCAGAGGATGTGGAAAGGACTGMGGATCAGCTGTGATGGTTCATTAGAAAAACATGACTGTCAAGCTCACTATACTACCCTACACTGTCATTTTTGTCAAAATAACTCARTCATTGACTCATGTTTAAAAACAGAGAAAAAATATCCAAGAGGATTGGAATTACGCCTTTGACACTGAACCTATGCCTCTAAATTTAGTGGGATCGGTATAAGGTCCACAGGATGTGTAAAGGGTAAATAGAGGAAGAAAGCCTGAAGCTTTGAAAGGAGTTTCAAGAATTTCTATTTCAAAAAACAGAAATAATTTCCAACCAAATATGAGCACATATACAGGTTGTCATTACTGCRCTTGAAATCTAGGACACTGGTATTTGGAAATTTCAAAGGTTTGAAGAATCATTTGGAACAATTATCGGAAATTCCATCGGTGAAGAGTGAACAATCTCCTAGTCAAGTAGTCCACAAACCCACACRTGCTCCACCTCCTTGAAAGTTTTTTCCCATTCTTTTCCCTCTACTTTTTTCCTATTTATGATTCACAATTGCAGTGAAGAGACAGTGAAAATGGATGAGTACGCTATCTAGTTCTTTGTTGTTTCTTAGTAAGGATACTCTGCAGATTTCAATCAAAGTTAAAAAGAGAAAAAGATGTTTTTAAAAAAAAAAAAATTAAAAAAGATAAAGATGACTGGATTTTTGTCCCTAGTCCCTACACATGCCACAMAGAACAATTTAAATGTTCTCAGACAATAAATTTCCCTACTATAAAAACAGCACCTCTCTTCTGTTTTTCACCACGTTTTCTCACTGCCCATGTAGTGTGCAACAGGCTCTTACACACTCCATTTTCCTTTCTATACTTTTTCAACATAGATGAAGCATTCCTCACACTAAAAACAAACAAACAAACAAACAAACAAAAAAACCCTCTTTACTCCAGGATCCACCTTAGCTATTATCATCTCAGGTGCTAATGCAGTTCCAAAGAAAAAAATCTCGGTGTTTGTGAGGATAGAGTTTGTTTTGTTTTCTCATTCTGCCTTTGCAGTAAGAATATTTTTACTTCACGTTGCAAATCYGTTGTCTCAATTCCATTCTCAAGAAGGTAACCAGCTTCAGTAAAAGCTTATTTCAGTCAGGTTAAGAACAAGTACCTTAGGATTTAGTCCTCTGTGTACACCCAAGATAAAGTCTCTCTTCATCACACTCTTGTTTTGGTCTTTCTGGTCATAATTACCCAAGTTTTTCACAACATTGGATAAACATTGTTATCCAACACCAGCTCTGTAGAACAAATGGCTTCGTTATAGACATCCTTCTTCATCATCACTGAACTCCATTCACCACTGAGTTGAGTTTGAAGCAGTTGCATTGATTTTGAAATATCTACAATCCTTCCCTCCACAACGTTCTTGACAGAAACTGTCCATGTCAGCCACTGCACTCACTGTGCACAGTGCTCCTGTCCTCTCCTACCTGACCCACAATCTGCAGTCACAAAAAGTTGATACACTCCCTCAATTATTATAAATAGAATATCAATATTAAAAAACCTATCACCATTCCTCCAAATTATTTCTTGCAAGCACCACCACAAAAATTTTACTTGTGTTTAGTTTAGAAACAGATACCTATATCATCATGCATTATATCAATGAAGCTGTGTACTAAGAAATTTCATTTATAGCATCCTTATGGCTGGTTCAAACTGATAAGCTGTTTTCTACTGCATCCCATTTCAACAGAAATTCAATTAGGAATATATACTGGTACCAGACAACAAGTTACATGTCTTTTCACAACTAAATTTGTTCTCAAAGAAACAAGATTTTCTTTGTAGCCTAAAGGAAGGTAAGCAGTAAGAAATATTAAACTTCTAGTTTGTTAGTGTTTCTAGTCAGTTGAACAAACCATTATTTCAAATACAAACCTCCAGTGTAACCAGGACCTTAAATCAGTACATTCCAGTCAAAAGCCAGAGAGCAGATGAGCAACATCTTCAAGTTTTCATTCAGTACCTTCAAAAATACATAATATTTCAAAATTAYATGGTTCTGGTTTCCGAAAGAGGTCAAAAGCACCATGACTTCCCATGGGGAAATCATTCAGGTGCAGCGAGAAACTGCCACTTGGAAATAATTTTCGAAGCATGTCCAATATATCCTAAAAATGCTATAAAGTAGTTTTAAATGTTCACAGAAAGCATGGCATGGAGAAAGGAAGCAAATAGAAATACAACAGGAAGACATTTTCTTTAAAAGTACAGAACAGGATGTAATTTGGTTTCTGTTCACATACAGTAAGCTTGAAAAACAACATATCAGAAATGCAAATGTATACAATATATTTAAAGACAAATATAATGAAATTGGTCTGGCTAGTAGCTAAATCAGGAAATTGACTGTAATTGTAGCTCAGTTTCTGAAAATATAATGTAATTACAAGGCTGTTGAAAGAGAAGGTTATGTGCATCAGAATTACTGGAGTAGGACATTGTGTTCTTTATATAAAATCCTGCCCTCAGAACTTGAGGTAAAGGATGAAGTAGACAAGAGTGTGGTAGTGGAATTAAGGATCCCACAGTGCAGGGTAGAAAGCCATCCTGCCAAGAAGACTGAGATGAGAGTACAAGAGAGGCCCTGGAATATCATTTTGAAGTGAAGCAACACAAGAGCAAGAACTGCTTGGGACTCACTGTACACTCGTCCTTCTAACCAGATTCAGTCCCCCAGAACTCAAGTGAATGAGGATCCACTGCAGCATCCAGATGGAGTATTAAGTCATCAAGGCGCATGTGATGACCTCCCGTCTGATCTGCTTCCAGGAAACAAAAACAGAGCTTCTTACTGCTAAGTGCAATATTACAAGAAGTTAAGATTTGTCTTCATGTGTTAACATTAAGCTGATACTGATCTCTGAGAACAAGAGAAGCAAGGCTTGGATATTTCATCGGTCATTAAAATGATCTGCACAAGGATTAGTTCATAAATTCTACCGAAATTCAATTAGTTTTTTACAGGAAGTGAAGAAAAATCTAACATGACAAAATCTATGTGGGGATGCAATTGTGCTGATAAGGCATGGAGTAAGATCAGACACATTTTGTTACATGGCCTGCAGAACACAAAGACTGGAGATCATTTTGAATATAATCCAAAGACTATATCAAGCAGAACAACAACAAAAAAAGTTGATGGAACCTTCGGAAATTATTTATTATAAAATAAGCAGGTAAAAGATTGCCATAAAGATGTGAGATGTGTACAAAACCCATGCAGTAGGAGTTATGCTCTTAAGAAGTGAATTGGAACAAGGGTTTGGGAAGATGTAAATTGCAGTGGTTGATGTAGTCTAGTGACAAGGATCATTTCATATTGGGCAAAATAAGAATCAGAAATCAGGTCATAGATAGAAGATATTTTAGAGACAGACTAGGAATTTAATAGGTTTCATATTACATTCTGTTGTTAACTTTTCCTAAAACAACTGGATTGTGATTATAATTTGCAGTCTACTATTAATAGACCACTAAAAAGTTGCTTAAAATGTCACACCATGCTAAAGTGGCAGCCCACCGCAGAATCACATTTAAAACATTTGCAAAGCCTTTAGAAAGTACAATCTCAATGAAAACAAGATTGTTACAGAAACATTTTTATAGTGCTCTATTTTCTATCAGCACTTTTCTTATATTTATTTGAACTCTACTCCTGGATAACATAGGGAAGCTTTTCAGTCTGAAAAAAAAATCAGATATTGGGTCAGAGTTCTAGAAAGGACAGGTTTCCTGTTATTGATTTGACTAAGCAGAAGAATGCCAGACATCAAGTCCCTAAGTTATCAGGTAAATGAAGAACTTCTCAATATAATATTTACATTCATAAAAGGGATTCCCTTTCCCAGCTCAGATTTTCTAGTATGTGGACATGGTAGTCATCTTCCTATAAGACTAATAATGCACTGGCTGGTAATAAAGAGCTGTGGTGAAAGGACTCCTTATTTCTCTTCATACAAGACAGTCTGAGCTGTACGGCTCAGCATATTACAAGGAGGTACTCTATCCTTCTATATGCTCCGAAGTGTTAGACTTTCAATATGTGATCAACCAAGATACAGCTATTTGGACTTGGCCAAGATGTGGAGGTTCAGTTTTCTTTGATTAGCCTTATCCTATGCAGCTCTGCATCAGAGACATACTATAGAAATGGCAATAGAAATAGGTGAAAAATTTTCACCCTGCAGTTCCAATTTGAGAAAATTTAAGACTCCACAAGAGCTTAGCCCTAGCGTGGGCACACAAACCAAAGTTTTGGGGCAATACCTTTCACAGTAACCCTTTTGTTTCATGCATGAAAGTGTTCGTATGCTCATTTCCTAGAGTGTGGAAGAAACTAGCCAGTGGTAGGAAAGTGCTCGGCTTTCACAATTGGATAAAAAATTACCACTGGATAAAATATTCTGCCCTACACCTCCTCATCTCTCCCCTCCAGCTGGCAGTCAGTGTGAACTTTCAGCCTTGCAATGAAGTTYACACTTATAGCAACAATTTTTCGTACTTTTCTATTCCAAGCAAGCCCTTGATTTTACGTTTTTCCCCTTTTACCTATTTGGATACTACCATTATGCAAATGTAATTCTTATTTAAGTTATTTAATATAAGTAACAAGTCTTTATAGCTCCSCTTTGTATAAAATGGTCATCATATTTACTATTTTATTTTTCTTTTTTTCTTACTGATGGCAGAAATGAACAGTAGCAATCACCGCTCTGTGATCTCATCATCTCTTTCAAACTAATTAAGGTCAGGCTGGACCAGGTTTGCTACCTAGAGGGGCATTAGTAGGTTGAATTAGAGATTTGCTATGTGATAATTAATCTGTTGCAGGCTGAAGCCAAACGACCTAGAAGGCACTGGAAAGCTGCAGGGAGTATTTGTGAGATAAAGAGGAGATTCCACCTCACGAACAACTCTACTCACTTCCTTAGAAAGGTTTTAAGCAAGAAAAGTCATTATTGTTAAGACACATAGTAAAGCTTTCTACTTATACATAGATTTCTTGCTGAGCACAAGCCCCTTCATTCTGCTCTGTGTGCATGAAAATCAATATCAAAAGCTAAAAAGCAAGGGAGGAGAAGGAAGAGGGAAGGCCATCTTTATCATAAATCCTTAATTTCTTCATCTATTCTCATAATGACCTGAAGTCTCCATTTCTGAAAGTTTCATAAACTCCACTAGTCTCTGAACACTTTGCATTTGCCATTTTCCTGCCTTTGTGTCACTTTGCAATTTTCTCATCAACTATTCCAAGCCGTCCTTAAAAAGCAGAGGAATTTTGAGTCACAGGAAAAGCAGGGATTTTGAGGCACAGGTTTTCTTTTGGGAGTGGTAGAGAGGTGTTTTCTGAATAGAAGATAATTTCTTCAAGATCCACAAACATGAGATGTGCTACCTGACTGCAGGAGTACTGCAAAATTGTAATTGCTGCATTGAATAAATATAAGATAACAGCAAGGAACAAACACATTTATAATGAAATTGCAGTCCCTCTGTAATACTTTCAGCTCTGTAGAATGTGTAAACATTGCTGAGAATCAGTTAAAAAAGCAGTTACTATCTACAAGGGTAGGGATTTGAGGAGTATGCCAGAGATTACAATATAAACGCAGCAAAACAAACACAACTGTATCGAATTTTGTGGAAAATTACTTAGAAATTATTAAAATTTGGAAGATGAATCATTAGAAAAAATAATTATTGTAAATCAATTGTGATCAAAGGTGGTAGCATACCTGCTAAATAGTTTCAGTGTCTCTTTTGTGAGATATTGAGAGAGGTTAATTAAAAGAAACACTTTTTAAACCTTTTGAGATTGAAATGTACATATATGACATATTTGACCAGAACTAATGATTTCAGTGTCAGTTAGATTTTAGGTTATTGGCTTTGTTCTATAGCCAGGTCAAACAAATTTCAACAACCCAAGAGCAAAAATTATTTAAATAATTTTTTTTTAAAAAATCCTAAAAATATATGCAGATTACAGGGAAAATTGGCTAACAAATTATCTTATCAGTAATTAATACTTATGATGACAATTTCTCCTTCAGGAAGATGTTCATTGCAGAAATCAGCATGATTAAAAACTCCTACACAAGAAGAATGAGTCAACATCGTCTGAAAACAGGAAGGTGCACAGATAGAAATTGCTTACCACAATTTGCTGAAAATCTACAAAGACTGAAAGATGTACTGTGCAGTCATGCCTGCTATCTAATAAGGGAACCAGGAGCACAAAAGCAATTAGGTTAGCCTGGTTGTAGCAGAAGTCATAAAAGCTATAATGTCAAATAGAAGCAATAGCCAATTGTTTAAATTTAGCTGTCCTTCAACAGCTAAGAMCTTCTTCCTGAAAGTATTTATAATATACCTAACTTTACAGATCTTAATAGTTTTACGGGTGAGCAGGAGCTGAGTGTTTTGCAGCTTTGGATACATGAGTTCAGTTAACAGGCAGCCAATCTAAGAAGAAAGGGCCAATGTAAATGACAGGAATTAAACACATACACCTATAAATGCACAAGAAATAAAAAGAATAAGCAAGTACAAGATTGCATGTCTGGTTTTATGTGCCTTGAAAAAATAACATCAAAGTACAATTGGTTTGAAAACTTCCCATATTCCAACTGGCTGRGTTAAATTTGGTTAATATTTCCTATAGAGCAAACTATATCCTTTCCAGTGCATTTCAGTCCTGATTCCAGTTGTTTTACAGATAGACCTCAAATGCTTTTATTACAATCTATATTTCTGCACATGTAGCTCTGACATAATATGCAGTTCAGGCTATACAAAACTATATACTAGGTAAGATAGCAAGAATCTTTTCCAAAGCAGCAGGAACAGTAACTTCTACTTCTCTCATGGTTTTTAACAAACTGTTTTGACCAGATAACCTCTTGGAGTAAGCCAAAGTTATTTCATTGATCTCTGGGGTGTCATTTTGATTTATTCCCACTGAAAATGGGCATATTCATAAATAATTTTTATATTACGTAACATCACTTCAGGTATATTTATATATATCTATAATACACCTTAAGGTTTATTTATTTTTCTCAGTCKCACTGAATCATTATGCTGTTGCAGTTGCTTCACTGTAGCAATTAAAGCATGTATTCTTCATTGTCACAATCTCAGCATCATGTCATTAATTTTTCAATAGGTAACCGTAACYATTCTGTATCTTCCCTAAAGGAAGCAGAGACTTCCATTCTTTATTGAGAGGCAATATTTTATTTGGATTTCCATCTCTGCATTGTAATTCCTTTGAGGAATTCAATTTACTGCCTTTATTGGCAGCAAAGAAAGACAAATGTTTGTTCTTTTAATATTTGTATATATKCTATATAATTTTTTATTGCTATATTGGAGCATTCTGTTCTCCATCTCATATCTGAGCCCTAAAATTTAGAGGATGATTTACCACCTTATTCTTGATATATTCCTGGCCTGAAAATCCTGATTATAGTAAAAATATTTCTGGTTTTAATCTAAAAATCAKGTTATTCATGTTTTACTTTCTATAGATAACTACTTGATGGCACTTGATTGTAGTTAGCAGTCTTTTTTTATTCCTCCTACTTCCTTCACTTTTTGTTATCCTTTTTATATATTCCTGTACTACAGGAAATGAAATCTCCTAATTCCTATGCAGGCGTTCAGAGTTGTTTGAGCAGGACTGAAAATATGTTATTAGTTTCCAAGTGGCATTCACATTTCTTCTGCATTTCTTCTCTGAATATTTTTATCCAGAAATAATGAAGCATTGATCTTCGTATTTCTTTGCCTTTTTTTTTTCAACAGTCTAGTGAAATTGCTGAAGCATCCAACACACATTTGAAGTGAAGAGTAATAATCAAGTTAGTGGTAAATAGTCATGCTCTTGGCATGCAAAAATAATCTAAGTAGGTGTCTCTATTATCTATGGTGTTCATACAAGGGAGCATTTTTCAATTAGTTACAGCAATACTAGAGCTTTCTTGGGCAGTCTTACTTCATCCACACTGCAGAGTTGSACTAGTTGGGCTCTAGTTGCACTAGAGTGCAGCTTGGCGTGTCTCTTAACTTGCATCTTTTGGCACCTATACAGAGATCTGTCTTGTGTGACATTTTGTGAAGCATCATGCAGTTCAGAGAGCCAGAGGTATCAACAACGTCTGGYTGCCGTTCTTGCTACTTGCTGTTGCCCTCTTGCTTCTCTAAAATAGTGGCTCCCCYGAAATTAAATCCACCATGAGGACTTCTAGAGCATGATGGTCAGGTATGACRGGAAACTCAAATAAGTTCCCAAAGGAATTAGAACAATTGCTGCGTCCCTCACCTCCTGTCCTGCTGCTCCCATGCTCCCTAGGGCACTGCTCTGGAAGTCACTGCCTTTGYGGCCAGTTTGGCACTAGAGCAGCCCAGCGCTCTCACAAGGACATGCAGTGACTCAAGCTGTGGCTCTGCTTTGTGCTCATCTCCAGTACCCACAGCTTAGCCATCCTGAGTATTGCAACGTCCTGGGCCTAATGTTTGGTGTGGCTAGAGCTGAAGTCTTCTCCTTTTCTGCACATCTTTGGTCATGTCTGGGAATGCACAGTATTCTGCTGCGCCTACCAACCTGAGAAGCCAGCAGCTCAATGCCAGACTTTGCAGTTGTTGAGCATGGCTGGGGTAGCCTCATTCCTGGAGAAATATGACTTGGAGCCTTAAGGTACAGACTGGGGTTCCCAAAACTGCTTTCGAAAATTCCCATCATATGATTTTCCTGTGAAGTCAGGCRAAGTTTGAAAACGTATTTAAAAACAAGCAAACAAAATTTAAAACACCCTACAGAAGRTGTTTCATTGTTTTTAAGTATGCCAGAGCCTTCTCTCAGGCCWGCTTGATCCTGGTTCATTGCCGGTTCCAAATCTGCACGGAGGCATCCAGCTTCACAAAGGGGTTGTTAAAGACTTGGAATGAAGTTTGGGATATGTTAAGAAAAGAAGCTATGTAACAGGGGAAAAAAAAAAAAGAAGAAGTTATGTATCATTTTTCATGATAGTATATCTGCACACACTGAGCTGCTCTGTACAGTTTACTGCACATTATTCTAGAATAATCCTAATTTGGAAGAGAGAATGAGTTTCTGCAATTGCTTCATAACAGTTTTCACTATTTGGACTTATTTTTCTACTACCTTTTATTTTTTTAAAYAGCATTTTTTTAATTATATTACTTTTAGGAAGTTTCTTCCTGCACCAATTGAATATTAAAGTTTCATTTAGGAGATGAGATTTGAGTTAAGTGTTCCAGCATGATGAATGGGCTGTGAGCTTCAGTGAACACACATGAATTAGTGGCAGTTCTGGTGTTCAACACTACTGAAAATCTGGTCATAACGACCATGTTCAGCATTGATGCATGTCCTCTGAAGTCAGTGGAATTGCTCCAGAAATATGATCCATCATATAACTGTGCAGGCATTATCTATGTAACAGTACTATGCACAGTTTTATTATTAAAAAAAAAAACCTTCTAAATGAAAGTGGCTTTCCCTTAAGTAAAAAATATAAGTACGTTTTCTCCTTCTGCTCAGTGTCACACATTTAACAAAATGCCAGAGTATCAAGGGAAATTCTACCCTCTGTTTGGCAAAAAGCCTTTACACTATATATAACACAACACAGATGCAAGATGTAATATTGACAGGGCCTTGTTTTATCAGGAAAATCATGTAGTAAGAAATGTCATTTTGTTTGATATTCATTGCCATCACACTATATAAAGTTGTTTCTCAGAAGCTGTTTTGTTACAGACCTAGACATGAAGGTTTATAGGGAAATACTTCAACTCCTTTAAGCACTGCAGAGCCTCCCTGGCTCAGCAGATACGTTTTTCAAAACATTTCAAAGACACCTTCAGCCTTAAGCAACAAAATTCTCATCACACTTCAGTCAACACTTGAGTCACTTTTGATCCAGTACGTGGTTTAGACACGTAAATACAGATTTACCACTCGTGCAGCCAGTAACAGGCCTTGGAACATACTGAAATGTAGATTCAGGTCTGTAGCATCTCTTTCAGTGCTTCTGTCTGAAAGAAACATCTTGACACTCTTTCTGCATAAATATGATCCGCTGTATTTCAAAAAGGTGGAATAAAATTGAAGGTATTGAAGTTTTAGTGAGTCAAAGTTATCAGAGCTGAACACATTTAACTGAAACTCTCCCTATCCCTTCTCCGATGTTTCACTGCAGCCAAATAGAAACATCTTTGCTAATTTTTATTCTACAAACAGTGCAGAGACAAAGCCACGTTTACCCCTTCGGAACGATTGGGCCAGCAAATTTCTTGTTTGTAGAGATTTCAGAGGCACCGTTTTTCCTTTCCCAAGGCAATAAGATTAATTTATTACAGATGCACATGATTATCTCCAGGATAAAGCTCTAGTTTTCCTCTATGGATGTTCAACTCCAAGACATTCCTCAATGGAGCCTGAAAGATTCATCTGGAAAAACAGATGCAATTTTTGTGATTTCGGTCTTAGGTCCTCAGTAATTCCACTGTTTCAGTAGCTGATAGCCCTTCTCTGCTAAGGAGATTATTTATGCCTTGTTTCATTTTTTCCCCAGGAGATAAAGCTGCGTGGTGCAGCATATATTCCAATAATGAAAAAAATATATATGCTTTCAAAAAGCAGACCCTCCCTCCTCCACAAAGTAAAGTGTAGGCCAGTACAAAGCAGCCTAATATGACAGCTCCATGAGCTTAGTTTGCTTGTGCTTATTGCAATCCAGCCAGTCCAGCATTTTCTGCTTAAGCATTTTTTTTTCTTGTGAAGTTTTACAAATACATTGTCCTCCCAGAACACATGTTCTTCTACCACACCTTCGTCATTGCAAATTCTGAAGAACTGTTGAAAATCAATAGTCAAATTGTGCTTTCTCTGGATACAAAACAGCCATGTCACGGAAAATACAGGAAGATATATACAGGAAAATAATAGTCCTAAGTACTTCACATTTTACAGTCTCTATGTTTTTTCTTTTAGTACATTTCAAAAATTCTGGACGCAGCCATTAAGAGTTAATTACTGTACTAATGAGTTTTGTGCAAGCTTTCCCAGAAAGCATTCTGCAATGRCATAGAAACAAATGCATATTGCCAATATAGTTCTTTTCTTGATTCCTGTCTGATATAATCTTTCTCTTGGGATACAAGGTGAAACACCATTTTTTTTTCTGTTCCACAACCCACAACTCTTATACACATACACAGTGGCATGATAAACTCTGTAAACAGCTAGAAGTAGGAAGAATGTTCTGTGCCAAGTAAATGGTCTAGAGCTTTTTCTTCCAAACAAATTAAAGCAGTCATCACTTCAAGGCTCAATCAAATCTAAATGCAATCCACCACCAGCTCAGCCACATGAGCCTAGAAGATGCGCACTGAATATCTTCAAGGACTCTTCATAACACTCTCCACCAACAAAAGTAGAAATTCTGAAAAACATTTTCTTCACTTATTGAAAGTGTTGATCTTCATCACCTCTTCACAACACCATAAGCGTTACGACAATCAATTGTGTATAATTAATACAGCTTCTGAGCAATGTCAAGGGCTAAAGCCACCTCTGTKGAACTAAAAATCACAGCTTATATAACTAACTCAGCTCAAGTTCTGGTAAGACTATGGAATTAGTTATGTCATTATCTGAGCAAATTTCATGAAATCATCCCCTGCATATAATCCAAAACCCATTCAAATCTACAGAGAGGTGAAAGGTGAATCAACTGCTTTAATTCTTCTGTAATTATTTTTACCTCCATGTAACCTGAATGGATGAGAATCTCTATTTTTCACAAATATGCAATCTTTAATGCACTTTTCCAGCTTCCAGCCCTCTACGCAGGGGGCATAGTGATAAGGCATCTTTTCAAAGCATTGGTTGTTTCTTGGCAATTTGATACTGCCATTCTGATCATTCCATAAGGTTCATCTGGAAGAGCAAGAGAGAGTGTCATCTGCAACCGATAAATCACCTTAGGCCAACAGGAGGTTTTTTCTGGTTGAGTAAGCCTGAGTGAGGTTTGAGCAAGCCCTCTATTGAATGAGCTTATCTCTCCTCATAATTTGCTSATCACTACCTCCTCACTGACCTAGGCAATTTGGAGGTACTTGGAAAAGAAGGTGCTGTGTGCTTACAGAGCAAGGATGTGCTACATACTAAATAGGCTGATGTAAAACTTTACTTGGCTTGCTCACTGTGAACACAGAACTCAGAAATATTGCTGAACATATTTTCTTGCAAATGTCCCATTTGTTAGAACATTTAGAGTGTACAGAGCAAAGCAGAGCTAATTATCACAAGCACAACAATCGACTTGATAAATTGCAGAGCTTCTCTTTTGACAGCATTATAAAAAAATACCATCCTAATAGTCAGTCTAACAGGCCTGAATTGGCATGGCTAACCTAGCTAAGCCCTTATTATAAGAATAATCTATAACAATGCAGCAAAATAATTAGGGTCCAATTTTTCCCTGGGATTCTCTGACAGGAGAAGGGAATGATTCGGCTCTCAGGCAGTCTTCTAGAACAGTATCGGTTCTCAAGATATTTCAAGGGGCTCAGACCTTCCAGCTCCAGTGAGGTATGTGTAGTGGCTTAGCAAAATCAATGAGTGCAGACAGGCTGGGCTCCCTGCCCCTCGGAGGAGGACCTGGCATTACTACCTCCCTCTCCACATTGCATGTGCACCCTGATCTGAGAGGTAAGAAAACTCCTGGTCGGTGATTACTTTRTGTTTCTCAAGAGATTAAATCATTTAATAGATAATAATTGAACATTATGTAATTTGAAGATGCCCCATAGCCCAGGCAGGCAGTAGACTATGGAATTTTTCTGGTGCTAATACCACTACCATCAAGGTTGAGTGGCAGCTAAACAGGAATTAAGAGGATCAAAATCTTGGGCATACATGTTTGTAAGTAGCATTTGCATCCTTTTTGCATCCATAGAGAGAGTGGCAACAGAAACAGAAAAAGTCTAAAGASTGAATAAATGGTCTTACTGATATTTGCACAGTCTTTGTAAATCCTTACATACAAGCAATTGGAAATTGATCCCAGACTTCGTAATTCCTTGCCAGGATCTTGAACCTACTTTCTAAGTTCTTTCCTAACCTACTTACAATCTTGCAGTGGGATAATGGCAAACATTTCCACATGGATCTGGAAAGAAATAATAACTAGAGAACTGAAAAACAGCACAATTACAATAAAAGTGTAGTAATTCTGTAAGATTGTTACGGTGCCTTGGGTTAAGATTGTTATGGTGCCTTGGGGTATCCTTGGGATATCCTTGTTGGAGATTAGTTCTATCTAGATCATTTCACCAAAAGTGCTAATCCACTAATATACTGATCTTCGTGAGGATGCACAGATTTTTTTTTTTTTTAATTAATCTGAGGATAATTGAGATACCTGGGAAGCTGTCGTAGGACAACAGTCATAATGCTAGCAGTGGATGGGAGACAACCATATAACCTGTCTGAGACCTTTGTATGTTCAAGGGCATTTGGAAAGAAGGCAAGAGAAGAGGAAGCTCTGAATATAAGCCAGGATCTCTGAAGAATTATCATTTTGACAGTAAAGATTTAAATATAACTTGCCATGCACTGACCAGAATTGGCAGTTACTGGGAAAGATCTGCAGTCAGCAATGTCTCCGAAAGTCAGCAATGACTCAAGCCAAATTAGAGAAACATACAGGGATTTGAACTATATGTGAAATATAGGCAGTGCTTTGCTTTGACAGTATTAAATACTTCATGTGAGTATGAAAATAATTTGCATTGCAGTTGTGACCAGAAAACCCTAAGTGCAAACATCAGACTTGTTTCTAAGAAATTGTATTTCACTTTTTTTTTTCCTAAATAAAATTTATCACACCATGAACTTTCAAGAGCTCTGATATTTTGTGTGCATTTAGATGAGAGTTTTAAAGCTACCTCATTAGAAATGGTGCAGATAGATGCCTTGGGATTTTCAAAAGGATATAGATGACTAACTGCTGTGAAAGTAATTTGGATAAGGCTTTTGGAGTTTTAGCAAGTGGCTGTCCTCATGGTTAGGTCTCCAAATATATGTCTCAACATTATGTGACATTGATTAATAAGACCTCTTTTCACAGATGTCTCATGATAGTCTAAAGGAAAAAAAAGCTAAGACTCCTTTTGTAAGTCTTGGGTCTTTCATTACAAAATTTATCAGAACTGGTTAATGGAACAGGAGCATTAGTTCTATTCTCAGAAGTGATTGACATACCTAGACACTTTGTATCGATTGTCTCCAGTAACTTAACGAGTAGAAGGCAGGTAACTTCAAAATCTGTCTCAAAAGCTGAATTAATTCTCTTGATCC
Source organism: Nothoprocta perdicaria (assembly GCF_003342845.1). NCBI lineage: Eukaryota > Metazoa > Chordata > Aves > Tinamiformes > Tinamidae > Nothoprocta > Nothoprocta perdicaria. The sequence continues at coordinate 1,041,182 of NW_020454783.1, forward strand.
AGATCTTAGCCCCAGCTAAGTACCTACATTCTAAACACCTACTCATGAGTAACTTTTGGAAAATATGACTTAGTTTCCATTTTCAATCTTACACAAGAAAGATTTCAGTACTTATACAAGGAGTTCAATGCTTAAACCCAAAGTTATTASCCGCTATGGCTCATGGATCTGCTTAAACTCTCTATGCCTTCCTTCTGTCTCAAAATCCCCTAAGAAACTGCACCTCTGCTCTGGCCATGCCTACAGCAGGTTTGCCTATAGCTCAGAGCCTAACTCCCCCCGAGCTCCAGAAACAAAGCAGGCCTGATCCAACGCACATACATTTATAGCACTTAGTACACACAGATAAACCTGCGCCATGTGCCGAAGGAGAGAATCTCTTTCCAGAATTTTGGACCTGGCAGTCCAAAATTTTCTCCAGAATCTGGAAAGTAAACATCATACTGTCCTTTACCAGACAGCAGTTCAATAGGCATATGCCAGGAATAGAGCCCAGGGACCAGGCTGTGCCCKAGAAGAGAAGTAATTCTCTGTCCCTCCTGCTGAAGCTACACAAGATGCACGCTGGGTTAACAAGCACCTAAGCCAGAGCAACCTAGGCATCATCTCTGATCCATCCTCCCACATCTTTTGCCCCTATCGTGCAGCTGATATCCCTAGCTTCAAGGTGCTGGCAGCAGAGTATTTTTCAGTAGACTAACTGTTGAGATCCAGATCTTATTTCCTAGGGCAGGCTGTCTTCAAAGGATATAGTTATTGACAGCATATTTGAATAGCCCTGTACATGACCCAAAYTGCAGATTTCACCAAAAGAGAAATCACTTGTTTTCCATTCGACCCTATCACATCCAGAGCAGCTCTGGATCCATGTAAACAGCTTGAAATGTCTACCTGGACTTCAGCAAGGCTTTTGACACCATCTCCCATGATATCTTCATACGGAAGCTCCAGGAGAGTAGTCTGGAAAAGTGCACAGTGAGTTGGATCAAGGGCTGGCTGGATGGCAGAGATCAGAGAGTGGTGATAAATGGGGCCTAGTCCAGTTGGAGGCCTGTGGCCAGTGGTGTCCCCCAGGGGTCAGTGCTGGGCCCGGTGCTGTTCAATTTGTTCATCAATGACCTGGACGAGGGCACCCTGAGCAAGTTTGCGGATGACACCAAGCTGGGTGGAGTGGCCRACACTCYGGAGGGCTGTGCTGCCATCCAGAGGGACCTGGACAGGCTGGAGAGTTGGGCAGAGAGGAACCTCATGAGGTTCAACAAGGATAAGTGCAGGGTCCTGCACCTGGGGAGGAATAACCCCAGGCACCAGTACAGATTAGGGGTTGACCTGGTGGAAAGCAGCTCCACGGAGAGGGACCTGGGAGCCCTGCTTGACACTAAGTTAACCATGAGTGAGCAGTGTGCCCTCGTGGCCAAGAAGGCCAATGGGATCCTGGCCTGCATCAGGAGGAGTGTTGCCAGCAGGTCAAGGGAGGKGATTCTGCCCCTCTACTCAGCTCTGGTGAGGCCGCACCTGGAGTACTGTGTTCAGTTCTGGGCACCCCAGTATAGGAGGGACGTGGAGCTTCTSGAGAGGGTCCAGAGAAGGGCAACCAGGATGATTAAGGGACTGGAACATCTCTCGTATGAAGAGAGGCTGAGTGAGCTRGGCCTGTTTTCTCTGGAGAAGAGAAAGCTCAGAGGGGATATGATTAATATGTATAAGTTCAGGAAGGGAGAATGCAGGGAGGAAGGGGACAGGCTGTTTTCACTGGTGGCCAGCGATAGGACGAGGGGTAATGGCCATAAGCTGGAGCACAGGAAGTTCCGTCTCCAGGTGAGGAGGAACTTCTTTCCTGTGAGGGTGACAGAGCCCTGGCACAGGCTGCCCAGGGAGGCTGTGGAGTCTCCTTCTCTGGAGGTATTCAAACCCGCCTGGATGCCACCCTGTGCCCCGTGCTCTGGGTGTGCCTGCTKGAGCAGGAAGGTTGGACTAGATGATCTCCAGAGGTCCCTTCCAACCTTGAASATTCTGTGATTCTGTGAAATAATATGGCAGAGCTTATATTTTTGCACTGATCCACCAGTCCAGTTCAGTGAAATACTCCATACCCATGCTGAAACAGAAAATTGTTTAGGGCTGCTGTATTTGGGAAGAACAGGGTGTTAGGAAAAGATCTAATTTGGCTCAGTTTGAAGTGTATCTCCCTTTAAGGAAGGTAGATCACAGTTCTAGATGCAATCACTGGAACTATTATGTTGAACTATATTGAAACACTGATTATAATCAAGGACACATCCTCATTTATTTGCTCTCAAAGAAAAGATATAGCAGATATTAAGGATACTGAGGGGCAAACTAAGTATCCCCACTAGATCTTCTGTCCTTTTCATTCAAAGATGACAGTCAAACACCTTATTACTATTGTACTATACAATATATGCAGTTTTTCCAGGCTCATATTTTATTTGCTCCAAACTGCATGGCATTTTTCATTATACTAGGCTCATTTAGATCATGGTTTAATCAATATAAATTCTGAAGGAAAGAATGTGCATTTTTACCAAAATCTTGACAAAAAGCACTTTGATCAGTCCTCCATCTGCTGAATCCTCTCTGCCTGACTGCTCAGCACTGGTGCCAGGGCACACGTAGAGAACTCTAACTGGATTGTGGCCTCCAAGACAGACTGTGAAGGTACAACAGGCCYAGGGCTCAGTCTTAGCTGATATCTTAAGTCCTGCTGTTCTCTGACAGGCCTATGAACAAATTAGCTTTGTAACTGAAGGAAAAAATAAGGGAAAAAATAATAAAACCCTGTTTAACACACTGATTTGTTCACAAAGACAGTAGAAAGGTCATCAGCTACAAGATTAGCTCTCTCGTGAGAAATGAAAATGATAGGTATGATTAGATATGGAATTTGTGTTTCTTTAAGTATAAAGATTAACACGGATTCTTTTCCTCATGAATGTTGTGTGATTTAGCATCAAGATAATGTTAGCCTTGTACTAAAGTTTCAAATATTAACACTCATTCATTTTTCAAAGTCATGGGAAACAGCCCAGAAACACTGAATACTGTTTGTTCTCTCCATTACAGGCCTACAAATGTCCTTTAAAACTGGTACTCGATTATACTCGTTTCCCTATAATTCTCAAGCTACTAATTTYCCAGGCTGTGCGTCAAAACCATAACAGCTACCCAATGTCTTAATAAAAATTACACAAAAGCTTTATGTATTTTCCTATTCAGAACAGCATTGAATACGGTGCTAAATAGCCAATCAAGCCTCACTTTGTATCGAATTTAAATTACAACTGCCATTCAGTCTATTTTGAAATGCATTATATCACAAGGAATTAATACTGATCAAGATCAGATGCCATTTCTCTTCCTCCTGGTGATTCCTCCTTTTCTCTAGCTTTTGCACTGATGCACAGACTTTAGCTAATGCAGTACTCATGTTCCTTTGCTTGCAGCCTTGTGTTGGTTTGATTAGACCTACTGTAATGGCTGGTTGATGATCAAAGAATAAAACATTGATTATGTGTGATCTGCTTCTCATTTCCAGTCAAGCACTTTGTCTCAAGGCATGGATAGTTCCATTAATTAGGTGATCTGAACATGCTGACGAGCATTCAAGCTAGTCAGGTTCTTGCATAATAGTTCTGGATTCATTATCTGTAGTCAATGAAAATTTGGTTATTCATTTAAATGAAAGCAAAATTTAAAATTATTGTTTCTTATATTTGATTATATTCCCAAGAATATATACAATACAATTTCCTCCTCCTTTGAGAGGCTGTTATGCTTCACAAAGAAAGAAACAGTTATTTATTCCAGATGTTAAAAAGTCAATTGCATAAACAATTTTCCTCCTCCTCCTCAAATAAATCTAAGCAACAAGACCAAAACATGACTAGCTAAATTAAATATTTTTAAAAAGCTCTGCATGTAACTTAACAAGAATTTATGCTGAATCTTCTGTAAAGAATCAAGTTATTGAATAACATATCAATTGTGTTAAATGGCTGCTGTTCAGTGACAAAAATTTGTTCAAGTGTTCTTGCAAAAAATTAAGCCAAATATTCAGGACATTTTGTTCCTGTGCTTGATACTGCTCACTGCTTGCCTTATCTTGCATTCCTCYTCTGTAGCCAGTATCTCTCTCTTTTGTCCTGTCAGATTGTTGAGATGCATTTCCCAATCTTTTCACCAAATTAGGGTTATAGAGCATTTCTGGATGCTKCCCTTAGTGCTGAGCTCAAAATCAATGGCACAGCTCCCCAGCTCCCTTGTGACTGGAAATGAGCCTTTTTCTTTTTTTCCCTGACAGCAGTGCAATCTGTAAATCTGCACCATACAGGACAGTAGGACATGAAATGTCCTCAACATTCCTCCCACGGAGCAGCAAGATGGGATTTGCTCCCCATGGGCAGATGGGCCAGGAGCCATGGGCAAGCACAGCCCAGAAACCTCCCTGAGCAGGATCAGGGGGGTGACAGGGTCTGATGACAGCCCAGGGATCATCAAACAAGGCCAAATGTTGAACCAGATGGAGTTTCCACCCAAAACATCCAATCAATCAGAAAACCAGGGGACGGGATTAGAGACAAGGCTGCCCACAACACAGGCTTCAAGGTACGTCRAGGAGAAAGGACTGCCCACAATGTAGCTCAAACAAGACTTTGATGTCCAGTCCTGCCTATGTATGGATAGGGGTCCTGATGAGTCTCATTGAGGCAACTAAGGTCAATTATTACTCTTAGGGGTCTGACAGCTCCACAGGGGGAAAAGGTTTTCAGAAATAAATAGAAGAAACCAAATGCTATCCCTATTAGGACAGGTAGGAGCAATTAGCAGCTATTAGAGAACTTACATTTCTACATGAAAGAATAATCATCAATTTCATTTAATCAGTGTACATAAACTATAAGCATAACCTACCCTATATGTGCACAACATGTATAAAAAGAAAAATAGTCAAATAGTAATTTCATGAATAGCACTCAAAGAGAAGCATAACTTTTAAAGACGGGCACGTGTTTTGATGCAAGGCAAAGATGTATAACCTTTGTTTGAACTGTAGACGTRCACTGTGCTTAATCTGAACTCCAACATGTAAGAGTAGCAAGTCCCTTTGCAGGCATTCTGGAAGACTTTTAAATCATGACTAAAGTAATAATTATTGGATTTCTGTATTAATCATATCGCAAGTGCTACCATGCTGTGATAGACCTTTCTCAGAAATTCTTTCAAAGTACTATTTATTCCCATTCTGAATAAGCCAATCAAGGAAAATGTGAATGATTCTTTGGACTTCATTTCTGATGTATACATAGCTGTGGGTCAAGACCAGAGAAATAAGAAGGACTTGGAAAAAAAAAAAAAAAAAAAAAAACTGAAGCTTACCTAGGATGGTGGAAAAGCAGGCTACTATAATTGGAATGATTTCATCACTTCTTTATAAAGATTTCAGCAACAAAAACAAAAAATATTCTGCTATGGTACTTTAAAATTTCATGCTGCCTTCCTTCACACGAGGAAAAAAATCCTTATGGGGAAAGGAATATTCAGAAACAAACTAACTTTCATTCTCACGCTATCCCTGCTAGCAGAAGATAGAAAACAAAGGAGGTTTTACAAAACTATTGCAACTACGTTTGGATACGTTTCCAATGCTCCTCTTGGTCTTGTACACAACCATCTAAGAATGGAAACCTCTAAAACACACAGTCCAGGGTAYGAGATTGGGCAACTGCTCAGCAATGTCCAGTATTTCATTGACTTTTGGTCCTATGAAGGAAAAATTCCATCTAACTTTTCGCACACCTGGCACCTCAGCAGTGACTAGGAGCTAGCTGGCAATCCATCCTACCAGCGTCTGCTTTGGTACCACGGAGAGCACAGCACTCCCACACCATGCTCCTCAGGTTGTCCTCGTGGACGGCAGCCAACAGAGAATGGTCATCTCTCCACCAGCTTTCAGAGAAGTGAAGTTCAGAAATGATGGTGGGTGATTTGGATCTATATGTGACAGTATCACAGAATCACASAATCTTCAAGGTTGGAAGAGACCTCTAGAGATCATCTAGTCCAACCTTCCCGCTCCAGCAGGGACACCCAGAGCACGGGGCACAGGGYGGCATCCAGGCGGGTTTTGAAGACCTCCAGAGAAGGAGACTCCACAGCCTCCCTGTGTGGGAAGGAAACGGAAAGCAGAAAGGGAAGAAAGGGATTTTTCATTTCTGTCTCCCTTCCCTTGGCCTTCACAAAACATAGCAGCCCCAAGCAACAAACTCCTATTTGCATGGGCTACCAGTTTGCTCTTGGTTATATACATCCATATATTTATATATTGGCTATATAATATATAAAGATATATTTTGATTATGAGYTATTTTATTGTGAGCCTGGATTCTGGGCCTAGATTCTCAGAAAAAGACTCCTAAAACATGCAGTTTTAGAGGTTTAGTTTTGGTTCTCCTGCAACAAAATTCCTCAAGCTGCCATACTGAAGGAGTTAAAGACCCAAACCCCAAAATGTTGTTTCTTACAAATACAGAGCTTTGCAGAGGTCATATTAGCAATGGTTTTATTGCTATGTGACATTTTGCAATACACTGTTATCATTCCAGTCTTTAATATGTAGACTACAAAAATAAACCATAGATCTAAAGTACACAGTATTAGTGTAATCCATAATCAATATACTAACAGACTCAAAGTATGCTACATAGGCACTTTACAAATAAGAAAAAGTAGTTTAAAATCCAGGTTTCAAGGAGATTTAACATGAAATTCAAAAGGTTACTTTTAACAAACTCAACTACCCACAAAGCCGCTAGYTCAGCTGTTTTAAACAAAAGCTGACAGATTGTGTGTATTGATTTATATATATATATCTATTTTAAACCAGAAATGCTCACTTGTGCTTGCTGAGGTGTTACAAACAATATATTCTTCATTTGAAAAATGTGTGCAATACTTCAATGCAAAAAGTATCCGTTTTTCTTAATGAACAAGCATCAAAAACTACATACACTATATACAGGGCATGAAAAAGTGAATAGGGCTGCCTAATCTTTTAAATTTGACACATACGCATATTGTACAAATAGGACACACGCACACACATTAGAAATATTGTGGATATTCCCATGAAAGTCCATATCTACCTACTTGCAGAAATGTCCTTGCTACTATGGAAGTACACTCCATTGAACCTTCAAAATAAAGCAGCAGTTATTTCTAAAGTAGTTCCATTCTAGCAATACAGACTTTCTAACAGAGAGATGTTATTTCTGAAAAAAAAAAATTAAAAAAATAAGAAATGACTACTTAATTGGACTCTAGAAAATCTGAACTTTCTCATTGGTACTAATATCTGCACAACTGTGCATGCACAATATTCATTTATACACATTTAACAAGAAAATATAGTCACTTGTTTTAGCAAGAAAAAAGCAATATTCCTAATAATGCATTTTCTTTAGGATATCCTCTCAATGGATATATACAGTATATAAAAAAATCAATTGTCAGCATACAAAAATATAAGTGAGTTCAGTATCTTTTTATATATCAAAACCTAATCATCAAAAATTCAGATATCCTGAGACAGGCATGCACTGTGCATCTAATTTACCAATGCCAGTGTACTGCTGGAATACAATTAGGAAAGCATTACCTGCGTTTCTAAATAAGTGTAAAAATATCTAAGGCAATGCAGTAGCTTAAAATACTCTCCTGCTTTCATCGTATTAATCAGTAACAGTGCAAAATCTGCATAAAATGCTGAAAGACAAATTCATGTAGCAACTGCAAAGTAAATGGTAAGYAACAATATTGTAAATACACCACACTTAATAATTTTACAAATGTAAATGAAAACAAATGAAAGATACTTTCCTGTTCTGAGCATCATGCTTAACCGCAATGTGTACACGCACATTTAAGCAATTGTCTTAAAAACACATATGGTAAATCTGACAAAGAAGTAGTGAAATAAATCAGTGCTGCTTGCCATGAATTTCTTCAAGGAAATGGAGAATAATAAACTTATTCTGAAACAATAAACTCATATCTGAAAAAAAATGTATGAATCAGAGGGATCTAATAAATGAAATATAATTACCATAAATCCTAATTTGACTGTTTTGGCTAGAAAACAGTAGAAGTTGTTCTGACTCCCATTGTCTGCATTAAAAATAATAATTAAAAATAAAAACATTTATTTGCTTAAACCACTGGGTTTCAGCTATCTTGAAAAACACCAGAAGATTTTAAATTTCTCTGTGGACATACACTTGATATTGCTTCATCTGAAATCAGAAATATGTACTTGAAAATGGATTCCTAAATACAAATGTGTTCAACAATTAGAAACCAGCATGTACACCTTTTTTCATTATTTACATTTACAGTCTGCAAGGATACTAAGTGTTACACTTAACTTGGGGAGCTACACTGAACCAATGCTCATTTCATAGCATAAAGATTATTTAACATCCTATTATTTAAAGGTGATGGATACAAAAATAGTCCTAACATCATTACTTCCACCTTAAAATCAAGAAGCTCTCTCCACACGCGAATATTACCACGGGACTTAACTGTTATTGGCTCTTAACTCTGCCCTCCCAGCTGTTAAATTTCCTATAACACTCTCTATTGCTGAATTATGGGTGAAGACCTAAAAATTACATGTAGAATGCTTTCCCTAAACTGGTAGAAGGTATTGTCATTAAAAAAAATTAAAAAAATAAAGAAGGYGTAATCTGTTATAGTAGAAGTAAAGATTTCACAGGCTATGAGTGTTACGGTTCTTGTAAATGATCACTCTTGGTCATCTCTTCTCTTTGTCTGAAAGCCTAAAAGTCTATGAAAGGATAAACATACTGTAGTAAGAGCTTATTTGTAATTCTGCAGGTGTGCATTGCAAAAAAAAAAAAAAAAAAAAAAAATCCTGTACATTTACCAAGCAAGATAAAGAGCCTTAGTCACAAACATATATAAATTGATGATTTAAGAACAGGGCTCTTCAATGTCCATCTAGTTTTGCAACAATACAGATGTGTTTCAAGTGAGCGCTGGATTTTGCAGAAATTTTGAAAAATATCAGGCACCCACTTTCCAAAGAGTCAGTCTCCTGATTTATGTCTAATTTCCTTTGAGTACTTTGGAAATCCTTCCTCTATTTCCTCTAAGTACATCAGCCTAATTAGGTAAATTATTTTGCAGCACAGGTCCAAACCAGTGCTTCAGATAATGAACTTTTTGACTATGTCAAGGTTAAAGAGAGCTTGAGGACTCAGCCCATTTTGTCTATTATAAAACAACAAAAAATAGGTTTCTGATTCATGGTCTGTGATCCAGTGACTGTGGCTCATAACTATTTGTCACTCAATGTTTAAAAGTGTCTTCTACCCTGTGTTTTCAAGTACAAAAGCTATAACATTGCTATGTTATAAGAGAGACTATGGTGGCATCTGTACATTCCTGCCATTTTTCAGCCTGACAAAAAAATTATCATTAGATTAGCTACAACAACGTGTGCATGCAACAGATTGTCCTCTAGGTTATATTACACAGAACCAGCAGTTCCATTCAGCTGACTTCCCTTTGTGTAATAAAAAATAAAACAAAAATAAAAAATAAAATAAAATAAAATAAAATAAAATAAAATAAAATAAAATAAAATAAAATAAAATAAAATAAAATAGTAAAATAAAAAGATGCAGCCAACATTTTCCAGCAAGACTTGAGCTCCCACCATTCCACAGGGTTTGCAGAGCTCTCCTAGCCAGGAGAAGGTTACACCTTCTATGTGTTTCTAACTTCTGCACAAGCAATAATGGAAACATTTTTTGGCACTTCTGCCTGAAGCAAGAATTATTCTAACCAATACTGCCTCTCTGAATAGAACACATCAAAAAGTATGAAATATCCTGACTGGAATAACAACTAAATAAATTGTGACTCATTCTTTTCTTATGTACAAGCATTGGGTCCTCCTAGACAAAAAGAGTAAGTTTCTACTGAATAAAACCTTCTTTTAAGATMAGAAAGATTTCACCTTCATAGTTTCCCATAACTATTAAAGAGTGTAAATGTCAAAGCACAGAAGAGAAATTATGACTTGTCTTCCCTATTGCATGCTTTTGTCACAGTTTAAGGAAAACAWTCTATATTCAAGGCCAGATCACTAATAAATTGATATGACTATATAAATATATACACATCAAAGACAGACTATGTGCAGACATATGTATCTGTAGATATATAAAAATATTTACTTTCTTAGCAAAGTTAAAGTCTGTGTAAAAACGTAAAAATACTGAAAATTTGTAGGGGTCCCAATTCCTCCTTTGGAGGAATGAAAGAAGTCCCTATAAATCCTAAGCAAAAAGCACTCTTTGCAAGAGTACATCTTGTTCTTAATTCTTACCTATTTCTTTGTGAATTAATACATTTGTTGAAATTTATAAATAATCAGATTATATGCAAAATATTATGCTGTGAAGTTTTATTGCTACAGCATAAATACAGGCTGCTACTGCATAGAAAATAGATTTTATTCAGACAGTACATGTCCCTATCAAACAGAATGTGTAGGTGCCACAGCTACAACTAGATCTGTTTCAGAAGTTTGCTTTATTTTGTTCTGACATGAAAAGTCATTTTGGGGTATTTTCTCTGAAAATACTTTGGCCAAAAAAGCAGCTAAATGCAGATGTRTTTTCCTGTGCTCTCTCAACTGTAKGATCTTCAAAATAAATCTATAACAGCTCTTAAAAAATGACAAAATAACGTAATGACAAAATAACGTAAATGACAAAATAACGTAAATGATGGCATAAAACATTAAAACACCAAACCTTGCACAAGCACTTCCAGTTAAATGTAACAACACTGTCCCATGCTCATCTTGTAAAGTTTTGCTAGTATGCTGTACAAAAAAACATGTACAACTTTGAACAACTCTGAAGCAATACAGAGACACTATAATGTAAAACATACATTAGACATCAGGGTCTCAAATTCAATCCAATGATGAAAGAAAATCAGATTTCAGATTCTTCTCTCCTTCAATATGACAACTGGAGAAAGGTAGAACTGCATCTAAGATGCCCTATTCACATTCCTTCCGAGTGAGAATGACAGCGGGATACTTTCGACGTGGCTGTGCTTACGTGAACACACATTCACAGAAGCAGCCAGCCTGGAGTCATTAGGCACAATTCTGAGGAAAATTTTTATCCTTAAACCTCACTTACACAACATCCTTGAAACTTTAATTTCATTGTTATGAAAAGGTGAGAACTTGGGACGCTGACAGGATTTAAAAAAAAAGGAAAAAAGAATTATCAGTGCAAAAGGCCCCATATGAAGTGCATGCCCCTTCTGTAGGCTTTTATCCCTTCCAGAAGAAAAGTCCTGCTAGTTCAGAGAGAATGACTTCACCTGGATACAAGACATCTCTTTTCAAGCTGCTGCCTGGTCCTATTTCATGTAGCTGAACCTCTGATGAACCTGATTCCAGTGTAAAATACCCAAGGAAAAATCCTGCTTTCCTAACAAGGCCGGAATGCACAGTTTCCAGGAATCCAGAAATGCTTTTTTTTGGAAGTCATACTCCAATGTCAATAGAGACTAGTTAAGATATTTCTTTCTTCATCCTGAGTAAAGAGCTTTAACTTATCAAAGCCCCAGGCACATACTGCTACAATGCAGTTAGATTTCACAGTCCTGGTGTCCTAAAAGCCATTATTGGATGATTTTCTGGAGTAGTTCTCCTCATTCCTCTCCAACAGGTGGTGGTGGCTGGCATAACTTGTATAATCTGATAGAAACAAAAAATAGAGCAAATGTTATTTCAAGAGCTGGATCTTTATTAAAATAGGCTTATTTAGGGAAGACAAATCTGAGTCTYCTGTTGCACAAGAAACGTAACTGCACTAAATTCAGTTTAATAACATTGGCATAAACCCAGTAAAATCTTGTTTATAAAAATGACCATTTGTTTGCATTGATAGTGGTACTATCAAAATAAACTTCCATAAGTAATAATGAATATACAGTAAAACAACATTCCTGTTTAATCAAGCTTTTATACTTCTGTAGTGAAGAACTCTCTCTGAAAGTAGTGAGGTCTATACTAACTCAATAACTTATCTGTTGCTCTGAATTTCTACTAAGTCTTTTAGCATGGACTTGGTTATTAATAAGTGTTTGGAAAGTTCCCCTAATATCAGAAGTATGGAAAATAAAGGGCAATCATTCTGACCTCAGGTCCATTAAAATAGACCTCTTTGTTCTCTAGGAATATCCAGCATTTTGCCTAGAACCACAACAGTCTGAAACAGCAAGAGGCATGATCTCATTTGGAGATTATGTATTTTCCTCAAGGAAAGTGTAGTATTGAAGCAAAAATAGAGAGGCTAAGGAGCTGGGTGTGGCAAGGAGAAAAAGCATTTAAAGTTCAGAACAAAAAGACAGTGATATCATAGACACATTAATACTGCATATCAAGAGTGTATGAAACTGAAATACAGAAGGAAAAAAAAAATAACCAACCAAACAGAAAAAAAAAAAAAAAAAAAAAAAAAAAAAACCAGTTGGGGGGGGTCTGACTCCAGAGAGGGTGGTGACTCTGCCTCTGCCTCTGTTTTGGAGGTTAGGGGTGTTTAAGATGTTCTGTACATCTGAGTTTTCTGGGTATATTCTGCAAACTTGCCATCAGATTATCACATTGGTTTATATCACTGCACTTAAACTAGTCAGGCATTTCAAAATCATACTGCAGGTCGACATGAAGAACAAAAGCCGGGACATGTGACAAAGCTCCACAAAGAATACAAGCCACCTGCTGCCTTCTTGGCAAGATGCTCTGTCACTGGAGTTACTTGAGGTACTCTCTGTGTCACAGCCCTTGCAGCAGGGCAGGGTATCTGCTGGTCTCTTTCAGTACTCTTATGAGTCAAAACTCTTATGGAGWGCTCCCTCAGCAAGTCTGCTGATGATACCAAACTGGGAGGAATAGCTGATAGCCCTGAGGGCTGTGCTGCCATCCAGAGGGACCTGGACAGACTGGACAACAGTAAGAAACCTCAWAAAGTTCAACAAGGGCAAGTGCAGGACCCTGCACCTGGGGAGGAATAACCCTGGATACCAGTACAGGCTGGGGAATGACCTGCTGGAGAGCAGCCCCGCAGAGAGGGACTTGTATGTCATGGTGGACRACAAGCTGACCATGAGGCAGCAGTATGCCCTCGTGGTCAAGAAGGCAATGGGATCCTGGGGTGCATTAAGAAGAGCATCTCCAGCAGGCTGAGGGAGGGGATCATCCCCCTTTATGCAGACCTGGTGAGGCCACATCTGGAGTATTGTGTACGTGGCTCCCCAGTACAAGAGGGATGTGGAGCTGCTGGAGAGAGTCCAGCRCAGGGCTACCAGGATGATCAGGAGCCTGGAACATCTGCCCTATGAGCAAAGGCTRAGRGAGYTGGGCCTGTTCAGCCTGGAGAAGAGGAGGCTGAGSGGGGACCTGATCAGCGTGTATAAATACCTCAAGGGAGGCAGTGAGGAGGAGGGGGGYGGCCTCTTTTCAGTGGTGGSCAGCGAAGGGACTAGAGGAAACGGCCACAAACCGAAGCATTGGAAGTTCCACAGGAACTTAAGGAAACATTTCTTAACAGTGAGGGTGACAGAGCCCTGGAACAGGCTATCCAGAGAGGTTGTGGAGTCTGTTTCCCTGGAGATCTTCCAATCCCRTTTGGATGCAGCCCTGTGCCACATGCTGTAGGTGACCCTGCATGTGCAGGGGGGTTGGACTAGATGACCTCTGGAGGTCCCTTCCAACCTTAAGAATTCCATGATTCTATGATAATCTGGTCATTTGACCATTTCAGGTCAAGTAAGCATTGGTGCAGAAGCCAGTGTATTTGTTAGGACACGCACAAGCCAACAGAAGTAGATCTCATCTCTGTCTACCGAGGAGAGAATGAGATGGCCTGGCCTTTATACAGCCAAGTATGTAGACAGAAGTAAACCAGGACTTACTCTGCATTATTTAATTCTGTCAATGCAATAAATCAACAATACTCATAGCAGGAAGAAGACAGATAGACTGTCAGAGTCTTATTAAAGTCAGTAATCASAGTGGGGTTAATTATCTGTGAGGTTTTAGCAAAATCTTACTTCAATAGAACAATATACAGGACACCTGAGCCTGAAGTATTGAAGTCTGGGAAATTTTCAGCTTAAAGTGGTAACATTTGAGAACATAATCTAGAGAGTAAACGAGCTAGGAGCACTCCAAAACAAATTTGCAGAGAGACTGCAGAAGTCTCTACGGAGTTATAGATTGAAGACAGTATAGGACAGAAACAGCCTCGTCTGGCTCAGTGTGTAACAGATGTTTGAGATGATACAAATCAGCAGAGAAAACACAGTGAACAGTGGCAATTGCAGAGAGCAGATAATTCCTTCCAAGYACATTTAAATGGAGCTGTCTTTAATGGCAAAGGGCATCAAAGAACTGATACCCTGCAGTATCAATTACCCACACTAAAAGTATCACTCATGCTGATAAGCATTCTGACTTACATGGCTTGTTATCTCTAATGGTACACAAAATACTCCAAACTCTGAGCCAATGAGATATTTCTGRTTACTGCTACTGACTTGCAAGCATGTTGGATGCATCTCTGCTTCATTCTATCTATGTTCTGAAGTCATCTGATAATTTTCACTTAGCTCTTTATCGTTAAGTTAYGGGATTTTCACCTAGAGAGAAGTGACCTTTTCCTAATTGATGTAACAKGTTTGATAATTTGCCAGCAGAAGAAAGCTAATAAATGCCTGCTGGCCAATTACTTGTAACTTTTTCTGTTTAAGAACTTGAACTTCTCTTTTTTATGAACTTGAACYTCTCTTTTATGACAAAAGCTTTCAATCCAGATGAAAAGAGACTCACTTGGTTTGCCACAAATCTTTGGCCATCTGCAGAATCATGTCACAACAGAGTCTAATGAAGGTCAGAGTCATACGGTTCATACTACATAGCTTTTCATGCACAAAATGGTATTATAAGGCTTTGGTTCCCACAGTGCAAGACTGTTGATGCTGGGTTGCCTTTAAACTAATTGTTAATGTGAGAAAAGATACTCTCATCTGCTAGAAAGGATAAGGGCTTGTGACGGATACGTTCCTTTCCCAGCTTATCCTGGCCTGTACCTTACATGCAGCCCTGTTTTGTTGCTGACCACCAGCGACCGATCTAATTCTGGCAGGCGCCATCGTCCTGATTTCTGTTCTCACTGAGACTTAACAAAAACAGTCCTCAAGGCTGCATCGTAAACAGGGAGATAAGGCTGACACACTAACCTAAGTCTTTGAAGTTAAAAATATGACTACAAGCYAATCATCTTATTCCATAAATACTCGGACAGCCTGAGAGCCCCTTTGAGCTCTCCTGACACGGCTGCGGCCTGCACACCAGGATCTCCCCTTGGGCAGGGACGCCTCTCAAGGTTACTCCTCGAGGTTCCTCGAGAGATCTTCCTTTCCACAGCAGATTTGTGGTAAGTGAATATAGCGCGCTTTCTTTCTTTCTTTCTTCCTTGCTTGCTTTCTCTCTCTCTCTCTTTCTTTAACTTTACTTTGTAACATAAGCACCCTCAGTCATAAACCGTTGACCAGGTCTGGGACTAGGATTGGATCCAGCCGCACCCAGACTCCTCTCAGAAGGAGCCTGGAAAGCAAGGGGGTCCAATCTGAACCTCATGACCCAACGGGAGGGTATCCCAAGATAATCTTGTATTATCTTGTGCCTCCATGTAGTGAATAATAAGTGACCTTGCCATAGAATCTCGTGAAATCATTGTCCATATTAATAAATCCTGTTATTATTTCTTTCATACGAGTGAAGTGCATTTGTCACTCACCCCCGCCACCACTCGTTCCATGACAGGGCTTTAGTGGTAGTGGGTTTGCCAACGCTCCTTGCTGCATCTGGCTAAGCTTCTGATAACAGCTTAAAACAAAGTCCCCTCTTACGGGAGCTGTGAAAGAGAACTGCTCCATAGATGTATTCTGTGGGGATTCTCATTAAGGCACAAGATTCTTCAATGGAAAACCAGAAGACTATTGACCCATTTGTGTTACCCAGCCAAATGCCTCTTGCTCTAACATTCAGCATTAAAGAAGAATAATGAAGATCAGCCTTTACAACAGAGATGAGCTTTCACTAGAGACATTTGGTAGTCATATCAATGTCTCCTCAAGTATCAATGGGATCTTCTACACTGAAAATCATGTAAAACACAGAATCCCCTGCATGTGTATGGTACAGAAATCTTCCCAATCCTTTCCCCAGCTTCAGAATCAGTACTTTTGTTGGACAGCATTTCATCTATGCCATAGATTTTTGATGACACAGAGTTCATCAACTGTTTTGTTGACGAAGCACTTCCRCAAAGGCCTTTTTTCAGCACTGGCCTTGCTGCTTGAAACTATTTTTGAGCTTTGCTTAATGGCATAAACAGGCAGCAAGTATTGATATTCCTCCTGCSGTCATTACCAAAGCATAACATCTGGAGTGTTCTTTTCAGCTATTGCTACTAATGATCACTGCAAAGTTATTTGGTGCCCGTGCAGCTGATGTCTTGGTCTGTCTTCTTTGGTTTACCTGAGAGTAGAGTATTGCTCTTGTTGGAGTAAACCATCATATTAGTGAGGGCTTTTTTGGTTGGTTGGGGTTTTTTTTGTTTGTTTTTTGTTTTTTGTTTTTGCTTTTGCTTTTCTAGGCTTAACTAATCAGGGTAGACCAAGACCACCTGCACCCCTGTATGGATTACCTACCCTCCTTGAGGGTTAAAAAAATTCAAGTATATCTACTTATATGGAATAAGTCTGTTAAAAAATGTAAGGCTTGAGCTCTGCTGGTTAGATTAGACATTAGACACAGTAATAGCTATGAAACACAAATCTTTCAATAAAGAAAGATGTGTGTTTGAAAAAAGACCTGTCAAAAATAAAGGAAATGTGAGGCTGAAAGTACTTAAAAGGCAGTTAAAAGGCAAATAAATATTTCCAGAAGGCTACTGTGTCAGTCACTTGCCATATTCAGTCTCACTACCATAACTGGTAGAGGGAATTGGAGGAGTCCATCTATCTTGCCCTATGTGGAGGCACAAGATGCATATATGTCCCAGCAACACTGTTATGCAAGTTTATTCATATCTTGTGCACTGAAGGTGCACTCCTTTCCTAGGATTAGATCCAGCAAAAGCATGGCACGATGCCTAGTGATTTGCTATGAACAGATTATAACCAACAATTCCTAATGGGAAGAAATGGGCACACTGGAGGAAAGGGGAACAAACTGCATAAGAAAAGATTACTATAGAATTACTGATCGAAATCCTGAAAGCAGTCTTTCTTGTAAGGCTATGGACAATATATATGTTCATACATATAGATTCCTTGATGTTAGTATTACATTCTTTCCTTGATGAAATTTAAATACCACAGTAGGTCTGTTATGTAAGTCCTCATATCTGTTCATACCTTCAACATGTTATTATTACTCATCAAGAAACACTATGCTTTAAATTGGTAGAAAAAATACTAAAGGACAACTGGATTAATATAACCACCTTAAAATGAAACTAAGAACACTGGAGTTGTTATTTTCATTTGTAAGTATAATGCTTGTTATAAACACTTTTCAAGTGTCTGTAATCTATTGTCACTGAAAAATGTGTGTGCTATATTTAGACAGGTTTTAATCTAATGGATGCTTCAGGACAAGACAAAGGAAGACTGTCATCTCTAAAAGCAACTAGAGTGTGATTGCACTAAGATACTGCACTGCAGTATTTTATTAAAATAGGGTTTTGCACTTAGGGCATGAATATTTCCTTCAAAATACTGAAGATCACAAGTGATGAGGGCTGTACTGATTTTCGAATAGTGAAATCTGATTCATGTTAATTATGAAAACACTAAAATTTTAAAGTGCTGCACAGCTGTAACTTCCGTAACTCATTACTTTTATGAAAATAATATGCCTAAGAACCTAGTATATTACGTTAAATCTTACCATTACCAAAATACAATGCCATCCATGTTAGTTGCTAACTTGTGAGTCTCTAGGCAATTACAATTAGTTAGTAACAATTTGTTACTAATTAGACAAATCATGGTCTAGAGGACAAACAGTTACCTTGGGACGGACTGTGGTGTTCGGTCCCTCACTCCTAAATTCTTGGCTGTATTTTGTACTCTTGCTCCCTGTAAAAGACAAATAACAGCTTTGCTTCAATTTTTTCCAACACACGTTTTCTTTCTGACCTTCTAGATCAATGTAATTATGTCATAAAATTAATCAATATATATGCTTCATATCCTTGAACAACTCTCCTCTTTTAAGGTGCTGGACAAGCTAAAGCAGTATATTGATTTTCAACTTAAAGCGATACACAGAAAAGAAGCACAATCCTTTCCCATGTCATTATATAAATAAGTACATTGGCTGAGAGAGATACTAGATTTGTRTGAAACATATTCTATATGTGTTTCAACAGAGCTGCAGTGGCAACAGCACATGATGTAAAAATATGGCACAASCACTGATTCAGAGTATTAGTACAGTAAGACTAGAACTTGCATTTGGTAAGTCTTAACTTAAGTCTTCATAGTTAGTCCTCAACTTTTATGAAGACTTGCAAAGAGTTCAGAGGAGAGTGATCAGAATCACCGAATCATAAAAACATACAATCAAAAAAGAAAAGTCAGATGAACTTATGTTGTTAAATCCACATCAGGGATGAGTTACTTGGGAAATGATAATCATCACATACATAAAAGTCAAATTAGGCACCAAGTAAAACATTCTAATGAAAAGAATWAAAAAATTCCGGAAGAGATTGCTTGGGGAGCACTGCATAAGAACATCCATTACTGGAGGATTAAGAACAGGTTAAGACAAGTGTCTGTCCTAAGTAATGTATAGYTGATCCGATTTTGATCAAAAGACTGGATATGCTTCAATCTAGATTCCACCATCTTCAGTGTCCTTTCCTCTATGCCATTTTCTAAAATGTTATGAAAATAAAAAATACCATAATAGACTGTCAATGGCTCAAAGTGAAATATACATATACATATGAATATAGAGAGCGTACACAGGAAAATTATCAAAATTAATCATATGCAGATATTAACTTAAATGCTGTGACTACTTCTGAGAACAAAAAAACAGGCTATTTTTACTTGTATCACTCACTAGACAAATTTATTTTAACATCTTGTTCCCATAATAAGTCAAATGTGCTGACTTAAAAATGAGTCTAGTTTTATACAGTCATGTAATTTAGAGTTTAGCAGGAGAGCGAATTAATCCTACAAATTACAACCACCACATTCTTATTCCTTTCGGAGAAAAGCCCTCAAGATTTACTAACAACTTGCTATACGATACCTCTTAGTCTCCATTTAGCACCATAATATCATTTCTATTTCAATACACTGTTAATTCACACTTCTGTGATATCATTCCTAAACCTATGATAATGAGAATATTGACATTGTTTGTCTCGTGTGGGCATAACAGTTATTTTTAAGAGACTCTAGAATTTTTTTCTCTGTAAAACACTACTGCTGGAGCACTCATGAAAGGTTCCTTCAGCTCTAGGGAGGTACCATCATCAATCTATAATATGACAGATGAGCTAGCATTTTCAGTGCCATGAAAGTCAAGTGATAGGTTTATTTTCAAGTTACACATTACTTTAACAATAACAAAACCAGTCAACATCAATTATATTTATGTCTGACTTGGCACAAAATCAACAGCATTCTTATGAGAACTCTTCCAAATGCAATGCCCTTACTATATTCATGAAAAAGCATGGAAAAAATATTTACTTAAAAGGAAACACAGATTCTCTCCCAACATTTCCTCTATCAGCTATTTAGTTACCTCTGTCCTTGCGACCCTGAGGCCTCTTATAGCTCCTTTCTATGTCTCTATTTACATTTTGATGCCTTCTGAAGACAGTTCTATTAGGATGCTCTTAGTAGTAATTTGTGGGTAAAGATGTTTACAGGAATAAATACACATCAATGAGAAAGTTTAAAGATGGTTGGAAATTTTGTCAGGTTTTTTATTTTAAAATCAATCTAGACTGGATTAGCTGATGAAGAAGGGAAAATATGTATTTAAAATTGTTGCACTGACCCCAGTTCATAATAACTCTCATAAATTGCTCTCTCTTCTTCAGTTACAGCAAGATAAATGCGAGTAGGCACCCAGTTATAATTGACAGGGCAATTATTCAGACAACTRTTCCGACAACATGGTCAGGGATATTAGGAGTGCTGTTAAGCATGAACAGCACCTAATTCAATTTAATGGAGAAAAGCACTTCCTGAGGTCATCGACACAATCAAGTGTCTCCAGCTATTCCGTACTGGTGTTGAAAAACATATTCCAGTAGAGACAATTCTAGTTGAAACAACATCCTGATTTGGAAAGATAAGAGCTGCTAGGAGATAGCATTGCTGGCTTTCAGCAACAGAAGAGCAGATGGAAAAGATGTCCTTTCATTTGTATATTCCTACAGCTAATTTCTCTTTATTATCCATAAAAATTTATGGTGCAAATGGACTAGTGTACAGGATTACTTTTTCCCCTACATTAAAACAGGAAAAACATACATGTATTCACCTTCTCTGAATGTTCTGCACCAATCCTCAAGAAGCTCTTAGTCTTTTTTACCAAGCTTTGTGTGTGTGTCCTAATGGTTAAATCCTATAGATATTAAACATTAAGTCAGGAAAAGCTTTCTAGAAAACACTAGTGTTTGGTGAAATTACTCCCAAACATTTAGAATGCAATGAAGGATTATATATATCTATAGCAGAACTCCAAGAGTCTGGCTTACTGTCTACTAACAGACTTTTTTTTGCAGTGTCTGTGGGTGATATTGAAATACTGGTATTCTTAACAGTTACTGATCATCTGCTGTTTTACTTCAGAGAAGGTAGGCCCACTGTGGGTGTCTTTTTACATCTCAATTTGAGCAAGCCTCAGTACAATTTCATCTGCTCAAGCAATTTAGCAAGTAACTTCTCTTCTAATTTTATTTTTCATTTTAACTTAAAAASCTATTAGAAGACCCAGAAAGGCACCATTTTCTGAAAACTGTCCAGAACCATAAATTGAAAATGTGCATTTTTGCAGAATACATCTCTGAAAACAGACAYGTACAACTTTATGTCTAATTTCTTTGTGAAATATCCAGATTTGCATGTTGATAGAACTTAAGTAGAAACATCATCATATAAATGCAATTTTGTTTTTATACTGCAGTAGCTTTCTTTTAATGTCAAGTTAAAACTGCAATTTCTGAGCACACCTACATGATCTGACTCAGGAACCCTGAGGGTATTTATTCATTGCAGAAACTGAATTCATGCACTGAAGGAACTTGAAGTCAGATACAAAAAACTATGAGACTCATTACTCAGAAATAACATTAGACAGTAACACTTAAATATAATTGATCAAAATCTATGATGCAGGAATATTTACACTATTCCTTAGTAGACTAACGGTTTGATCTAGTTTATATGCATTTTATCTATGGCAAGTTAGAAGTAAAGCATACCTATTTAATAACTTTTTGTAATTAAATCGTGATTTCTGCACAGGATATGTACTAGAACTTAAGGAAATTATAAATTTAGATGCAAAATTACAACCCAGAAAAAGTGATTCTTTCCTTACCTGTGATTAGTTGTTCCCACATTCAATAACTTGTTTTTTTTCTTTCCCAGTAAATAGCACTTACTTTAAGATTGAATTTGTTTGTTTGAATTTGTTTGACTTCTGCATCCTGTTTCTTGTTTATGCTTTTGCCATAAGGTTKAAAGTTTCTGCAGGCTGGGATATATGTTCCATATGCACACAGAGTGCATATGCCCACCCACTGCTCAACCTCTTTGATCAAGCAAATAGGTTGGCTGTTTAATCTTCACTTCATGTGGCTTGTCTAATAACCCCTGGGTCGTTCATGTCCCTTCTTTGATCTCCTTCCAAGACTCCAAACTTATTTCAAAGCACTTATGTGATAACAAGATATCTCAGAAGTAGTTTGTCAATAGAGGGTACGGCCTAGTCCCTATTTCTAGTTTGTACTCCTTTTTAAAAAGATTATTATTATTATTATTATTATTATTATTATTATTATTATTATTAGCACCGGCATTTTTGTCAGATCTTTGTACTAAGAAATAAGCCTCTAAAATACAAACATCCGATTAGATAAAAATAATGAAAAATACTACTCAAAGTAAATATAATACCCTCCAGAATGATGTCTGGGAAGTACTTATTTCCCTTTCTCTTTCATTCATTCCATGAGTCACTTTTTATTAACTGTAATTAATAATCCCAGTTTATTTTTATTAAGATAAAAATATAAAAATGCTCTTCCTCAATAGACTATTCTGATTTACTGCAAACACAAAGAATATATTGCAGAAGTTATATAAAAATCATCAGATAAAATCATAACTCCATAAAAGTCAGGATTCATTTGCACAGAGAGCAAGCATCTGGTAAAAATCAGCCCATTCCCTTTTAAGAAAGAAATAGAAAGAGAGGGAGAGGGAGAGAGAGGGAGAGAGGGAGAGAGGGAGAGAGGGAGAGAGGGGGGGAGAGAGAGAGAGAGAGAGAGAGAGAGAGAGAGAGAGAGAGAGAGAGAGAGAAAGGAAAGAAGGACAGGAAGGAAGGACAGGAAGGAAAGGAAGGAGGCAGGGAGGGACGAAGGGGAAGAAAGAGAGAGAGAGAGAAAGAAAGAGAAAAAGAAAGAGAAGAAAGAGAGAAAAGAGAGGGAAAAAAGAGAGAAAAAGAGAAAGAAAGAAAGAAAAAGAGCGAGGGAGAGAGGGAGAAAGAGACAGAGAGAGAGGGAGAGAGTGGAAGAGAAAGAGAAAGAGAGAGAGAAAGAGGAAAAGATGAAAATGAGAGAGAAAAGGGGGGAGAGAGAGAGAGAGAGAGAGAGAGAGAGAGAGAGAGAGAGAGAGAGAGAGAGAGAGAGAGAGAGAGAGAGAGAGAATAACTCTCCTTACCACCCAACTAAGACAACTCTCACACAGGCCTTACATGAAATTAAGATGGGGATCCCAAAATACTTGGCCAAGTCATTCTTGTGCGATGGTGGCCTTCCTTGTTAGGAAGCAGCAACATCCTTCCCATAAGGAGCACCTTACCTGTTTGCGCATGACATCAGTAGCCTGCATGATATAGCGAGGAGGCAGCCCATGGCTCCGTGCCAGAATGATGGCTTGCTCCAGGGTCACACTCAGAGTGCAGCTGCAATGAAGAAAATGAGCTCAGGCTACTGCTAGCAATGGTTTCTTAAAATGACTCCTATATCTAGAGAATATTCCCTAAAAATACTGAAGGATACTGTATATTATCTTAATTTAAAATTAACATTTGCTTTTTGACTCTGACCAGAAGTCACAAAGGTGAAAAATTAGAATAAATGGGGAATTGAGACCAGAGAATATCTTACTGGGAGTATATATCTTCTCTAATATTTCGTTCCCAATTAACGTTCCTTTCACCAGATTTACATTACTTGGTATTTTTCYGGCAAAATATTTGTGACAATGACCAAAAAATAAAAGTCACCCAACAACGATCCATGATGAGCAGAAACCTTTTACTACCTCATTTAGCAAGATTCCTTCATTTATTATGTTTCTTAAGCACAGTTCACATTTGGTAGGGCTGGTGGTGTGTTCCCTGTTACTGGCAATTTCATTTCTGCTCTTCTACATCAAACTGGACTGTGTGGGCCATCTTTAGTCCCACAGAGTGGCTMAGTGATGCATCTTTTCTTTCAATGCCCTTTGAACAACTAGTTGTGCTGGGAACTACCACCATTCTCTTCCTGTTCCCATCTCCTGTGTGATACCCACTTACATAGCACTAGATTTGCACGTAGAGTTACTTGAGTGCCCACTGCTTCCTGAAGTCGGAAAATTGTAATCTCTTAATGTACCTTTTTATTACAGAGCAAATTCTTGATGTCTTATAAAAAAGCAACAAATATAAGCATAAAAGAACTGCTAGAAGAACAAAGGAAGAAAATTGTGTAATAACGACAGTCTGTTTTCCCCCAATCACGTATCACCAGGTCGAGCACTCTACTACAGTGTGAGAAATATTTCACTTCAGACAGAAATAAAAGGTTTTGATGTTTTGGTGCTAGAAATTTCACGACAATCTTTTTTTATGGAAGTGTCAGTGTGCAAGGATGCAGCCCACAATATAGTATTGCCATTCTCCATAGCAGGCAATAAGCTTCGTACAGAAGTTGCAAGGCCTTGGGACTGAGATTTGTCACGCTTGCTGTGGCTGCACTTTTCTTGACATGCCTCCATCTCCATTCTCCTTCWTTTCGCTGTGACACAAATTTCTCTAATCAACCAGATGTCTAATTAGTTTTACTTTTTTATTCTTTTATCTTTGTGTGATACAACTCTAGCTTTAGGTAGACAGCAGCACCAAGCAAGCACTCATTCCATGCAGAAAAGGAGACATCAAATACACATCCAGGTGTGACATGGAGCTGCAGACTCCAGGCAAGCAAAGTGGCAAAAGCCTATTTGAAAACATAAAATGAGCCCAAGTGGATCCCAGAATGAAGAAGAAGAAAGAAGCACCACGATTCCTCCTGTTGACAACTCCAGATAGTGACAGCTCATTTACCACTCCACAACCAGAATGAAATCACCCACCTTGCGACCCTGAAGARCAGTGGCAGAATAAGAGACATGAGAGGAGAAGAGGCATAAGAGATGGAAAGAGGGATAAAAACTAAGGGTGTGGGTAATAGTTTTGCTGCATTACTATGCTTTCTTTTTCCATAATTAGATATAGACTAACAGTAACTCATGAATTGGGCTGTTAATAATTCTATTATACTAAAAAAATATTGATTTTAAAGAATGTGTGATTCCTCTCTTCCCATAAGAAGATCTTGTGATCAGGAATATAACAAATATTGCTGCTAAATTACAACCAACTGTTTAAAATAAATAAATAAATGAATCTGCTAACTGGGGTTTATTTTGCAAGTGCAAAGAGTGACCACCAAAAGGGGGAATATTTTATAATTGTGTAAGTCCCTTTCCGCATGGTTTTGAACAAGTTTCCCCTCGCTCTTAGCTATTAATGTAGTTTTGGAAGCTAGGGAGCTTTGGGTCTTTTTCTCCTACTCTATCTTTTTCAGGTAAACATTAAAGAAGAAAATCTGACCCTGGTACTATATCCCAAAGTAAAGGCTGTAATGGCTTTGTGAGAGCAGCTGGGGAAGTTTCAGAGATGAAGATCTTGCCCTAGAACAACCCTTCATCACATCAGAAGGTAAGCACCAAAGGAAGTCATTTTGGACATAGTAGCTGCCTCCAGCTGCCATGCTGAAGACAAGAATAGTTTTTCATACAGTCAAGAGCAAAGCAGTGGAAGGCTTTACAAATAAAAGCCAACAAAACTGAGCAGAAACAGTCGGGTACTTTTTAAGAGGCACAACATGTCTGAGGGCTGCTATTCTGCATCAGTAAGCTGCTTGATGATTTTTCTGTTCAGAGACAGACWTGGCATTGCAATAATCAAATCTCTTCAGTGAGAAATATGAGGTGTATATAAATTGATACTACATCAGTAGAACTTGACAAAAGCTACATTTTTCAAGCTAGAATAATAAAATCAACCCATGGTTGAAACAGACTTTTGAGTCRCCTTTTGGCAAACACTGACCAAAAGATTATACAGTGCACACAGAACAGACAATATGTTTCATTCAGACATTCATCTTGTTGAGCAGAAGATGTGTAGGAGGAAAAATGTGTCTGCATCTCACTTTTTTTTCTTACTGAGAAAAAATAAGCTTGGCATGTGTAAATATCTCTAAGTAAATTTATGGACTGTAAAAAGTTTCACAGTAGTAAGTGTGGAAGACACTGAATTCAATCTGTATCTTTATTAATAGTCCATTGTTAAATATTTACAAGTTAAGTGATCTTCCTTGGCCAGCTTTATTTGCTCCCAGTTTCTTGTATATACTGACCACAGAGTTAAGTTGGAACCAAAATCTGTTGATCTTTTGTGCTATATGCTTGACTGAAGTGGATAATAGTTGAATACTAGACCAAATCTTCTAAGCACTGTTTTGTTGGATGTCTTTGAACAATGAAGAACCGCAAAAGTAAGAAGGTATGTGCTCATAATATTTAAACATCCAGCCTTGAAGAAGAAACTACAAAGGAAGCTTTGTCCCATTCACATTTGGAAAAAATGAAAGTACTGGAGAGGTGATTTGACAAACAGAATATAAGCTAGAGAAAAAGGGTAAAAGATCTTCCTGTAGAAATGATGGGAAGTTCTGGACTCAAAGCCCATTTTCCTTCCAAACACTGGAAAAATTTCTCCAGAAATCCTATCATTGTGGAACTCAAGGAATGAAAGAACAGAGGAAGAAAAATCTGTGTAGTAAATCTAATCTAAATTAACATAAGAACTTCCTAAATCAAAGTCAGATTAAAGAATTTGACACAAATAATAATCTTGTTATTGGAAAGGGGGTCTGGAACATCTGCGCTATGTGGCAAGACTGAGAGAGCTGGGCCTGTTCAGCCTGGAGAAGAGAAGGCTGAGGGGGGACCTGATCAGTGTSTATAAATACCTCAAGGGAGGCAGTGAGGAGAAGCAGGCTGGCCTCTTTTCAGTGGTGGACAGTGATAGGACTAGAGGAAATGGCTACAAGCTGAGGCACCAAAAGTTCCACTGGAAGTTAAGGAAAAATTTCTTTATAAGTGAGGGTGACAGAGCACTGGAACAGGTTGCCAAGAGGGATGTGGGGTTGTGGAAACTCCTTCTCTGGATRTATGTGAAACCCACTTGGACTCARTCCTGGGCCACATGCTCTAGGTGACCCTGYGTGTGCAGGGGGATTGGACTAGATGATCTCTAAAGGTCCCTTCCAACCATAAGGTCTATGGTTCTATGATAAGTCAGCAGATTGTAAGGCATGTAAAACAGGTAGAGCTCTCCTTCTCTGGAGATCTTCCAAACCTGCTTGCACGCAGCCCTGTGCCACGTGCTCTAGGTGACCCTGTATGTGCAGGGGTCACCTCTAGACCCCTCAGAGGTCCCTCTAGAGGTCCCTTCAAACCTTAAGGATTCTATGATTCTATTCTATGAATGTTCTGGAAAATTTCTCCCTATCTAAAATTGATTAAATGGATGTTTATCACAGACATTATGAACCATTTACTTTTTGACAGTACAAGATCCGATTTGGAAATGAAAATGCCACGTGTATAGTGAAAAACATAAGGAAAATGAAAAACCGGCACAAAGTGAATCAGCATGATGAAGATCATCAGGATCCTACAGAGAGAGGCAGCAGCTACTGCACAAACCTGAAACATGCAAACATGCTCACACCGAACAACTGACACCAAGGCAAAAGAGCAGACAAAAAATGGACAAAAGTTGCATTCTTACCACATCATAGGGAATTAGTAGAGAAGATAAACAATACGATGCCTATGATGATGTTAACTACTAGCCCACTTCATTAAATGCAACATTTGATATTCAAGGTTAAGTTCTATATGCACAGTTTCATTTAATAACATTCGTTATAATTGAAGTATTTTTGAAATGTTAAAATAGGATCATCGGTAAGATGGCACTTAAATAGAGTATTTCACCGAAGATACTGCTAGATTTTGTGCTTCACTCCAAGCATGCAAAAGGTCTAATGAACAGCAGTCCTAAAAACAGGATTACAATATTGCCTATGGTTTTTGTGACATAATTTTGAAGTAAGGTTACTACTTTCTAACTAAAATAAATATCACTGAAATGTTTTTATTTTCATTGAATGTCTAGTTAGTGARATGGTCTGCATATATAAAATTAATTAACTCCATGGCATAAACTGACTCATTGATGAGCCTGTATTTCATGTGGGTTCTTTCTTCTAGCTTTTTAAATACAGTTTTTGAAWACTACATATTCTTTAACACAAATCAAACTGCCCTGAAAACCATCTGTAAAAGAAATAAATACACACACACAAAAATTAGAGAATAACATGGAAAACTGGAAGTAACCTTGCAACAGGTTTACCAAACACAGAGATTAACCAAAATCAAATCTAAACCAATACAATTTCTAGAGTTCTATAAAAATTGAAAAGTAGAGAATTCCTCCTATAAAGACCCTATCCTGGTGGTCTGGACACAGTTTAATTCCAAGGATTGAAGCAAGATGCAATAGTTGACCCTCTCCTTCTTTTTGAAACCTAATAAGCAAATGATAGTAAAGGTTACAAAGCAATTTGGAAGCAATTTAGACTTCTAAAAGCACCTGGTCATTTGGATGCAATCAGCCCAGATAAAACAAACAAAGAAAATATTGATGGGGGGAGAGAGGGAAACCTCCTTCAAATGATTTCATATACTATCCTCTTATGGAAAGGAAAAGTCCTAAATTGTGCACAGGAGCAAATCAAAATCTGTTTTCACCCCTTCTAATTTCCTCTCATCCCTTCTTTTATGTCAGAAAAACCAGGCTCACATTCATCATCTTAAGTTTTATGTCAGTTAGAATCACAAATTCCCTGCCTTGACAGATTACAGCAGCAAACGGCACAGACATTTGGCTTTCCAACCACAGCCRAGCTGAGAATTCCTCCTTCTCCCCATTTGGTTTCCAAGAAACAGAAGTGGCTGCAGCTGCCTCCAGCCCCTGCCTCCTGTTCTCGGGCTCCCATCAGTCATGGTAGTGTCTATGTGAAGATTAGATAGAAACTTTCAAGTATCTTCTGCATCAGACCCTGCTGAACAAAAGAGGTTGGATTATATTTTCTAATCACAACCAAGAGGTTGGATTTATATTTTCTAATCACAAGCAGTCACCAGCTGAAGAATTCATTTGTTTTTGGCTGGATGTGATTTCTGCTAAAGAGCAGCAAATCTGCTGGATAGACATATGCTGAAATATATAGTCAACTGAGGTGTAAAAGAGGAAAACAGACTGAAGATTGCTGAGAAGTGGATTATTTCATGATAGCTTATTTAATGTCATTTGTCACCTGAGAGGAAAAATAATTTGAGCCCATATGCAGAACCTGCTAAGCTGCCACTAAGTTGTTTATCTATGTTAAAAGATCTAAAAGAACATTTATCAATAAAATCATTCCCTAGTTGCAGTTTGAATTGTAGCCATTTTACATCCAAACATGCATTAAAATCTTTCTGAAAAATACCCTGAATAGAAAAAGTGAGGTGAAACAAATTAGTTTAGTAGTTACCACATCAGTTACCTGCTTTCAGAAATGTTGAAATGAGCTGCGTTCTACTTGTGTGAATAGATGAAGGCAAAATCTAATTAAATCTAGATCTTCTGCTCAATGTGMAATTTAGTGTCATCCTGATTTAAAATCATTTTCTTTTCATTGATCTTAAGCTAATCTTATATACATTCGTCCACTTTTTAAACCAACGACAATCAAGTATTCACTCGCCCTTACTACCATTTTAATTAGTGCTTATGGAGCAGCTATTATTTATATCAGTGTATGCAACACAAAGGTACATGACTCTAAGGGAAAGATTCTTTAGGTAACTCCTTATAACTGCTAATGGTTGGGTAACATGTATCAGTTCTAAAGAGTAACTAGAAGAAGAAAATAGGCCATGATAGACCTAAAAAGCATAGAAAATATCCTCCAGGCCTATAAGTAAGAAGCCTTAAAATGTGTAGATAGGCCTGTGTAGCTGTTTGCTACGATCCCTAAGCTATTCTCACTATGAGAATACAGCTCCATGCAAATAAAATTGAAATTTGCATTCATGGAACTAAAAAGCATATTTTCCTAAAACATAAYCATGCCCCTCATCTTCTATGCCCATATGCTGAAAATGCGCTGAACAAGATTTTTATTTTTCTCATGGGGAGGAGGAATTTCAGCCAGGCGAGATGAAATGAGCATGAAGCTCTTTACAATTACTTGGAGTACTGTAATTTACAATTTACAATTACAGTGCAACTCTGCTGGAGTTCAGGATTTATGCTCAGTCCCTTTATGAACCTTGTAATCAAGCTGAGATGCTTCCAGCGTGGAAAATCACTACCCTCAAAATCAACCTTGGATTTGAACAGATCCTTCAAAGTTTAGTGCAGTTTTTTGCCAGTGTAGAGCAAGCCATTATCCTGTACATGAAATAGATTTTACTCCATTATGATGGTTCAGTAATCATAAGCAATGCTTCAAAAAGTGACTGTCCATGGAAAATATTACTGAACCATGGGTAACTCAAGGCTAAGGAAACTTCCAGCTCTCATATATTAAAAAACAGAGCGCAGAAGGTTCCTTCATGTCAGGTACTGCAGTGATTACGAAGTTGTGCAAACCACACACCAAATACATTGCAATCCCCCTCCTACACACACATTTTTGTTGGGCATGCGTGCACCATCACATGACAGGATAATGAAAATTGATTCTAGCAGATATGCTCCACCACAAGTTACCAATTTGCTAGAAAGAGGCAAGAGGCAGTGGCTTATCAAGCGAAGGAGTCAGTTCTGGAAGATAAGCATAGACAGCCACATTGCAGATGTAAATTTGGTTCATGTCTCTGTTCATAGTTGGGAAGCCCACAGGTCTATTTCACTCAGGGCTATTAAATTTAACATTGGTCATTTCTAATCCTGAAAATGAAAAATGCAGAAAGTCATACTGAGCGTTTTTTTCTGTATTTTATAGAAAGATTATCAACTTATCTAAAAATAAAAAAAAAAAAATCGAATTCTTCTACATTTCTTGAGATAGAGAGATTTTTGAAAAACAATAAAAAAGTTATGACCATGAATTACCTATCTATCAATTTWAAAAAACTGAAAGGGCACAGAGCACCATTTCAGAAATATAGAAACATGCTTCCTGTAGGCTCTTGACACCTTTAGTTGGCAGGAAATGCTGCCAAGTGTACTCATAACATTAACATTCTTTTATGAAAGAACAGGATTTCTAAGAACCACCATGCCTTTTTTTTGCTCATGCTTAATCACACTTGCAAACACAAACAACAGTATCTTATATCAAATGAAAAGTCAATATTGACAATTATTTTTCATTCTATACATAGAATCTTTCATGTGAAAAAGTTCTATGCCTCACACAAAAAGGCAAGCAAATCTATCTGCTGGAAAATTGCAGTTTATCTCCGAAATTAAAGGTTTTTCCTTGTAATATATTTTTAATCAATCATCTAGCATTTTCTGTAAAGAAGAGTCAGATTTTCCTGAAGACTTGGACTACAGATTGGAAAATACTGCATGAATTGAAGAGTAAGAGCATTATTCAACAGAGCAAGATGATCAAGTTGTGTACTGACCCACCATTAGAMGCCTACAGTGGTCCATAATCTTAAAAGGAGTAATTAGAAAAAAACACCTKGAGATCCCTTTGAGATCCCTATTAATAAGTTAGGGCCATTTCAGCTGAATCAGTGCACTTTAGGTGCATCTCTGCATTTTTGGAAAAAGAATGTCTCAGAATTTAAAATGTGCAAGAGATCTCAAAGATTATAAGCTTTCATATGTTCATAGGGATGAAAAAACCCAAAATGTACAAGGCTGCCTATGTAAGGAAAATCTAAATCTAAAAAATTGTCTGAAGGAGACAAATTGTCACATRTTTAAAAATTTCATGTTCTCAGATAGTAACCAGCACTACCCTATACTATTTTATGAAAATTGGAGGGGTTCTAATATCTCAGCAGGTAAAATACCATGAAAATACAGTAACTGAACAGAGATGTAACAAAACTTAATTTAGAAGAAGGGAATCTTGACTAAAGGAAATGGTAGCAGAACCAAAAGCAAAGGTTACATGAGAAGGCCAGAGAGGACCAAGGTTTCAGCCCACATTGACCTATAAGTGGTCCCATTGTTCCCACAAAGCCTAATTATTGAGTGTTTCATCTGAGTCACAGTTGATGGTAGATCAGGTAGATTTTCTTGCAGCAATTTCATCAACGAAGTTTCTACAGCGAGGGAGTTGGGCATGACTGATAGCTKCCAGCACTACTCTGCAGTGCAATTTGGAAGATGGCAAGAGCTTTCACGGGGCTGCAGGAGCTGAGCCAGCTGCAGGAGGCAGCAGAATCAAAATCTGCCTTCTCATTCAGCTGCAGGTCTGCTAGCCAGAACCCCACTGCTTGAAGGATGGTAGCAGCCAGGAGAGACTTTCAGGAGGGGAAATTAAAATTCAGAAAAGAAAATAAGACAGTTATTTTCCTGGGGTTCATCAAGATTATAAAGGACCTCTCTTCTCTCAATCCTCCAGGAAATGCAAAATTTTAAATAAACTTGGGATTTGTTTTATTTGGATGCTTCAAATGATTCCTTTGAGCCTGTGAGGCCTATGGTCCCTGAATAGACTTCTGCAGCTGCTGCACCTAATTTCATTTTGGCATGAAAATAGGCTAAGGTCTGTTTGTGCAATGCAGTCTCTCTCTTCTCTCTCAAGCAGGAGCTAGCATCACGATTCAATAAAATTTAAAAGTGCTTTTCATCACTTAGATTTGTACAGACTGATTGCACCTTCAAACAGAATAAAATTAGGCAAGGAAACAGGCAGCAGAAAAAAAAACACTGTATTGTTTATAGGTGACAGTTGATTGGCAGGTAGAAATGTAATTATGGATGATATAAAAGGCAAGACAGAAATGCAAACTATTGATTTCGGACTAATTCTGAGTTCTATTCCTGATGCTGATCAACAAGGCATGTTCACTTATGGTAATCCAAGGGGAGCTTGTAGTATTCACATGTCACTTAGGACAGTGAAGGTTAAAGAACTTATTTTTCTCTGATTCAAATATATCTGAAAAGAACTGCTGTCTGAAATAGATATAGGATTTCAGACTCTAATGCAAATTGGAAAACATATTGTCCTCATAAAAATCAAAGCAAAATAATCACCAGCAATTCAAAATCCACAGTATTATCTTGGATATAAGGATGAAAACATGAACTGTGTCAAGCTGTTTTAGCCTAGTGCAGGGTAAAAAGCAATTTAATATGGATCACAGAGAAGTCAGAAATCAAAACATTGTTGATCCTGAGCTCAGCAACCACTGTCAGAGCAGACAAGGCTGCTATCTCATATTTTTCTGTCTCTTCTGCGTTGGAATTGCCACCCAGGATCGCCCTCCCAGGTTCTCTGCTACTTCCTTCCAGACAGTAAGACAGAAGGCTGGCAGAAATTCCCATTCGCAATCCATGCTGCCCAAGCTGGGAAAACTGAGAAAGCTTGTTCATTCAGTTCAGTGACAGGTAGATAACATTATTCAAGTGAGGGAAGATTCAGAGTTAATATACTTCAAACAAAAGTGTGTGTGTGTGTGTGTATATATATATATATATTTAAATTATGACAGATTATTGGTTTGCTCAGTTCCTGCTCTCCAAGAACAAAAGCAAGAGATTGACCAGCGAAGTATCCTGTACTCTTCCACAGACTCTCATAAATTATCTTCCATTACAGATGAACTGTAGAAATTAGTCTAATAATAATTAAAGTTAAAGCATGTACAAATCTCATTCTAAACCCTTTCTCTATTTTTTAAGATGGAAGACTCATAAATGAAGAATACAATTTCAAAAGTAACCTGCAAGCACAATTCACATCTTTCCACCATCTGCTTTTCTGGTTGAACAGGGAAAGAAGTTTTCAACTCATTCCACTTCTCCAACCATGCATTAAAACCAGTCAGTCACAAGTCCTTGGTCTCAGCTTACGAAATCTGGATTTCCACAGCTCTAGGAATGTTTAGTTTCTAAGAAGGCACAGAAGATACATTGCTGAATATGAACTAATTAAATATTCCCTCTGACTGCAGATCAGTAGCATGAACCCTGAAGATCTTACTTTTCAACTTTAAGACTATTTTTATGCATGATTCTCTGCTCTGACTAAATAACAGTCCATCAGAGAAGCAGAAGAATTAGACAACAGGGAAAATGATTCTTGCTACAGGACTTTTTCCTCACCGGATTTCTTGATGCTGCAAGATAGTTTCTCACTATGGAGTCCCAAGGGGAGTAAGTTCACAAAAAGCACAGCAGAACTTAGTATAGGAATATGGTCAGTAACAAAAATCCTACTGTTATTTGGAGACAAAATAAGCTTTCTGTCTTGGTAAAGGCAATTTCAGAATGCCAAAAAGCAGAACCTATTTAGTGTTGGAGTGTAGAGACGAGCTGGAAGAGGCCAGAAAGTGAAAATAAAACATAAAGTGAGCTTTATGACATGTAAGTCCAAGAAGAGACTTTTCCATCCATCATTTTTTTTTCTTAACTTTCAGAAACTCAGGGCAAAAGCTCCTTGAGTACATACAAAATTGTGAGTAATGCATTTCTCTTTCTTAGAGAAACTAGGTTAAATTATCTTTAATAACACTAAAGGCTGACGTTTCTTTGAACAGACGGTAGCCACAAAGGTACCGTTAATGGACAAGTGAAATAAAGGTATCTTATACAAGAGCTCAAATGGCCTCCATTCAAAGACTGCAGGACAACATTCATGCTTTTACAGAAAAAGGCTCTGCACATTTTCTTTTACAAATAGTCAGTCTTGAGCCCTTTAAAACCCAGATAGAATCCCATATATGACCCATCCATTTCCCATTATTCATAAAAAATGTCTTGAAATCCAATGTGTGTCGGCTTTCTAAAATTTTRTGGGTTTAAAACATAATTTAGACCCTTAGCTGTTTATACATTTGAATTAGCAAAAAATCTCATCAATTCCATTTTATTGTAGGAACAGTTCATGCTTTTATGAAGTATGTTGCTTCCTTGTCAGTCACCAGATTATTCTAAATAATTTGTGATCTCTTCATTGTAGAGTGATAGTTTAGGAGGAATATTAAAGCTGTTCTGATTATTTTCTTTAAAACGTAAGATTTCTGGCACAGGTATGTTGGCAAATTCAGAATTTACTCTACAAAGTCATTAAGAAACACACAAAAAAGTCCTTTTCAGCTTTCTGAAGAAAGACAGAATGAAGCTCAAAATCTGTTCTCATCACGTTAGCAATACAGTACTGCTTACTTCAACACAGTAAAGTCTTCAGAAGAGTACTCATGACTAATGAATTTCTAAATAATAATTAAAATTCAATATTCCTGAGAGTAGATGACTAATTTCCTTGTTTTGTTGGAATTACATAAGGCTGATTTCCCTCCCTCCCCCCCAAAAAAATCTTGTTCACTTCTCTTCAAAGCAACTTTTATAAGGAGAAATTATACTTTGAGAATTCAAAGCTACTTTCCTCTGCTGCTTTGCGAGCAGCAGAGGAAAAAGTACTGCTTATAACTGTTTTTTCTTGACCAGAAGGATTAGCAAGAGTTACAATTTGGGAAGCAGTATTCTCTGTATCAGAAAGATATCTTATGAAACCTAAATAAAAAGCCAGAGAAAAGCTGTATAGTTCATGGCTTTCTGCAAATGAGAACTTCATGCTTCTCCATGACATATAGTATTTCCATCTTCATCTAACACAGTGACTAGATAACACACTGTTTTTGTACCATTACCTAAAAAGGAATACCAGAATATCCAACAGGTTCTACACACTTGTATCAATAATGGGAAAGCAATACAAGTAGCTTGCTGCTATCTTCACTTATAGAAATGGCATGCACTCATTATATTGTGCTGACTATATACAGAGCTCTACCTGTTTTACATGCCTTACAATCTGCTGACTTATCATAGAACCATAGACCTTATGGTTGGAAGGGACCTTTAGAGATCATCTAGYCCAATCCCCCTGCACACRCAGGGTCACCTAGAGCATGTGGCCCAGGAYTGAGTCCAAGTGGGTTTCACATAYATCCAGAGAAGGAGTTTCCACAACCCCACATCCCTCTTGGCAACCTGTTCCAGTGCTCTGTCACCCTYACTTATAAAGAAATTTTTCCTTAACTTCCAGTGGAACTTTTGGTGCCTCAGCTTGTCGCCGTYTCCTCTAGTCCYWTCGCTGKCCACCACTGAAAAGAGGCCGCCCCCTCCTCCTCACTGCCTMCCTTGAGGTATTTATAGACACTGATCACTGATTTATAGACCTCAGCCTCCTCTTCTCCAGGCTGARCAGGMCCAGCTCTCTCAGCCTTTGCTCATAGGGCAGATGTTCCAGGCCCYTGATCATCCTCGTAGCCCTGTGCTGGACTCTCCAGCAGCTCCACAYCCCTCTTGTACTGAGGAGCCCAGAACTGGACASAGTCTCCAGATGTGGCCTCACCAGRGCTGTGTATAGGCGAACGATCCCCTCCTTCGAATTGCTGGAGACGCTYYTCTTAATGCACCCCAGGATCCCAATGCCTTCAACTAGACTCTATGCTACTGATCACAACTCATCCAGCAATTGTGCATCGTTTTTCAAAAGCTCTTCTAAGGAAAGGGCATTACTTAACATAAGGTTCATCTCATCTCATAAGAGAAGGTAAGGTTCATTTTAGCATGAACTTTTAGAAAAGTTTGCTAAATTACAAATCAGTATGAGGTTAGAAAACAAGGAGTCATTTTTTTCAGTATACCTGTAATCTACAATTTGGAAGTCTTACAGAAATAGCAGTTAAAACATCAGTTTTTTGTTTTTTTTTTTCTCCTAGTGGCAGTCTTTACCTGTTTGCTATAATGCACTATAATGTACAAAAAAAAAAAAAAACTACCCAATTGAAATTGCTATCTTTGACAAAAAATCAAAAATTATTCAGTACTARAGAACTCTCTATTGTCACTCAGATGTGTGTGAGAGTATGTGCGTATTAAAACCACTTAGGCTTACACAAAAAAGCTCARTTGAATGTAGCTCTGTTCATTTTCTGCTGTTAATCACATCAATACTGTTCTACACGCATAACTTCCAGTTACTGCATACTACCCCTACAAAAATGCATACCCCTTTTTTCCTTTTTCCTTGAAACAAGCTCTCTCAGGATTCTCTCTAGCATATAGCAAATATGACATTTTTTTTGATGGTAGCAGAAACTTAATATAGTATGTGCTGTTCACCTAGGAAACCTTCCTTTACCTGCTTTAGCAATTAGGATTTCTGCCTTCTCCTGACTTGAATGAGAAATAACCCTTTCCAGCCACATGAAATGAAATCATGCTGCTCATTTTTCTCAATCAAAGCCAATACAACTCTGGAATTCAACCACAAATCCTTTAACTGTATTAGGCATTTACTCCCATGCACAGAAACACAGCCTATGATTTTCAATAATGGAAAAAAAAAAACCAACCAAAAAAAAGCCAGCCAAACTGGAGTGCAATGTCTGAATGACTGACGGGAACCAAGGGAGGGAAGCAAACTGTCCTACCGGTGGACTCCGCTGTTGCACATGATGACGTGACATGCTCCGAGCCTGTTACAGAGCTCTGAGGCCACCGAGAGCAGCCCAACGCCRGACGCGCTGCAGGCCGTGTAGGCGCAGGCTGCGGTGCGCTTGGATCGGATGAAGGACCCTATGAGTCGGTAAAGTTCATCCAGGCAGTTGAGAGGTCTCATAAACTGCAAGACAGAAAAGAGAGATTTAAATATTTGCTGCCAAGAGCACTCAAAGTGCTCTCGGAGGGTCGTGACATGTGTTGTGATCTCTAGTCACTACCAATGCGGAGAGAGACTAGGTGAGAAAGCCCAAGGCAGACTCTATAATGTAAATACAAAGCATACAATCTTCTGCAACATGACTTACAAAAAAGATTTCCTAACTTTTGATTGTTACTATCACTGACTGTTTAATTCTCTACAGAAGTGTTTTTCACTTCAATAAACTGATTATGCCCATCAATAAGCTTCTATTAATGTTATTTCCAAAGATAGGAGACAACCTGCTTCCATAAAAATATGCAGAAGGGATGCCAGGACAGGTTAAATGGCTAAGAAAATCAACTTATAAACAGGACGATAGTGTCTTTTCTTTAGTCAGGATTAGAAACTGTCCATTTGCATAGCAGCATGCAAAAAGAAAAACAAGCAGGAGTAACAAAAACATACTACAAATCAAGAACAGTTAACTCTGTAGCTGAACTCAAAACAACCTTCAGCATTTCTGTACAGAGAAGCAAATGACCCACCTACATTCAGTAAGAAGGCAGCTTCATGTGGAAGGCRGCTCTCAGAAGAGCAGCCTTCAAGAACAATTTAGCAATGAAAAGCAGCATCTCATAGTGACTTATGTAAAAGAAAGGTTCACGATATAGTTTTGCAGACTCCCTAATTGCAAATTCCTTTTCTCTTTATTCTAAAGACACTTAAAGATCGAAAAAAGAAACAAACAAAAGAATCAGAGAAGGAATCATTTGAAAGACAGCATTCTGTAAAGACAGTTTTAACTAATTAGAGAAATAGCAGCCTCGCTTGCTCTTATGTTTACCATCATCAGAAAGTGTGCAGGTCAAGTAAGTCAATTATAATAATGATTTAAACCTGGACACAAAAAGTTTAAAGTTGATTTAGCTCCTATTGATTTAGCTTACAAATATTAAATTGATATAAATTGGTGTCACTTGCTCCCCCGGAGGTATGGAGAAAAGAGAAAAAGTCAAGGGCACAAACTGAGATCATGCACTTGCTCTTAGCTCACTCCATTTACAAGGAAAATGCAATAGATAAAACCAGCATTAGCATCTCCTGGTCAGTTCTGATTTATCAGATGCTTTTGTCTTGTCCCTGGCCTTTTCACTAAAATAGAGAGGGAACAGGTTTGGGAGAAATGAGAGCTGCATATATAGCTAAATTTCTTCTGCTGCACTTGTGAATGATTAGAAAATGAAGTTGCTGACTCCCTAAAGACAGATCTTGCAGTCCAGCACAGATTCAAGAAACAGGCTCTGTCTGTCTGTTAATGCTCATTGCATTATACCAATGTAAAATTTCAGTCTGCTTTGGGCTGAGCAGTGGATCACTGCATTTTTCAAGCATGCCCCTTTTCCCTCACAGCTTCGAATACTTGCAATTTTCAGTGGAATGAAGAAAGCCAAAGAAAAGAATTACAATAACACAGTGTGCAAAATGCAAAGTTTAATTAATTACTTAACATTTTTATTTACCTTATCTATATAAGCAGCTTTAGATGTTGAATTTGGAGGCAAGTTTGACTTGTCCAAGTAGAATGCTCTGACAGAAAAAGAAAAAAAAGAAAAAAAAGGTTATTTTCTTAAAATTCTTGTGCAAAATCTTTATAGGTGATTATTCTTAAATATTATTCTAAGATTGGACTTTTTTTTTCCTAATTTCATGCCAGTAGACTATCAAATACAAGGACGAATAGGCACTAATACTCTTTCTTTTAAAGAAATGTGGAACATTTTTTCTCCTTCTGAAGACAAATTGTCCCTCTGCCATTTCACAATAGAGTGCAATATTTTACTCTCTAGTTAGTAGAAAAAAATGAATCTGAAAGTGACCCATCAAAAATATCCATGAAAGGGTTGTGGCAAATGTCTTGATTTT
This sequence comes from Nothoprocta perdicaria, assembly GCF_003342845.1. Taxonomy (NCBI): domain Eukaryota; kingdom Metazoa; phylum Chordata; class Aves; order Tinamiformes; family Tinamidae; genus Nothoprocta; species Nothoprocta perdicaria. Next base: position 1,080,799 of record NW_020454783.1, read on the forward strand.
AACGGTGACTTCAGGAAACTTGGCAGACAAGTAATATCTGAACCTGATGCATTACAAGCTTTTTATATCAGCACAACTGCAATAATACGAGAATAGCATCCCAAGTATAGAAAACTGCTGCCACGGAGGAAAAAGCTCACAGTACAAAAAGAAACAGAAAAGCAAAAAACCTATGGGTGGCAGACATACATAATACAATCAAAATGGCAATAAAACTATCAATTTCATAAACTCATGTACATATTAAATTGGTAATAAAACTCATTGGTAAAACTCACATATGCATATGTAAATAAAAGCAACTTTTTGTACTACCTACATTTTTGAGAATGACACAGTGCATCAAAGAAGAAGCTGTAGAAAATTGAGGTTTATCAACAGACCAAAGCACAAGAGAGAAAGGATACTCATGGCATGGCACTTACCTATCTATTGTGTACTGCAACTCATTATAGTCACACACCTCCTTCTGTAACATTTCACTTATGAATGCTACCATAAGGAGTTTCTATGGAACGGAAAAATGTAGTGTACAGCGTGTTACAAGACTAAGGTTGGCTGGTTTCTACACAGCACAAAGGGGACTGAGATTTGGTACAGAGGATTTTCATGTTATCCTTCTCTCCTAAACCAGGGGARGATTTCCTAACCAGCACCAAAAGAATGAGCTGCTTTGACCACCAGCATTAAGATGCTAGCAAAAGGTAAACGGGAATCATAGAACTCTTCTCCTATCTCCTTTAAATTGTAAATTCTARAGCATTTTTTTCTCTTTACCTTATGAACAAAACAATTGCTCACCAGGACTGTGTTATTATTAAGCCTTCCGTAGACAGAGGATATATTTGTGTGATAAGATCATAGGATTAATTCTGGTAATGGAAAAGCTCCTAAAATGTTCTGGCACAGCCGGAAATAAGAAAAACTTGCCAGATGTCCTGCCTGGATGAGGCAACAGCTCCCACTACYCAAACAACAGCTCCCACTACAGCATTCCCAGCCAAGGTAAGAAAACAGTTTGTGGGGCCTGCATGAAGACTGGGTTCTCCAAGGGAAACTTCAAGGTATCACCTGGATCCAGCCCTAATGCCTGTGCACAAAGAGTGGCATCTGACTAAGGGTTATAGCTCTTAAGCTGCATCCAGCCTGGAGAAGGACCCCAGCTGTCCTCTGGAGTGTGGTAAACAAATTTCAGCTGCACTGAAATATGAAAATAAACACTGGAAAGAATGCAGCCATGCATTCAAACTCAGAAATGAAAGGATTATCTGGAGCCTCAGTCACAAAAACACTGATACCTGCATAGAATAAGAAGCCCCATTCTTTTCTCGTGGTTTTATCCACATGAGTAAGGCTATTCAAACCATTGCATACTCGTGAGGAACAAATGGCAGATTTCAATAGCCTTTTATTCTTTAATAATGTAGAATAAATGTACTAGTACTAATCAAAAAAAATCCATCAGACTTCAATTCTAGCTGATTTTGTTGCCTGTATTTTTGCAGGATTTGAAAAGCATCCTCTCCCAAATTTAAGGCTCAAAATAATTCCATTAAAAAGCACAGCAAAGCTAATCTTGTTCCATTATTCTATTAGGCCTGTTTTACCATCAGAATGCACTCYGTGTCAACGAAAGCTGGAAACTATTGGAAGGAAGAGAGATTCGCAGAGAAAATTACTTGTAAATCACTATGAATGGCCACAGCACATAAAAGCTACCACAGCAGCAACACACCAATCTTCTTCTTTGTTAGCAAAGCTAAAATCTAAAGCATAATCCTCCCATCCGTGGAACATTATCAGACTAAAAGCCTATGCTGCTTTCTCCTGCTATGCCACAGGGAAATCTGCTTCATTCACAGTCTATTCAGCACTCTTTAGACTATTATTTCGGTAATTTCAGCTACATTAAATGAAACCAGAGCACAAATATAGAGCAGCACACAACTAATGGAATACATGGAAAATTATCCACTCAGGGTACAAAAGCAAGCAACATGGACACTAGAAGAGAATATATATACAATTATAGAAATTACTATATTAATTAAGGCAATTATTTATTAACCTAAAGAACAAGCAAAAGATCAGCTACACACAACATTGATTTCAAATATGAAAATATTCTTTTACAAATGAAACTCTTCCCCACACATGATCAGATAACACTCCCAGATGTTCCTTAAGTGCTTTATTTTTATTGCTTTTCAGAAAARTTGCCTTCAGTATTTCACAGAATGTGACAAACTATGGACAGCACATAAATTTCCAAAGCACTTCACTTAATTACTAAATGCCTGTTAAGGTCCTTAATCAAATTTTATAGAAAAAGTTAATGGCAATCTTGGCAGGGTGCCCAACTTGGACATTTTCTAATCCATTTGAAATGGAAAAGAATGAAATCATAGTTCTTTGTCAGAAAATGTGATGCKGTTTTTGCTGCTAAAGACTGTTCAATTTCTCTCAGTTGTAGCAGAGTAGCTTAAAAAAAAAARTGGAAAAAGATAAACAATAGGCATCAAAAGTAATGGGTCCAACCTCTGCAAGATGTTCCCTCTGTAGACAATGGACAAAATAAGTAAGGGAAAACCTATGGGGAAAATGAAGTAACAAATGGCTCTGGGGTTCAGAAATAAAAATCTATCACAAAATGAATGCTTTTTGAACAAACTTTCCCACAATGTTTGTGCAAAGGAGATGCAGAAGTGGAGATATTTTGATCTTAGTGAAACATTTTGCAGGGTCTCTACAAAACGGACCGGGACATGCACAAGCCTGCAAAATTGGAACAGCATGAACTATCGAGGCCCCAAACGTGCAGAGATGTATTTGTAACTTTRTACATGCATATAACCCAAACACAGCCAAGTTTCTAGGCTTACTTTCTGTTGCTCCAGGAAGCCCACAGGTTTATCCCAAATGCTGATGACCCTTTCTTGGAAACGTGAGATCAGTTAAAGGCGGCAGTGGGAGGCAAAGAAGGGCAGGTAATTGGGTTATGGAATTAAAGAGCGGCAAGTTGGGACTTACAAAATGGTTTCTGTTCTAGGAAGGTTTTTGCTTAGCTGCTTTTATAGCAGAGAAGAATTAAGTCTTTTCTTTATCACTGTGGCATACCTTCAAGAAAAGGATGAGAATATCTACTTGAATGCCACTAATACATTTTTTGAATTAAAAAATGATTTTTAATCATTTGGTCATGTTATTCAAGATCAYGTGCATCAGTATGGTCAGCATGACAAAAATCCAGCAGTATCTGTGTTCTGCCATCTAGTCATTAACTGTGCATGTGCACACGTGTATGCAGCATATCTATATATATACCTACCTACAGAATGTAGACATATGTATAAAAGCTTCCAAATTAAATTATTTATCTGATATAAAGTATCCATCAYAGAAAACTACTTATTGTCAGAGCAAACAAATGGAAAAGTCTGTGTGTTCTTTCTGGTGAAGAGTAAGTCTAAATAAATGACAAATAGTCACGTATAATTACCCTCTAAGACCATATTAAGGGATTTTAAGTCAATTACTTTAAATTGCACATGTAAAACCTACAACAGTTGACACTTGTTGACACTTTCTAACAGTGAATATTYTTTAAATCGATGTTTATTGCCACATGACACTATTTCCATTTACTTTACTGGTGCTTCTACAATTACTTGCAGTATTTCTATTTCTTTATTSAGGCCAGACGTCCAGAATAAAAAGAACTTAAATATTACTTCCTTATTTTCATGCACAAGGCAAGAATAATCTTCATATTGACATATCATAGTAAGGTAATTTTGTCAGTAATACCCTAATCTCATGATATATATAGCACAGAAGTCTAAATATATGAGCAATCAGATGATATAGCACATTATACGTGCCAGGGAAAATACCTATTTCAACAAAAAGGGCAAAGTAAGGAGAACACAGGCCCATCACAAAACAGGATTATTAAAATCAGSAGGATTCTAGCCCTGACATCTTAATGTCAATGACACAACTTTATGTACTTTGTATGTATGTTTTATTATACTTATGTATATAATACATACCTATATCTATGTATGTATTATCAGCAGATAAAGGTTTAATTAGTTAAAAAAACTTCATAACAATATCACAATTTTAACTTCTCAAACAGTATACACACCAACAGTCTGACCTCACACAATTACTCTTACTTGTGCAGTCTGATGTGCAGAAGACAGGATTTWTAACATCATATCATGTGTAATTCCTATTTCATGTGTAATGAAGGTGCAAGGCAGGAAACCCTTTCTGCGGTTTACTCTCCAGGCACATAAGGTGGCAAGCCAGCTTTTGGCAGTCTGTATGTTAAGTCTAGCAAACAGAATTGTGAAAAATAGTACAATCTACTCTCCAGGCACATAAGGTGGCAAGTCAGCTTTTGGCAGCCTGTATTTTAAGTATAGCAAACARAATTGTGAAAAATAGTACAATCTATGAGAAGGATGCGACTGTAAGGTGAGACCATATGGAAGAAGTCACAAGGAAAACACACACAAAGAGGAAAATAATTAGATTTACTTTTCTCTAGGAAAAAAAAAAAAAAGGGAGGGGCGGGGAGGGAAAAGGTAAGAAAATTTTAAAAAATGAAACGCAGAGGTTTCTTGGCAACTGCCTCCTTTTACTGGAATACACTGGGTTGAGACTCCAAAAACTGAATTCCTAAGGAATGTGACTCTGGTAGAGTGCTTCATGCTGCTGCTCTTTCTCATGGAAACCTGCAGCACCTGGCCCAACTGCTGGATTCCCACCAGTTCAAACTCTCTCCAGTCTCTGCAGATCTGTTTTAGGGTGACTGAAGGTACCCAATTACCAACTAAGGATGAAACCTGCAAAGYAACTCAACTCTTTAATCCTTTAACCCACATATCATGGCCTCACCTTTACATGCTTTTATACTATATGCTATTTACATAAGCGAGGGGTCACAGAAATGCTAGAATAGCAAAGAATTCTATTCTAAAAAATATATATTCTAAAAGAATAGATTATTTTTAAAATGGAGAAAAAAAATAGCTCTGTACAACATTATCCCCTTTTTATGTGTTGCATTCTAATCACAATTTTTTTCCAGGAATCTAGAAAGAACACTGCTCCCAGTAAGCCAAGTCTCTGGTATCTCTACCTACTTCTAAGATCACCTGAAACTTCCTCTTTTATTAAATGAAAGGGATTTGCTTGGGTCCTAGGCCACATACAGCTGCCTTCCTGCTTCTCCCATCATTATCAGAGAGGTGATGAACCCATTAGTAATGACCAATTACTTCCACATTTATCTTCCACAGAGTAGATTTCCCCTTTTTGGCTGCTCTTATTTCTGATATAGAATACATGGATAAAAAGAAAACATGCCAAATAGTCATTCAGTGGTCAATATTTCCAGTTGCTACAGGCTTGGACTTTTCCTTCCAAAAGGAAGGTCTTCAACTCAAACCACTCTGAGTACATCTTCTCTGTATTTGGAAAAGGAAAAGAAAGCAAAATGTTCATCCCAATGAGCAAGGACGTTCATCCCAATGAGTAAAGACTGAGAATACAGGTCATTTTGAATTTTTTGGCATATCCTGTCAAGCTGCAAAATTTTCAGTTTCAGGACTGATCATATTTTGTCAAAAATCTGAAGAAGAGTGAATTTACACTCAGAGAACAAGTATACCACAGAAAGAAAAATAAGCTAGATTCAAGCCAGCTGGAGTTATCTTTTACACCAGTTAGACAAATTCAATTTATTTTGTCCATCATACTTCGATGTTCTCTCTTGTTTTGCTTCACTGAGATGCAATGAATCTCAATTTCTTTTCTACCTAAAATGCTTCTCACTATGCTTGTCAGGAGACAAATTTAGCTATTATTTCTCTGTTACATCCTTTGGATTGAGTGTTAATTTTGAATCTCTTTCGTTCACGAAGACCTTGCAGTTAGTGTGAGCTCAGCTCTAAGGAACTACCTACTTCATCTGGAACCACATCAAAAAAAAAATCTAAAAAGCACTACATGGCTATTTATATAGTCATATAGAAGTATATAGTAAATTTGTTTGTAGTATTACAGTCCAGTTGCATTTATTTTAACATAAATATCTGGTCTTAAAAAGGATACAGTTTTGCACCTATTTTATAAATATTCCACTGCACTGAAAAGAAAATAAATTCACAGACAAGAACTTGCTTTTTGAAAGCTACAGTACCACACAGATTACTGCTTTCTCAACTTGATGGCAATGGCAAAAAGTGTTAACGAGCAAACTGAAGTGGTCAGACATGAGGAATGGAGAGAGGAGAGTAAGCCTGAAATCACAGGACCACAGTGGCACATGAAGCACTAGCATAGGCTCCTTAACCACATGAGCAATCCAGTTTGGAAAAGCTTTCYGGTACAAACTCTGAGGAAAGAAATCTGCCAGATTTTAAGTGGGTTTTAATCATTTATTGCAGTTGTTGATAAATGAGCTGGCCTTTGTAATAATGCAGACATGGATGTGAAGACTTGAAAAGTTTGTTCTGGAGACAAAAGACATATTTCTTCCATAGTAATTAATGAGCTGTAGGTGTCCTTTATGTCATCATACGTCATTTATATTTAAGTAACTATTAGAAAATTCTAGTTCAGTCTGAAGCCAAGAGCGCCATCACATCTATTCTCTGCCTTGACTAAATTATGCAGGACAGGGAAAACATTAGCTTGCCAAGAAGCCTACAGCTTGAGAAGCTGCTCTGTGTGTAACACACACAAATAAAAGCAGGTTATGTTCCTCAGATGGGTTTTGTTACACGATTGCATAAACACCAGGAACAGAAATATTTTCCTTCTCTAATGTTTAGAAAAATTAAAAGAAATCAAAGAATGAAACTATTAAAACTTCATGAAGGTATGATACCCCTGACTAAAGGATTAAATTAAGTCTGACATCATTCTGTGAAAGGCTACTTATGCCATAAAACAGACACTGAAACCTTTAGATATRAGAACTGTTCCAACTTACATTGTAAATGAAACACTTTTAGATGACAAGTACCACGTTCAGTATAATCAGAAGTTCAGTGTAATCACGGTAGTTAGCCAAATCATTTGTCGTTAAATTCACTGATTATAATTGCTTCCTCAGAGTAACAGATCTTCATTTACCTCCCAACAGGATATCAAAGAAAGCAACAGGAAAAATAAAATAAAATAAAATAAAATAAAATAAAATAAAATAAAATAAAATAAAATAAAATAAAATAAAATAAAATAAAATAAAATAAAAATACCCTTTACTATTTGCTTTACTTTTTGTTTTGTAACTGCTATACACTAGGCCACAAAAGTACCTGCCAATAATCCTGGACATAGTTGACTTCAACGACTAGTTCTAAATCAGAGAAAATAATAGGCTAAAAGAAAGAAACACTTCTTTTCAAACCTTGTCTATTGATGCACAGACAAATTAATTACTACACAATGTTAATTAGCACCTTCACCAGTGTTGGGGATGGGCAGCAGTCTTCAGATGTGTTTCACACAGCATGATCCTATCATCTGAATGAAAAACTAGGCCATGGTATAGTTAGGGATGCAACAGGAAAGTGCTCTGCTGAGGATAAAAAAAACTTTACAGGGAAGTAGAGCTCTCCAGAACTTCCTCTTGAATCTTCCCAATACAATCATTGTAATCACTTAAGCATCAACTTCTAAAGACATTTAAATATCCAAATGCAATTATATGTGCTTAAGAAGTATGAAAAATGTCTAGACCTCTGATGGCCAGTGTTAATTTAATTAATTTCTCACTGGCCAAAAATTTAAATTCAAATTGTACAGCAACGTGCAGATTTGGGTACAAGCAAGTTTGCTCTCAGTGTCAGTATGCAGTGGAGCACATTGCAGAGATCCCACAGCTGGAGGCATATGTGGCATAACCACAGCGCTGTGACCCACTGAATGTCTTTTAACAAACCTGCACCTTAACTAACWGCTCTTAGTAGCAATCTCAGTAGCAATCACAATATTTATTTACATGAAACATAGTTTAAAGCTACCATACTGTTACTCCGTTAAAGAGGAAATGGGAAAATATCTTACCAAGTATAAWAAAAATATATTTAAAGGACATTATTATTTTTATTTTTAACTAAATAATTCTTATAAGTAGTAATATTCAAAAAATGATAAATATTTAAGTATTTATTTTTAATTTAATTTTAAATAGTTAAAGTTTACCCATGTGCAGAAATATTTACCCATGTGCATGTCACACAATGCCAATTTACAATGCCAATTTGCAAGAGAAGATTTAACAAAATCAAGCAATCAAGTAATTATATTGCATTCATGAGTTATCATTATTGCTATCAGAATCTGTAGTAGTTACGGATTCAATCGGCACTGGGCTCTGCAGGATTTAAAAAAAAAAAAAAAAGAGAGATCTCTGTCTGCAAAGGTAACAAAACTACATAAATTAGACAAAAGGTCAATACAGTCATCTAGATGACAAATGGAAATCTTCATCATTCAGTGGGCAAAAATCTTGGTGCAATTGCAGCCAAAACTGTAATTACAGACAATTACAGACAGGGAAGCCTCAACACCCTCAGGGGACCCACTGGGGCCCTCTTAGCACAGCTGGCAGTGTATCAGTCTCATAATCTGAAGGTCCTGAGCTCAAGCCTCGGAGAGGGCAGTGYTTCTGGCCRCCTGAGCTGGAAGACACCTCTGGAGAGCAGAAGAACCATCCCCATAATTCAGGAGGCAACAGTCAGTGACTTGCTATTCCACTTGGCCACATATGACATGGGTTCCACCTGTGGGTTCTGAGGAAGCTGGTGGAAGTGCTCACCAAGCTGCTCTCCATGATCTATCAGCAGTCCTGGTCAACTGGGGAGCTCCTAGACAACTAGAGGCTTGCGAGTGCGACACCCATCTGCAAGAAGAGTCAGATAGAGGGAATCTGGGGATCTGGGGAACTACAGGCCTGTGAGTCTGACCCTGCTATCAAAGAAARTAGTGGAGCAGATCATCCTGACAACTCAGGTATCAGGCTCAGCCAACATGGGTTCATGAAAGGCAGGTCCTGCCTGACTTACCTGACCTCCTTCTATGACCTGGTAACTTGTCTAGTGGATGAGGGAAAGGCTGGGGGTGTGGTCTACTTAGACTTCAGTAAGGCTTTTGACACAGTCTCCCACTGCCTTCTCCTGTAGAAGCTGGCAGATCATGGTTTAGGCAGGTATAGTCTTCGCTGAGTGAAAAACTGGCTGGATGGCAGGACTCAGACTGGTGAATGGAGTTAAATCCTGCTGGCAACCAGTCATGAGCAGCCAATCCTCTTCAATACCTTTATCAATGATCTGAACAAGGGATTGCACCCTCAGCAAATTTGCAGACAACACAAAGCTGGGAGGAAGAGTTCATCTGCTTGAAGGTAGATGGGCTCTGCATAGGCTGAATTCATGGGCTGACGCCAACCACATAACGTTCAACAAAGCCAAGTGGCGAGTCCTGCACTTCAGTCACAACAAGCCCATGCAACACTACAAGCCTGGGGCAGAGTGGGTGGAAAGCTCCATGGCAAAAAAGAATCTAGGAGTACTAGTCAACAGACGGCTGAACATGAGCCAACAGTGTGCCCAGGTAGCCGAGAAGGCCAGCAGCCTCCTGGCTTAGATAGGGAACAGAMTAGCCAGCAGGACTAGGGAAGTGACTGCCTCTTGTACTTGGTGTGGGTGAGGCCACACTTCAAATACTGTGTCCAGGTTTGGGGCCCTAACTACAAAAAGGACATGGAGGTGCTGCAGCGTGTCCAAAGAAGGGCCACAAACATGGTGAAGGGGCTGTAGCTCAGACCTTATCAGGAGCGGCTGAGGGARCTGGGGTTACTTAGTTTGAGGAAGAGGAGGCTCAGGGGAGACCTTATCACTCTCTGCAACTACCTGAAAGGAGCGTGTAGTGAGGGGGGGAGTCTATATCTATCTTCTCTAAAATAAYTACCAATTGCACAAGAGGAAATGGTCTCAAGTTACAGCAGGGGAGATTCAGGTGAGATAYTAGGAAAAATTACTACATGGAAAAAGTAGCCAAGCATTGGAATAGGAACTGTCCAGGAAAGTGGTGGAGTCACCATATGATCACAGAATCACCAACCTTGGAAGGGACCTTTAGAGATCATCTAGTCCAATCCTCCTGCACATGCAAGGTCACCTACAGCATGTGGCACAGGACTGCATCCAAGCGGGTTTCAAATATTTCCAGAAAAAGACATTCCACAACCTCTCCTGGCAACCTCTTCYAGTGCTCTGTCACCCTCACTGTCAAGAAATTTTTCCTTAAGTTCCTGTGGAACTTCCGATGCTTCAGTTTGTGGCCATTTCTTCTTGTCCTATCACAGGCCAGTACTGAAAAGGGGCCAGCCCCATCCTCCTCACTCCCTCCCTTGAGGTATTTATATGCACTGTTTAGATCCCCTCTCAGCCTTCTCCTCTTCAAGCTGAACAGGCCCAGCTCTCTCAGCCTTTCCTCACAGATGTTCCAGGCAGATGATCATCCTCGTAGCCCTGYGCTGGACTCTCTTCAGTAACTCCACTTTCTTCTGGTACTGGACAAAGTGAAAGTTTCACAGACACTGTGTGAAAGAAAGTTYCCTCATACCAGGGACTGGATTCAATACCTTATGTTAAGCCAAATACAGAAGTTGGAGAGAGATTCTTTACACTGCACACAGCATCAAATTCTGCAACTGTTTTCAAATTGTGTTTCAGGCTTCCTCATACAAATAATAATACTATCATTTATATTTCATYGTTAAGGTAGTATCTGCAAAAGTTCCAAAACAAGAACCATAAAGAATAAAAGCTTTATGACTACCCAAATCAATGTCAACGATATGTTTGCACTTTTAGGTATTATTATTTCACTTCTGATATTATGAAAAAGCTGGTCCTAAGTCCATAGTTGTTAAGACTGAATTTTTCAGTAAAAGCAAGGATTTGGCATCTTGACTTTATAAGCTAATGGATAAAGGTTATCCTTCCTGAAATCCAAAGAAATTTTACAAATACACCTCATAATTCACCAAATAAATAACCTGTAAATGAATTCTTGGCAGCATACATCAATATCAAACTGCCATCACCCAAAAGAGATCACACTCCTCCAATTTTTCCATATGCTCAACAGTTTCTATCAAGACTTTGCCACAAGAAATTACTAAACTAAGCATAGATACTAGCGATTAATTTTATTGTCCTGATCATTTACATCACAAGTCTGGCCAACACCTCTGTTTTTAAGTGGGACAGAACCAAAGTGGTCTCATCTGTTTTACATGAGAGTTTTATTATCTAAATGCATGCATAATTTAAGAGAAGCTGCACTTGCATCAAGAGCTCTCATCAATGGATGWCTCAGCTGCAGTGTCACTGTATTGTGACTGACTTTTGGTAAATTTTGGTGAATGAAAACTTTTCTTAGTGACATCTTGCAAAACCAAGCCTTGGATAATATTAACTGATCAGAGTTTTAAATCTCAGTGACATAGGAGTGCTGTATCTTATTACAGTCACAGTATGAACAACRACTCTAATCAGATTGCACACATGTTAACCAATGTCAGTGAAGGGTCTTGTCTTGTCCAAATGATAGAAATCACTTTCCAAAAGTACCTAAGCATACTGGGGTCAAACATGGGCATGACCAAAGCTTTCTGCACTGATTCATCACACAAGTCTTCTCAAATAAATGATCTCAAGGAAACTTTTTCCAAATAGAAAGTACTACTAGTAATAATAAGTAATAATAATAATAATTAATAGTCAGATGAAGTAAATAAATATTACATTTGTGATTAGAAGTGCACTGACAAATGCAACAGAAAGAAACAAAAATATACTGTATTCACTGGATATGACTGGCTTTTAAATTGCTTTTGTTACAACACTGCTTTGAATTAAACAAGATTTTAGTAGTATGCTGTTAGTCTATTGTTTTGATAAGCACTAGGGAAATATACTTTCACAAGACCTATGAAGAAAACTTAGAAAACTGAAATGGGACAGCAATTGGAAAATTGGAAAAATGATGCTGACATTTTTCCACTTATTCACCTCAACCCATTAAGATGCACTTGGATGAGAAAACCAAATGCTCTTCTTTCTCATCTTTCCCCTTCTTTCATCTGTTCTCTGTTCTGCTTCTAAAAATCTGCCTAAAACTTGTAGTGAGATCTGGCATGGGCATTATATTCAGGTATAAAAATGTGAAGAGATGTGATCTTAGGGCAGTCCTTTGCACATTTTTCTTCAACTTGTATACAAGAATTGTACTCAGAATGGTGCTTTCTACAGATACATTTAGATACAAGAGTTATCTATCATCATATCTTCATTATTTTACTTTATATCTAGTAGACTACTCTGTRTACCAGAAATTCTGCCTTTATGTGCAACTCGTTAATGATTTTTTTATTAAAATACGCAACTGAATAGCCTTCACATAAACTGAGCAATTTGAATTGTGCAATTCATATCTGAAGTTGATACAAGTATCCAGATTTTTTTTACTACCATTATTATTATGGAAAAAAAAAGATGCCCAATCTTTTTTGAGCAACATTTCTTATATCTCATTCTTTTGTAGAATTAAATAAATAGAACATGTACAGTCAGATCAGATGTTTAGTAATTCTGATGTTCTATTTGTGATCAAGTAGACATTTCCTTTTCTGCATGCAGTAGTAAAACAACCCTGAGGCATTTATGCTACAATTTTCATGGGAAAACAATTTAGGAAATAATGTAATTTTACTTTCTTTGCAATTTAATTTAACAGTTCAGAAATGAGAGTATTCAGAAGCATAGGTCCTGGATCCTATTCAATCACACACCAAAGGAAAAACACCATGCAATGCACATCTGTTTAAAGATTCTTGCCATAGAAACTGAGTCAAAAAGAATTCAGTAAGGTAAACTCTGGAATGTTGTCTTATTACCCACCTCAGTTTCTGGTTATACTGCTTGACTTTTTCTAGAGAAGCTGCATTAATTTGAGCTTGAAATTCTTCTACCGAGACACTGTCTCTGTAGTAATATCCTTCCATGCTCTCCAATGCTATGAAAAGAAAGAGAAGAGAAAATTTCATATTAAATATTTAGTATTCCCTTTTCTTGTAGCTTTGCCTTAACAGCCTTGCTTCCCAAGCCTTGGGATTACTTGGTTTGGGAAAAAAAAAATCCAAACTTCTAATATCTAAAAATAAATGCTAGGAATAAAAACAAAATTCCCGCAGATATTTGAATCTCTGTTGTACAAAAGCCCTACAACTGCTTCGAAATTCTTTATTTTTTTTACCTATCAAATCTTTTTTAAATTATTATTAAGTCAATTAAAGTGTTGAAGTTGTTGCACCTAGATTTGGGATGACTTCCTTATTCCTGAGGATGACAGTCTATAAATTTTATGGAGCCCATTGAAAATAGGGAATGTTGGGAAACCTGGTTCTAGATTTACAAGATCGATTCCTAAAGTCTCCTTTTCTTTTTTTTTTTTTTTTTGTATTGATCAGACCCTCACTGCCACAGGCCAAACTTCATTTTCCCACTAGCATCTTCTTGGTGATGCATAAGCAATTATTGTTCATTACACAAAATGAAAACTTTTCATTTTAAGTGCAATGAAAAATGCACTAGACTCGGCCTGATAACCTATCTAACGATGAAGCATATATTACTTTTGATTTCTGCACAACTTTCCACATCCTTTACATTATTCCTCTTTGCCCTAGCACTATTGCTAAATCTTCTCATTTATCCAAGCAGCAATATTTGAGAAGTTAAACAAAGAAGAGTGATTGATACAACTGTTAATAGCTAGCTTGCCTGTTGTGTAGCAGCTATAATGGTTGGGGGAAAAAAAAAAAAAAGGCTGACTCTACAGGCAGATTAAAATAGGATTCAGGATAGTTATCAAAACATAATGCCCTGTTACAATCAGAGGGCTCTGCTCCAGTTCTGTGATCTTTGAAAGTCAATATAGACTCACTGAGAAAAAAGATCAGCAACAAGAAAATAGGTGGAGTACCACTGAGAATAAACAGCAGGAGTACATCTGAGAGTAAAAAGAGGGAGAACCATTGAGAGTAAACAGAGTAGGCCTTAGGGTAAACACGGGGAGTACCACAGACAGTAAACAGTGGGAGCAGAACTGAGCGTAAAGAGTAGGAGTATCATTAAAGGTAAAGAGTGGGAATAGGAGTGAGAGTAAAAAGGGGGAGTAACACTGAGGGTATACAGTGGGAGTAGACCTGAGGGTAAACAGGGGGAGTAGGACTGAGTGTAAAGAGAGAGAGTATATCTGAGGCTGAACACATGGAGTAGGACTGACGATAACAGAGGGAGTAGGAGTGAGAGTAAAGAGCAGGGGTAGGAGGAGGTACTAGAGGGAGTACCACTAAGGGAAAGGAGGGGAGTAGGACTGAGGGTAAAAAGGGGGAGTAACACTGAGTGTAAACAATGGGAGTAGGCCTGAAGGTTAAACAGGAAAAAAGTCTTGAGGATAAACAGGGAGGATTAGGCTGGAGGGTAAATAGGGGGAGTAGGCCTGAGGGTAAAAAGTAGGAGTAAGAATTAGGGTAAACAGGTGTCGAAGGGCTGAGGATAAACAGTGGGAGTCAAACTCAGGGTAAACAGGGAGTAGGCCTGAGGGTAAACAATGAAAGTAGGACTGCAGGGACACAGGTGCGGTAGGCTTGAGAATAAAGAAGGTGAGTACTGAAAAGGGTAGAGATAGTAAGAGCGTAAAAAAGTAGTTTGTACAAACAGGTAGTTGAGGGTAAACAGAAGCAGTACCACTGAGGAAAAACAGAAGGAGTACCATTGAGATAAATGGTGGGAGTATCATTGAGAGTATACAAAGAAAGTAGGACTGAAGGTAAACACAAGATTAGGACTCAGGATAAAATATGGAAATAGGCCTGAGGATAAACAGGGGGAGTACCACTGAGGGTAGACAGCGGGAGTAGTGCTGAATGTAACAGGGAGGTTAGACCTGATGGTAAACACGGGCAGTAGGATTGAGGGTAAAGAGTGGGAGTAGGACTGAGGATTAAGAGCAGGAGTAGGAATGAAGGTAAACAAGGGGTATAACACTGAGGGTAAACAAAGAGAGTAGGACTGAGGGAAAATAGGGAGAGTAGGCCGGAGGATAAAGAGTGAGAGTAAGAATAAGGGTAAAAACATGCAGAAAGTCTAAAGGGTTTAATCGGGAGAGTAGAACTGAGGGTAAACATGAATTATCACTAAGGGAAACACGGAAGTACCACTGAGGGTAAACATCAGGAGTAGGAGTGAAGGTAAACATGGAAGCAACACTGAGGGTAAACAGGRGGAGTAGGACTGAGGGTAAACATATAAGTATCACTGAGAGCAAACATCGGGAGTAGGACTGAGGGTAAACATGGAAGGATCACTGAGGTTAAACATCTGGAGTAGGACTGACGGTAAAGAGGGGTAGTAGTACTGAGGGTAAACAGTGAGAGGAGGACTGAGGGTAAACATGGAAGTACCACTGAGGGTAAGCATGAAGGTAACACTAAGGTAAACATTGAAGTAATACTGAGGGCAAACATTGGGAGTAAGACTGAGGGTAAACATCAGGAGTAGAACTGGGTATAAACATGGAAGTACCACTGAGGGTAAACATCAGGAGTAGGACTCAGGATAAACATGCAAAGACCACTGAGGTTAAACATTGGGAGTAGGACTGAAGGTAAGCAGGGGGAGTAGGGCTGAAGATAAACAGGGAAGTACCACAGATGGGGTATGCTTATACTGGGGGAGCATCACGGAGAACCACAGTATCACAGAACGGTTAAGTTTGGAAGGGACCCCTAGAGAGCATCTAGTCCATCCCCCTGCTCCAGCAGGGATACCTAGAGCACATGGCACACAAGCTTATCCAGGCAGATTTGGATACATGTTGATTCTCATCCCCTCTCTCAACTTTCTCTTCTCCAGGCTACACAAGCCCAGCTCACTTAGTTTTTCCTCATACAAGAGATGCTCCAGTCCCTTAATCATCTTGCTTGCTCTCCRCTGGACCCTCTCAAGAAGCTCCACATCCACATACTGGGGAGCCCAGAACTGCACACAGTACTCTAGGTGCATCCTCACTGGAGCTGAGTAGAGGGGCACAATCAGCTCCCTCGACCTGCTGCTTRCACTCCTCCTCCTGCAGGCCAGGAGCCCATTGGCCTCCTCTGCCATGAGGGCACATGGCTGGCTCATGGTTAACTCGTTGTCTATCAGGACTCCCAGATCCCTCTCCACAGAGCTGTTTTCCAGCAGGTCAACCTCTAACTTGCACTGATGGCTAGGGTTATTCCTGCCCAGGTTGTTCTTGTCCTTGTTGTCCTTGTTGAACCTCATGAGGTTCCTCTCTGCCCAACTCTCCAGCCAGTTCAGGTCCCTCWKGATGGCAGCACAGCCCCCTGGAGTGTCGGCCACTACACCCAGCTTGGTAGCGTCCGCAAAYTTGCTCACGGTGAAATCTGTGCCCTCATCCAAGTCATTAATTAACAACTTGAGCAGTACTGGGCCCAGTACTGATCCCTGGACGACTCCACTGGCCACAGGCCTACAGCAAGACTCGACCTCATAAATAACCACCCTCTGAGCTCTGTCATCCATTCAGTTCTCAGTYAACCTCCCTGTACAACCATCCAGTCCATACTTCAGGAATTTGCTGATGTCCTGGTACATGGACATCGTGGACACATGGACATCTCATCATGCATCCACCCCAACATCTCATTGTATAATGACCCTTAAGGGTAAACAGGGAGAGTAGGCCTGAGGGTAAAGAGAACGAGTACCACTGAGGGTAAACATCGGGAGTAGGACTGAGGGCAAACTGGGAGAGTACCAGTGAGGGTATACAGTGGGAGTAGGACTGAGGGTCAACAGCGGGAGTTCCGCTGAGGCTGAACTGTGGAAGCAATATYGAGGGTGAAAAGCTGGGGGTACCCCTGAAGCTAAACAGTTTGATGATTACTGATGGTAAAAAAGGGATTACCACTGAGCGTAAACAGGGGGAGTAGGACTGAGGGTAAAGGAGTGGGAGTAAGGCTGAAGTTAAAATAGGAGGAGTACCATTGAGGGTAAAGCGTGGGAGAAGGATGGAGGTTAAACAGGACGAGTAGGACTGAAGGTAAAGAGACAGAGTATGATTGAGGGTAAACA
This sequence comes from Nothoprocta perdicaria, assembly GCF_003342845.1. Classification (NCBI taxonomy): domain Eukaryota; kingdom Metazoa; phylum Chordata; class Aves; order Tinamiformes; family Tinamidae; genus Nothoprocta; species Nothoprocta perdicaria. The sequence continues at coordinate 1,098,033 of NW_020454783.1, forward strand.
ATGGGAGTAGAAATTACAGTAAYTTTGGGAGTACCACTGAGGGTAACTGGGAGAGTACCAATGATAGTACACAGGGGGAGTACCACTAAGTGCAAACACAGGGAGTAGGTCTGAGGGTAAACAGAGGGAATACCACTGAGAGTACACAGAGGGAATACAACTGAGGGTAAACAGCATGAGTACCACTGAGGGTAAGCAGGGGTAGTAGGCCTGAGGGTATGCAGCGGGAGTAACACTGGTGGTAAACTGGGGGGGGACTGGGGGGGGACTACCACTGAGGGTTGAGTGGAGGTTAAAAAGGCAGGTTACAAGTGATAAAATCATCAGAATCTCCAGGGTTATTGAAAGTCTTAGAGGTTAGAGAGAAATCCTATTAATTTGTTTCAAAATTTCCCAAGACTTTTTCAATATTTTTGTCAAATATTATTCAAAAGAGGTAGAATTATTGTGAGTTGTATAATCAGAAGGAAAACCTGGTCCTTGTTCTGAACTTCTCCTGCAGTATTTGAAAGCTGTTGCTGTCCCTACTTCATAGGAAGATCATTTCTCTCAATACCATCCAGATGTCTGTTCCTACGGCCAGTCTAAACATGTTTTTTTCTAACCATGGGAAACTGGGGGCCACACCCTGGTGCCTTCACCTCCCTCTTTATTCCYTCTTGTTCCCTTCCCACTGCTTTTCAGTGTTAATTTCTCAATTCCACTCTCTTATTTCATCAGTTTATTGAATTCTATCAGTTTATCTCAGAAAGGAAACAAAGCATGCAAGCCCACTCCTAAGTACTGCTGTTTGTTTTTTCCTCTTTTAATTATATTTGAATTGTTTTATGTATTTGTAACATTTGTCTTAAGCAGTATTTTGATGTGCAGAAGGCACACAAACTCAAACTGTAAGTGACCTTGCCATGTATTCCCCTGAATATCTATCTTCCAAACCCACCTGGATGCAACCCTCTGCCACGTGCTCTAGGTGACCCTGCTTGAGCAGGGAGTTTGGACTAAATGTTCTCCAGAGGTCCCTTCCAACTTCAACCATTCTGTGATTCTGTGTTCATAGCCTAGCGAATTACTTTTTAATCTYGAGGCTGCAACCTCACTGTGGATTACTGAGCTGTTTCTGTATGTCATCAAATTCATATAGATCTTTTTCTAAGATTCCATTTATAATAAAAATTGTATTTCTTGCCCTGTGGAAAATATAAAGGCAAGAGCTAGTGTCAATTCTGTTGCTCTAATTAAAGTACTTCCACCCTGTGAATGTAAATGTGTTTTTTAGTTCTGATATCACCTGGCAAAAATTCAGTAAAACGAACTAGGTTAGAGGAAAGAAAAGATTAATGTCAGCTATTTTCACATACAGAGGGACATGACAACTTCTAATGAAACCTGATTTGGGAAGATGCTGAATACTTGAACCTATATTTATTTCCACTAATAATCTGAAGAGCTTAATGCTTCTCTGGATCAAGTAAAACAAGATGAAAAACTAGCATATTTCTTTTAAATATCCTCTAAGTTCCTTTCCAGGGATCAGACATGTTCTAGAGTCAAGCAGTCAACCTCATCTGCCTTTGTTGCATTAATTTTATCAAAGGAAGGATTAATAATAGAGCATTTCAGGAACTAAGCAAAGACTGCCACTAAAGGTCACTGTTCTTCCCATCAAATCACCTTCACAGAAATTAAAAGGAGGAAAAAATGAATACACCGCTTTTTCATTTTACCGTGCTCTTCCCAACAACAAATTTATAGAATATATTAATAATTTAAATAATTTAATTCAAATTTAATTTAGACATGGAAGGATGCTCAATCTTTTCTTTATCCAAGCCATATGAAGTCTTGAAAGACATCCAAAAAAAAAAAGACCACCTGAAAAAAAAATCCAGATCTTCGTATAACAGGTTGTTAAAGAGTTTAGCCTTATAATACATTGGGAATGGGAAGTTGTTGAAACATATTTTTTTCTGGAAGGAGCTACAAGATTTTAAAATTGGGAACATTATCATTTTAATAACACATGCATATTCTAAGAATTTTATCACTCTATCAGAAAATACAAGCAATAAGTAGAGTTCTGATGGAAACACAACTGCAGTCTTAAACCTTGGGCTGCATAGAGAATATTGATTCTGCTYGTATTGTTTAATAAAACCAGTTAATAAATAATTCTTTGGTTGTGAAAGAACATGCAAAGTGCACTTCTCCTCTGTGCTTCCAAAGTTTTTCTGTACCAAAAAAAAAAAAGTTTCAACTTATTAAATTTCAAAAAAAAAAAAAAAGTTTCAACCTAGCTTCTTTGGTGCTAAATCACACTAGGGAAATCCACTGGACTCCACTTATAATACTACATTACCACAAGTGCACAATTGCACTTGTGATAATGCACAATTGTGCACTTGTATGCACTATATTGCTAATTTTGCTGACATAAATCCCAAGTTKACCAGTGAGATCATCCCCAAACAGSAAACTCARTCATCAGTGGGGACTGATGGGGCATGCTGTCCTGTCTCTCTTTTTCAAAGGGTATAATGTATTTCTGCCCTGTATATTGAAAAACTCTAGGTATATGGCCACACCAATCAGGTTTTACAAGTGGAAGGATACATAAGATAGCCTAGATAAATTTYAGGCACAGGGCTATTCAGGGCATGGCAGCATAAGCACACTGTAGGATCAGAGTGACACAGAAATATAAGTAGCAGCAATAGACCTGCAGTGACTCGCAACTTTGACAAATTATTTCAAAAAATATGAATTTCTAAGTCTTCCATTTGAAAACATAAACCTTTGCATATTTAAGGAGGAAGGAGCTCCATTCAACTTGGAAAACAAGGAGTCAACACAGAGGAATCGTAGCACTTACAGAAGATTTTCTCTCTTCAGAGCTAATAAACTTCAATTAAAGGAGGGGATCTACTGAGTTAGTTTGATGGAAGCTCATCTAGATCTTGAAGGAATTAAGTATAAACTAGAATCACAACTCACTCAGTATGGGAAAAAAAGAAGGTAAAACGGAAGGGAAGGGGAAGGGGAAAGGAAGGGCTATAGAAGGGAAGGGAAAGGCAAGGGAATACTAGGATTTCAATTTCTTAACCAGGACTTCTTATTTTGGGGGTCTAATGAATTATTTTTAAGAGTGATCCTTGAGAAGAAATRAAATTTGATATGATTAATATTTTTCAGCTATTTAATAGTTCTTTAACAGAAGCATCTTTAATCTTCAGCCTTTCCTTTAGCTCACTACAGAGATGTTCATCCTAAGAGTCAGTATTTTGGGCCTCCAGAGATAGAAAGGAAAAACAAATTCTGCAAAATAAATTCTGCAGCATACTGAATCCTCCCTTCCCAAGGGAATCTAAACAATTAGTATTGCAAGACTGCATTTGAACCAAGATATTTTCTGTTCTCTTTCATATGCTTTTATTTTTGTCTTCTCTACTGAAATGTGTCTGCTGCTCAGTGCTGAAAAATCCATTGAAATCCATCTCTATTAGTGTATGCAAATTCACTTCAGAGATTTATTTTTAAAATTCATGTGTTTTAAGTAAAGCTATTACTTCATTTATTTTATTTTTCACTATTTCCTTTTATATTGTACTTTCAGAGCATAGATGAAACCCTCTTCAAAATATCCATCTGTATGTCTGATTTCTGCTTATCTGACTACTGACCCTGGAAACTTACTGCAAGATACTGAGGGCTGTCAGCAACCTCTGAAATCAAAAGTGACTCAAGGCAATCTGCACCTTGCAGGAGGCATTCATCATTTCAGTGAATCAAGCTCCGTGTTCCTGATCTCTATAATGACACTACAGCTAATCAGACTGCCTGCAATTTATGAACAGTCTGAGCATCAGTGCCATTCTTCACTTTGGCAATGTTTGCAGTTCCATAACTGCAAAAGTCTGGAAAAAGTTGTTTACATTTGCCTAACAAGTTAAAGAGACAGAATTCACAGTCCTATTTGAAGGAGCTGGAAAAGGGATASAGGAGGAGTTAGTACTTTACTATTTGGAAAGCAAAATATCTTTAAAAGTGAGTTTCAGGGACTGAAAGTCRTCCACTAACATACACACAAAACAAAACAATAATGAGAAAAAATGTTTTKCTTTGGTATAAGGATCATATAACAGATATAAACTTAGAAATATATACCCATACATCTTTTTAAAAATGGAAAAAGTCTGTATTTCTTAAATTACTAATTTTATGTCAAAATTGCCTCTAGAAATCCAAATTAAACGGCATGTTTAAATATGAGTACTATGCCCTTAAATTTAAGAACAAATAAATCAGAGTAAATAACTAAGATTCTAGTGAGATTCAAGTGTTTTTTGTAAGTATTGGAAACAAGTCAGGTTACCTTGTGAAAAAAGTACAGGATGAATTTTAAATCCTCCTCCATTCTTTAGCCTTTGAGGAAGCTGTTCAAAATGGTAAGTATCAAGGTAGAAGTAAATCTTCAGGGTTTGTCGACTTCCTTCTGCTTGGTATGTGATTGGAACATCTAAGAATAAAGTAGATGTTAAAATTTCTTTTTGTTTTTGGAAACTGTTACACCGAAAATTCTCATAGCTTAATACAGCTACCATGCAAATGCTACAGCCATAAAACTAATATAAGGACTATCTTACATTACGCWCAGTGTTGCTGTAGTCACTTTGGTCTTACCCATTTTTAGCAAAATGGCATAAAGTACCAACTGCTGCAAAAATACTAACCAAGTAATGTTAAGACATTGTTGGCAATGTCCAAATTTTATTTCCTAATAAAACTGAAGAAACATGTTTGTACAAGGCATGGTTTCAAACCACTGGGAGGGGAGCTTCAGATGCCTTTGTCATGTACATGATGCATGAGGTCAATGTGGTATATACTACTGTCCTCTCCACAGACCCACATTTGTCTGGCAGAGCGCACAAATAAATATACAGCAGCTGCTTCATTTATCATTAACATGAGGACTCAGCTCAGAAAAGAAATGTATTGTGATAGAATATATATAAAATTATAAGAGCAGAGTTCATTATACTTGATGGCTAAATACATCAATTGGCTTAGAGTCCAGTGCAACTAACAGTATCATTTGGTATTTACATGGAATCTCCAGAATACATTTTGTGTATTATGCAAGATGAGGAACATATAATGACAATTAAAAAAATGTTCTGTTTAGGTAAAATTCTCTAAGGAAGAGAAGTCAGGCTAATCCCATTTAAACTTTGTATAAATTTCCTGTTTAAGTATCTTTTACATGAGTGAGTCTCAGAATCAAAAGTAATAACAACAAAATTCAGTGATTTGTATTAATAATATTATGTAGTTCTTACATTTTGTGTATGAATTATTTTGTATCTAAAAAGAAAGGCTGTCAAAARAATATTTTTCACATATTTTTGCTTATATTGATCATATAGAACCAGAAAAGAAAAAACAAATTTGCCAGTGAAAGCTGCTTGTCTTCTGGATCTATGCAGTCTGGATGATTGTGGTGGCAGCTCTTAAATTAAAGGAAAAACAAAGTTTATTGCAATTCCAGAGCACATGACATTCCCATTTATCTCTCTTTTAAAATGGACAAGGAGGTTGAGCAACTTGAACACTTTGTAAGACAGGTATATAATTAGCTTTGCACTACAGAGCACTCCCAAAACTCCAGTTCTGTATTATTACCTGGTCTGGCAGGGCTTCTTTCTAAAACCAAACCATTTAAAATGAATAGAGGGCCTATTTGACCTATACATAGGTAAAAATGTTCTTCCACAGGCCCGTTCCTACTTCACTTCCAATCCTGTAGTTAGGGCACACCACTGAGTTCTGAGGAGCAGAGGCAACCTCTCACTGGTAGTTCTGTGGAGGAGCTTTTTTCCTTCCAGTTTTACTTATTGCAGAAGTTCTCTCATGTGTGGTCTCAGCCCAGCAAGGGAATTGTTTTTTAAAGTTTGATGTTAATCAGAAACGTTTTCCTCCCTTCCCAAGGGAGCTATGAGACTTTGGAAAAAATGTGGGGCTTCTTACTCACTGTACAAAATTCATCTCAGGAAAATCTCCACTGGCCAAAAACACACAAAAAAAGGAGTGGCTGAACATGGGTGAAGGGTATGAACACTAGAATGCCAAGACAGCCCCTTCCTGAGATCAGTTGAGCACCAGGAGGAAAGGTCCAACATATCCCTGACTGCCTCCACTGCCAGGTCTTGAAAGAAGCAGCTTGCACAATTTCAAGCTACCTTAATAGCTTTTGTCTCTCTCTAAACTCAGCCCAGAACTTCATCATTTGTCAGAAAGGAAGAGCAGCATTAAAATGCATGTGGTATTAATGCTTCCCCCTCTCATCTCAGCACCATTTCTCTATTAAAGCCTTTAGGCTTATTCAGGCCTTTAGACATGACTCTTCAATAGCAGCTAATTAAACCAGGCACTTCCCTGGTGCAGTCACATACTCCCAGCTGAAACTTCATTAAAAACAAACACTTTTTCCCTCAGAGGCTACAAAGTTGCCAGATAACGATTCTGCCTTGTAACTGATGTTGTTTATTAGGAAACCTAGGAATATTAAGAAAGCTACGGATCTACTAATATTCCATAACCCCAAATTATGTATCATCACTTCCTAACTAGCCTATCACTTGTGGGAGGTAATGTTATGAGAAAGAAAAAAAAATAAGAAGAATATATAGTATATTTCCATGGAGTAAAACTCACATTAATTTTAATTACTCACTTGCAACTAGTGGTTCTGGCTCTGATTGTCTGAAGTAAAAAGTGACCTTTTCCAAGTCAAATAGTGCAACCAATGTATCTTCTAGCATGGCTTGCTCATCAGCCTAAAAAAGGCAACAAATCATGTGAGAGCGGGATATAAAAAAACAGGGAGTGTTGCATAATATTTCACTGATACAGTGTATCACTTCATTAACTCTTACATCACCAAAAYACTTTCTCTATTCATTTTCACTTGTCTTCTTACTACTATCCCAAGATAATTATGCATTGAATCCTACCATTTCAYACAGTAATATAATAGGTATTTTATAGTTACCATGACTTCTTTAGGCTTTAATCAAATAATAATGCAATTACTTTTAATGTAAGATACTAGAAATAAGCAGTTTGTCTAGTTTGTGAACATAGGGTAAATTTGAAAAACAAAAATTCATCTTTTTTTAGCAATTTTTCAGAAATGCCAGTGCTTCGKCATTTCATTTTTAAACAGACTGGAGTTCATCATGCCCATTCCAAGCATCAATAATTTAACCAGTAGCTCCAAGGTACTGCAGATCAAAGTGATCTTCACCTACGTCTACAAGACTATCACAAATCAAGTAGCAGAAATGCCAGTGTTCTGATTTGCTCATACRGTTCCCTTTGTGTAAAACCAAAGACATGGGCAATTCAGCCTAATTCATCATAAAAACTCAAAGAAGTAAACCAAAACTCAGGAAACTGAATTGTTTTGTTTTTTTAAAGGGGGGTGGGGAATACTCATCTACAAGTATAGTCATCTTGAGTTAAATATGCAGAACAATTAGAGCAGAAATCAGTAATCACTTTAAATAATTATATTCTATATAATCTCCTTTACTACATTAAGCAAGCAAGAGCCATACACAAGTCTGAAACATACATTTTCCCCATTTAAGAACTGAAACAGCAGGAAAGCAAAGAATAATAAATTAGCCACCTATAAAATTAGAATAAACTAGAGCGTACTAAAGCACAGTGAGAGGATCATACAATCACAGAATCATAGAATGCCGAAGATTGGAAGGGACCTCAGAGKTCATCGAGTCCAACCCCCCTGCTCACGCAGGGTCACCTAGAGCACGGGGCACAGGGCTGCATCCAAGYGGGTTTTAAAGATCTCCGGAGAAGGAGACTCCACAACCTCYCTGGGCAGCCTGTGCCARGGCTCTGTCACCCTCACTGTTGAGAAATGTTTCCTTAAGTTCCTGTGGAACTTTTGGTGCCTCAGCTTGTGGCCGTTTCCTCTAGTCCTATCATTGTCCACCACTGAAAAGAGGCCRSCCCCTCCTCCTCACTGCCTCCCCTGAGGTATTTATAGACACTAAGAGGGGAATAAATGTGATTTTTCTTCCCAATCTGTATASTGAAATAGTATTCTCCTTTGTATTACTGAAAAAGCAACTCTGCTATTTTGTCTCCTTGTTCAATTTATTAAATCTCTAGGGATAGGGCAATGTCTTATCAGCAGAATAGTCTGAAAACTACTATGTAACATGGGAATTTTTCTGCAGAGCTGCTCATTCTTTATTGAATACTGGCCATAATGAGTGCAATTTCCTTCAAATGCCCTTGTTTAAAATAATATGGATCATTTGTAACCAAAACAGTGCTAAGGAGGTACTGCAAATATTGCCTTTAAATGCCTTTCCCTTAGTTGAGAAGGGTTGTCACTGAAGAAGTTCAGAACTCCTATACAAATATATACAGAATTCACCACAGTTACATTAAATTCAATAATGCATACCTCCAGTTCCATATTAAATGAAAATAAGTAAGCCAGTGCTCTGCAAAATGCCTGAGAATATTTTATATGATATTTAATTTATTGAACTCTCCTGCCTTAAAAGCTYATCAGGAAGACTTCCCAGTAATTGGCTGCTGAGACAGAAGAGATGGCAAAAGGGAATATCAGGAATATTGCCTGCGTTTGGACTTTCACACAGTGAGATGTATGATTCAGTCACTAGTTCGTGGCATTTCCCATGTCAACACTTAACTCAATTAAACAATATATAGACAGCCACAATATTAAATGACTTAAAAGCTTAACGGTCAGAAAAAAACACTAGTGCAGGAAAGTCAGGTGCCAAATGCACAAAATACTTTTTTGGGTYGAGCAGCTCAAGAGGGAGAGAAGATAGAGCCACAGAGCAGACTGTGCAGCCTGCAGTTGTTCACGTTAGCAGGAACCAATGTGGTACAAGAAGCAGCTTAAATGGCTGAAGAAGAACAGATGAGTGTATCCAGTTGCCAGAGAGCTATAGATTTTTTTTTTTTGATAAAAAAAATCAAAACCACATATTTTATCTTACAGTGTTGCTTACTGCAAACAATTACTAGCTATCACATAATATGACACTTGATCTTAGGGAACAATTATGATAATTGTGGAGAATCTAGACCAAACTCARTATCTGCTAACTCAAATATAATATTTTGTTTGTGGATAATGTATCCATAGCCCATAATTGTAATTATCTGAATCACAAACTTCCCGAACAGCAGCTAATTAAGCAACAGGTACAAAGGATACAGAAAATTATATTTGTAATCGACTGTTTCAGACCACCCTTGTTTAGGGAACAAACATGGTCTTTTTAATTGCCACATTAGGACTCTTACCAAGTTGGGCGACAGCAGCGACTGGAAATGAAGGAGAACACCCGCATTAGCAATCTGCTCCAACCACCTTCTGCTGGCCTCCAGAGTCTCCATTTCATATTCTTTGCTATTGTCAAACATCTGACTTAAGGCCACCATTAGTTGCTCTGAAAAAGCACAGACCGTAGCCACAAGACTCTGACAGAAGACCATGTCTCGCCTCAGCTGTATCTCACTGTCTGCAAAGAGGAGAACAAAAGAAGAAAAACAGAACAGAGCAGAAGATTCATCAACAGCAAAATAACTAGGATGGATTTTTTTTCTTTGCATTTAAATGTCTTGTTTTCCAGAGAAAGAAAAGTTCATAGCCTAATGTTATTCCTATTAAGTAGCAGACAAAACCGAAAAATTGCACATTTAAGTACTGTTTTATTGTTCTAAAAATATATAAAAAGTCAAAATTTAAAATGTAAGCTACTTCTACATGAACACGCATGCTTTTACTGTTAATTTTAATATACTTGTCCTCCATTCTGTTTACTTTTAATGTTAAAATGATGGATGTGAGCTAGATCTCTTACTAGAAGAACAAGCTATGTCTGGCGAAGACAGCTCATGTAAACTACAGAAAAGTAACATGAGTGTTGCTAACCAAGCACAAGCCACCTAAATATAAATTCAAAATACATAAAATAAGCAGAGAGTAKCAGCACAAATACAGGCAGCAGATGGTTTAGGGAATCAGCAAAGTCCGAGACAGGTCCAGAGGTAGAAGACAACAGAACTGTGAGCAGCTTGCTTTCAAATAAGATTGCTCCAGGACTAGGCAATCTATCCATCTACCAGGAAAGGCACAGACATATGATTAGCTAAAGGTCAACACAGTTAGAAAAGACAAAAAAMCAAAGAGGGTGGGGGAAGAGGTAACTCAAGGTCCTGGGACATTCAGTTCCTGGGCCAGTCTGTTTCACAWGCTGAGAACCAGAACTTGATTAGTAGCAGATTTTCCTTTAAAACTCATTGAGGAGGTGAGGAGTGTCACCAAGACTCTTTGATTGTTTGCTTTTTCATTAGCACACACTGTCTAGTGCATCGATGCTTAATGAGTAATAATTTAATTAGTTACATGCATGTCTTTTCCTAACGAGGGCTCTGAAGGCTGATAAAGGCAGTGAGTATAGCTGCATCCATTTGCTCTTCACAGAATAAGAGGATGCATGCTTGAACCAACCTGAAGTAACCCATCTCAACACTAACACCCTCACATTAAAAGAAGTAGAAAATTTAGCTTCTAGTTGTATTGCTCTGACCCTTTTAATTCTTAAACTAATTCTTAAAGAACTCTTTAACTCTTCATATATATTTCTACCTAAGCTCTCTTGTCATAAAGGCGGTTAATGGATTTCTTCTGATAACGTTGATGTTGCAGGTATTTCTTGCTAGTACCAGTGAGAAGGGCAAAGGAAAATGGTTTCATTAGGAGGAAACAAAGGTTCTTTTTTATTCTCAATAAAATACAGAACTGTGGTGTTTAAAATTCAACRCTTCCTCCTTCTCCCCATTCTTGAAAGTCTTCAAGCATTTTCATCATTATGAACCGTTAGGCAAATGTCAATCACAAATGTTACAGGCACATTTAATCTTTTTTTCAGAGAGGAGGGGAAGATTAGATGATCCCAAGCCTGAAATTTTTGTCTTTACTTTTATACTTCTCTGCTTGCAAGAGGTTTAGCTCCCTTTCTACCTTTTGTGTGTAGCTGACAAGACTTTAGATAAGTGGAATAATTAATAGGAACAATTCTATACTCACAAAATTAAACTGACTTTTAAATATATCTTTTATTTGGACTGAAAGTATTTTCCAAAGCAACTCCTCTCTGTCACTTTTTTCCTTTTGAACTCTACTTTCAGGTTTTCTTCAAGTATTAGTAATTCTGACCACATTTTTGCCATCATTTTCATCTGCCAACCTCTCTTAAGCATACTCTTCAGGATGTTGGCAATATTTTCTGCAGATAGTGTAATCACCACTACTTCTACATTGTGATTTTTTTTTTTTTTATCATTGAAATTAACCTCTTTCTCCAAGATTAGATCTGTGAAATCCAATATTTACAAGTTTTTCAGCTTTAAAAATGCTTCCATCTTCAGAAATCAAACTGGGTTCTCCCTGGTCAAAAGCATTTTTCCAACATCACAGAAGTGCTTAGGAGATTGAATCTGACATATTCTCTCACCTCACTTTGCTCAATTTTATCTTAATTTTCCAAATGGATCTGGCTCGTCTTGCTAGCTTCTGAAGCAGGCCTTTTGCATCTCTAACATCTCGTTTCCAAACCTCATCTTATACTACTTGAACATGAAATACTGAACACAAGAGCAATTTGAGCTTCTTATTCAAAAAGATTTTATACAAAATAAACTACAGAATTTATGAAGGTAGCTAGCCATGTAAATTACAAAGTCAGTCTTAAAAAAAATAATGCCTGGAGTATTTTCTTGGGTCATTTCCTATTTTATTCTCTGTAGAATTATTAATAATTCTTAGAATAATTAGAATAAAAAGGAACATTATGCTTCCCTTTATATAATATTGTGATGTGTCCTAAGAAAGTCACCTAAGTTCATCTGCTGGTCAATGGTTACATTAATAATTTCTTAGAATGAAATATGACCTCACATTTTGGCACTTATGCATCTGCTAAAGCTGCAGAGAATCACCTGATATAACTATTGGTTTCTAAAAACCGAATAGTTGATATTACTTATTTTGCAAACACACATTTTGTATAGTTAAAGCTGTATGCTACATGAGGTGATGGAGAAATACACAGAATATCTGGGCCACTTGCAAAAAGCAATGACTTGTAAAAAAAATATTCTGGATTACATTATACTGTTTAGGCAAAATAAGAATCAAAGGAAAGATACGAGTTAGAAGAATAAGGCAAGTCTGAAAATTTATTGTCTGAGCAAAGACAATAAAAATAGATAACAAATAGGAAAGGGCTCAAAAACAAACAAAAGAGCAGAAATCCTATGYACAAGTTCAGTCATTAGGCAACTAAACATGGCTAGCCCTACCCCCTTCCCATTCACTTCCCCTCTCCCAAAATAAGCAAGATAAAGGTTACCTGGAATCAAAATTACCTGTATATTCAAGAAGTGCCAAGAGAATTCGTGCCTTCACCTCTTAAAGAAAAGAGAAGACATATTGAGAACAGAGTCAAAAACATATCACCAACATAACACATTTTCAGTTTTTCATTTTGTATCAGCTTAACCTCATCTTCCTGGGTAATCTGTCCTGGTTTATACTTACAAAACAATATTGAATCTGCATTTCACATAACTTTACRTGTAACTGGATAAAACTCGTAAGAATCAAAAGCATCAACGCATCAGCCCTGAGAAAAGAACTATGAAGAAGCAGCTGCTTTCTCAAAGTACCTCTGTACCAACCTACTCTGCTCAGGCCTTGGCCGATGCCTGCATTGAGCAAGAGGTTGGACTCAACTTCTAGAGGCTCCTCCAACCTACATGACCCACTGATTCTGTGACTATCAACAAAGCCAACCTGACTTAGTACCTTGGGTTGTTGAGTTGAAACATTTGGCCAAAAATTTGGCTCATTTAAAACGAGCTGCACCTAATATCCTCAGTGTTTGAAATCTTTGGGAAAAAAAAACTCATAATTTATCTTTTGTTATCTATAAATAATGATCTCTTGCTTATGGGAAAATTACAGGACAGAGTAATTCTCCTTTATCCTTTCTAGAGCAATCTTCTCCCTTTCAAAATATATCCCTAGGCAAGAGAGTATTTTAGGTTATTTGTATTTGTAGTAATTTATCTGGGGTTAGAAGAGAACCTTGGATGTTTCTTACCAGTCATTTGTTTTTTCAACAAACTCCAAATGCTATGTGAGTTTTCACCTGTTCTTGTTACATGGTGTACAGAATAGAACAACCCTCTAGCAATTTCTCTTTAGATCAGATATGATCTATAACACAAAATGACTTCAAGTTTTTTTTATCTTAACATTTTTTTCTCATTTATTCCTTTTTTTTAATAAGACTTGAGGTGCATTTTTATTATTTATGTKCAAATATGGACTTGGACTTTTTATAGACTTACAGACAGAAAGACTCCTTACATCTTCATCACTAATCTAAATTAAAATACATGTTGATTTTTAACAGTTACCTATTTCCTCTTTAAAACTAGTATTACTGTGCTAGTAAAACAACTGTATTTCCTCATGCAGTCACAAAAAGTCACCACTATCCAAAAGCTGTCCAGAAATTTGACTTGCTCTAGAACTTTTTTCTGACCAAATATTTTTCCCTCTTTGAAAAAAAAAAAAATATATTTAAATATATAAATTTCTCTTCTTTGCTCTCCTCACACCTTTCTCCTTTTCATCTCTAGACCTGAAATGAACCACTGACATTTCAGAACATAGATGTTGCATTGCACTCTACTCCATCCTCTGCTCCCAGTGGCTTACAAATGTCATTATGACAACTAGCTTTCTTTTTGTTTTTCTTCTGAAGGGTGTTTTCTTTTTTTCCCATCCTTCCTGCTGATTATTCTAGTTCCAGCTCTAGTCATCCCTTATTTTTTCTCTCCATGCTTTCAAATTTTCATATTACACATTCTCACATACATCCAAAATCTAGTAACTAGATTATTCTTTTTCTATTTGGTGACTTCTGAACTCCTGCTGTCCCCTGCACCAAAAATCAAGCCCTGCATCTTCAAAGTTTTGCCTCTGTCAACAACATGGATTTTTTTTCTTCTTGGTTTAACAAATTACTAGACACAATTTTGTCTCACTCCAAAAATAACTTTCATCTTTTGTTTAGCTGTTTAGCTCCAGCTAAATCTTCCCAAGTTTTGTATATTATTTCATCAGAGACATCTTTATCAACTTGATTAGTCCTTTAGGGCTGACTTTCACTGTAATTATGGTAGATGTTTCCATCTCTGATGATATGGAACGGCAAACGTGAATGAGACAAAGAACCTCTACATCTGCTTCGATTTATGGTACAAAAAAAAGTGGTTTTTTTTGTTGTTTTTTTGTTTGTTTGTTTGTTTTTTTTCCATCTATGTGAACCTTCATGGTTTTTTTTTTTTTTTATTGTTCTCCCAATTTCAACAATAATAAAGAGAAAACTTTCAAACCAAATCATTCTCAAGACACTTGGAACTTTCCATTTTTTCATACTTATTAAACAAAGTACATTTAAAAAGTCCTTTAAAAATCTAGGAAGTGACTGTGTTATTTCTGTGGGGTTCCTATGCCACTGCCTGTTTTAAATGACTGATCTTTCTAATTTTTTTACCACCTGTTCTACATGAGAGCAGAGCAGTAAGAAATCGCAGTAGCCAAAGAGATTTCTACAAAAATAAAAATGAATCAGTTTTCAGTAAGGACATGCATTTACTGCATTAGTTAAGGAGTTAAGTTTTTATTTACAAGAAAAAACATTTTTACGTGGTGACCCAAGTTATATCTGTGGTCTCTTTTGTCTGCTTCTTCTTCCTAATATGAGAGACAAAAACATTTCCTTTCTTCAAGAAGGAAAATAATGCTTTTTATTTAGATTCTTCAAAGTAAAGATGTTTATCTAAGATGTTCTTCATGTTTACTTCAAATGGCTTTGAAAGTCCCACAACTTTGTTCTACATGAGTTCAACAAGAGTCATCAGAGAAAGTAAGTAGTCAAATCAGTGGCCATTTTTTGTTTCTTCGAAATCTGGTAAATTAGACAGGAAAGAGAGGAATGTCAAATGCTGTCTCAGGCTGTCAGCTCAGTCCTAGTTTAGTTCTTCTCTGAAGTATTCAGGCCATTTGTAGAGACAATATATACATCAAAAGGAGAAAGGAGAACACAAGAAATGCAGCTCTGAAGGGAAAGTTCAAGCTCCAAAGCATTTCTAACACTGCTTGCTTTCTGCTCATCTGCTTTCAGTTAGATGGGTTAGATGGGCAGCTGTGGGAGGGGGCTGCGTCTCTATCACAGCCCTCTCCCAAAGCTGCCTGGGGGGTACATTTCTGCCCTAAATCTTTTCAGCACTATACCCGTTCTAGCTATGTCTTGTAAACTGAACTAATGCTTGAGAAGCAATTCTTCAATTCCCTTCTCTCTGTTTTCTTTTACATTATTTGGGCCAGGGAACCACCAGAACCTTGGCTTTCAGGTATCCTGTACATCATGCCAGCTCCTTAATCACACTCCTTAATTACACAGACAGGCCAAAACTGCAATGATGATTTGGACCACTGCTCCAGAGCACTGGCAGGGGAAATCAAATCAAAGTAAAAGCTACAAGGGAAGGGAGAAAAAAAAAAGCTATAAAGACTGACAATGTGACAATGAGGAAAGAGTAGCCTCAGATGAGAATTTTACATCTAAAGCTGCATAGTTGATTAAGTAGATGGCACAGAAAGCAGTAGTTGAAAAAGTCTGAGAAATTATCAAATATCATAGATGGAAAGAGAATATTTAAAAGCTGCAGAACTGTTGCTCCAGATAAAGTTTGAGACCCAGTGATGAAAGAAGGCAAACAAGATTGTGTTGCCGCCCTTGGACAGCACAAGAGTAACATAATTTTACATTCAGATCTGTAAATCGTGACATCATTTGCAAGCACGACAGTTGCAATAGACTCAGTTAATATAATTTACTAACAAGAGAAAAACTTTTATCTTAATTTCCAAAACATTAGAAAATGCCAGCAGTTTTATTCTTCAGTAAGCATCAGGATCCTTTTCCATAAATAGCACCACTACATTAGAGCAGTATTGTAACAAGAGAAGTTTTGTATTRCAGAGAGGTTGGACCTGCTGAACTCTCCTTTGAAATTTCATGGTAGATTTATAACAAAATTTGAATGACCTGAATGAGCTCAATACAAGAGACCAATGTTCAATGGGGTAAGTCTATTAAAGGTTTTTATGGTGCACAAGATAGGTGAAAACGGCTTAGTTAAGCTTCAGGAAGGTATTAAAGTGGTATAAAGAACTGCTAAAGAGACACAGCTTCTTCCTTTGCTAACTGTAAAAGCAATGATGAATAATACTTGAATATACTTCAATATGTGTATAGTTAGACTGTCAGGAAAAAGGATCCAAAATTTTTTGTTTTTCACTCAGTGACAACCATCATTAAATTAAAAAGAGACAGTCTACCCACTGTGATTAACTGCAAAATAAGAGTTATTTTTTTGTTTGTTGTTATAATTTTCTAACCCAGGGTCTGAAAATATAATTATATCTGAAATAAGAAATATCAAAAGTCAGAAAAGGAGGAGTTGTTTGTTTTGGCTAGTGAATTCTTGAACTTTTATCTTAATAAAACTTATCACAAAGTTCTTTTCCAGTAATCTGAAATGTAGTTGTTTCTTTATGGAACACCACAAAGATTAGCCAACAAAATGAAAGAAGTTAAACATACACAAATCACTCAAAGCTACAATTGAAACAAATTTTTGTTCCCATGCAAAGACTCACACTGCAGTACTGAGCAGTTTTATAAAAATAATTTTGCTCATTATTTCTGTTCCTTTATTAAACAGCATACAAAACAAGGCATAAGCTACATGTAAGATTTTCTGGAAAAAAAAATGGAAATGCAGTTTACTTTCTTATAAAGCCAGGGAACAGAATAGACATTAGCTCACATTRTCAACCAGCAGTGAAGAGGAAGAGAATACTGGGTGGTCATGGGAGGAAGRCAGAGCAGATTAAGGAGACATAGGATCAGCTGTGATGGAGTGAGTGAAAAACAGTGGTAGTGAGTTAATTTCATCACAAACGAGGGAAATAGGGAATGATCCCAAATCAATGACAGATGGAAGCCAAAAGTCCTTCATCTTTTTTTTTCAACAGAAAGTGGCAGGAAGAAAGGGAGTATAATTTCAAAGAAAGCTCTGTTTTCATGCACCAATCTCATGAAGTTTTGTGATAGATCAGTCAAGCCACCTGGACTTCAGCAGCAACTGAAATAAACCAGCACAGCTATGTAAAACCACAGTATGGTTTTAGCTCCTCATCTGTTTCACTTGACACTTTTCTCTTCTGCATTTGAAGTCAATAGGGTGATAATCAGACAGCTGAGATGATACACTYCAGTAACCTTGTAACCACAAAGATGTCCTCAAATTCAGATATTTCTGACAGACTGTGTGGTGTTCAGCAAGCCTTGCCTAGCAGCATCACGAAGCTGTTGTACCCTTCACGTTTCCTTCCTCCAGCTCACTATCATAAACTAAGTGTTTACTTATGGTCATGTTCTCCTTACTAACCTTCCACAAATTTTCTGATATTCTGGGCAAGGCTTCGGACACTGCTGGGAAGGTTCCAAGGGTCTTGTTTAATGTGAAGTCGTAGCCTCTTTGGACAGCTAAGCTTCGGTTCCATTTCCTGCTGAAACTCTAAGCAAAGACAACAACAACAACATCATTCTGTTTAAATTCTGTGCAAATGCCAAATATATTTCTTCCAAATGTTTCACCCATCAAGGAGGTGTCATCTTCTATGATACTTGTCTTTAAGTGAGGGTGACAAGTCTAAAGTATCTCTCTAAGCTCCTGACTTAATTAAAGGGGAGAGACAGCAACTTCCATTTATTAACCTAGACTTCCATTTAGTAAGTAACCTAGACCTGTTAGAAGCAAATGTAGGAAAAAAAATGAACCCAATTCTAAAGATGTTGGTAATCTTTTGAAATTGTATCTTGATAATTGCCACCTACAAACCTTTTACAGTTCACTACAAAATTACTTAACAAAAACACAGTTTAGACAAGAATAGTTCAATTAATATGCAAATCTAACTTGCAGCAGAGAACACACTCCAACAAAATACTCAGAAAATTAATCTTAATTCAAAATTGTTTACTGCCTTACTGCCCAGGCTTTTCAGCTAGTCTATCCCTCAAATCATGGAAAATGCTCCTCACTCATGAGTCCAGTTAAGACTGTAAATAAAATATCTGGCTTGTCCATATCTTTTGTCTAACTGAACATTCAATGCAAGGATACACTTTGTTGTACAAGACTGACAGGTACTCAGTTTAAAACCATGTGGAATACAATTTGCCCTGTACCCAAATTATAGAAAAAGGTGATGGGAGGGTAAGGGAAGACCAAGAAAGAGGAGGCTATACCAAGTTCCTCACAAACTCATTGCGAGGCAAGTACAGGAGATTTTGTAAGGGAAGATCGGTGATGTACAATAATTATGCTGTATTTGCTTCAGGAGGTTTTTTGCCTATTTTCAGCTTATAGATGGCAAGAAGGCAGATCTTCATTAGTTCTTTGCTGAAAGATATATGCTGGGCCACTAAACCCACTGTACAACTATACATATTAGCCATCAAACATTTATTCTCTCATTGTGTTCTTATTCTTTTAAACATAGTTCATTAAAAGAAGCTCCTGTCACTTTTCATCACAGTCTTATGTATATTGTAAGTCTGTGGTGATTGACAGGTGATAGACTTAAGCAACAGGGTAAGTGCTAGCAGAATATCTGAAATTACATGTAGGATGTTTTTTATAGCTATCAATAATACAAGTTTTGGTATTGGTATCAACATTACTATATGAATATACATGAATATATATATTGTATGTATGAATATACATACAATATATGAATAAACATATTTGCATATTATTTACAAAACAGCTTCACAAATAAATCTGTAAAATACTAAAAAAAGCAGTAATTATATAAATTAGAAATTTGCTTCAATACTTCAATAGTCGCAAATGAGACAAAAAGTAAGTAAAAATTCCTGCAAAACATAAAACCTGCTCTTGCTTCTAAACTTCAGCAATTTTATGGTCAGTTCAGTCTATGCTTTAAAGCTAACTTTCCAAAAGGGCTGAAATACACATATGCATCGTGCAGTGAATAAAGAAGCGTAGGAAAAAAAGAACATGTAAGAAAAAAGTTTTCAGCTAAAACTACTAAGATGTACTTAAAAATTTCCAAGAGCAATTATTGCAGAATGTGACAATAATCACAGTCAGTCCTTTAGTAGCCAGCTCTAAGCATGTACAGTCATTTCCATTGGCCCTTTCTCTCCAAGAGCCACCTTTTGATTATGATAGGGAGCCTTAAACATTACCTTGCAGACCTCGACCTGGGGTAAAGTATTTTGTCTGTTCAAAGACCCTCATCACAGCTGGTCCTTTCAGAAGGTTGGCAATTGAATCTACCTGTTGGGATCAAAGTTCTGTGAGTACAATTTTCTTTTCACAGCAAAGATTAGATATCTTTTTCTTTAAGAAATATGAACTAGTGAAAAAAATCAGCTTCAGATTCCTTCTTACCTAATAGCTTTAGTTAATACTCAAGACTAGAGAATGTTAGAACAAATCTAAAGGCCTGTTTAATTCAGTAGCTTTGAACCATTTGCAGTGAACAGAAGAACAAAGAATCAATACATACCATCCAAAGAAACAATGGAAAGCAAAAGTAAAAAGAAAAAGAAGTATTTGCTATAGATATTTTAGCTCAAACGTGGATATTACTATTAAATTCATGAAAAATAATCTCATACTTGACCAAACAGATGTTCCAAGCAGCTATGGAGTTTATCCTGTTTATCATGAGAGATTCGAACACTTATGGGAAGCTCATCACCTGAAAAATATTTTTAAATTAAAAATTGTTTAGAAATTTCAGTTTATTTCCCAGAATCCTTAGAGCTTGGATAATCTGCTGTGAACAAACACCATAGGCTTTCACGACTTATATCCACTATGGCTGGAGGCACAGAAACACCAGCCTGGTAAAGTATTATCCAGAAGCCTATGTCATGCTCTACACTCTCTCTATGTATTTTGCATTAAAGAGTCACAGGATAAAATATAGGAACAATTTTTAGAGAAATAATTCCAAATTCTTTTGTCCTAGATACTAATCATAAGATTAAATAGCTAAATAGCCCAAATCATTCCCATTTCCTAAATCATAACCATTCACTATTTTTTTTTAAATAGGGACTGATGTTTCAGTACTTTACCAAAAATTCAGTGTCCAAATGCTGAATGTAGTATGAAGCTGTAAATACCATATAAAGAACTATTTGATACACACAGGAGAGAATCTCTCTTATGTCACTGACTTTGTTCTCTTGCTCACTCAACCACATCATCTGAAATCTTTTGCAAGATGACCAAAACTGAGCTTAAAACTTTTCTTCCACTTCACTGTAGTGCTGGATAACAAGCTGCCACTTTTCAAGCCAGAAGTTTGGGGTCAGGGCTCCTTTTTCCTTTTGTCAGTGAGACACTTAAATAGCACTCGTCTCTCCCCCTTTTTTTTTTAGCTCCCTCAGATGCTCTTACAGACARTTCTAATCCTTCTCAGTCTTTTTTATTTTAACAGATGGAGCACAGTGCAGAAGAGCCCTGCTCTGGAGTTAACCAGGTCAGCCTTGGAACTAGAAGAAAATTAGGTCATCAGGAGAGTGGCAGTTTAACTGAGTTGCAGTATTTATTAACTTAAACACTATATTTGGGCTTAGCTTGCACACATATATTGTTCTAGACACCTTAGCTGGTACCTCAGCATGATGCTGGACAGTGACAGATCATGTCATTTGTATTTCAGGTTGAAGATAAAGGCCCTCTGTCTCCTCTTGTATTAATACTTTCCTTCATCGTTTTACTGTCTATCTGTGACACCCTACATGCATTATTTCTTGCAAACAGAATTTTAAAGATTAGACTGACTGGAAGTGCAAAATTCACATGGTTTCTTAGATACTTTAAATCGTGTCATTAATATTTTATTATCTCAGTTGAAAATATCTCTCCTGATATTATCGGGGCAAAATTTTCTTTTCTAAGCCTGTCTCAGTGGTGGCTTACATTCAATAAATATGCCCAGTTCTTTCTTTTCCTAAGTCATTCCTAAACGATAAACTTCCAGTTTAGAACAAATATTTTTATTATTATTAGTCCCTAAGTACATGACCTTGTACTCCATGKAGTTAAATTCCATCTCAATTCTGTTAGCAGCTGCATTTATTTAAATTCAATTTGTCATGGTATAAACAAGAATGTGCTTCCACGCGGTGTCACATTCCTTCCTACAAATATAGACAAATATATCCTGCATTCTGGGTCCTGGTGTTGTCTGGGAGAGCGTTGCATACTTACCTAAAATGCTCCTTGCTCTGTGCCATCTAATGCATTCTCAAGGTCAAGGCATGAAAGCAGTTAAAAACAGTCCTTCCCCATGAGCTCTAACTAGTTCAGCCTATTTACAGACTTTCTGGAATGTTGGCTCTCTTTCATAGAGGGATTTTTAACTGCAGCACTGGCTAAGCAGAAGCAAATGAGACACTTCTATTACCAGGGAGAAGGCACTTTTAAAACAAGAACTGCAAAACTGCAGGGCAAATGCAGAGAATAAAACTGAACAAAAGGAACTGGTGACAGATTCATAGGTGGCTTTTCTGAACATACCTGAATCCATTTCATCACTGTGAAAGTACGAACTGCACTGACTGCTACAAATGCTGGTGAATGAGGCAATGGAGTTCCTGTTGCTGTTGCAGTCACTTGGAAAAAATAAACAACAATAAAGAAACAAAAAGGAACATAAAGTTACGTTCTTTAACATTGGTTCTGTATCAAAACTTTCGAAATTCTTTGTTATTCCCCAGTTCTACTTTAATGAGGAGATGGTCCATGTACTTCTTTACACGTAATTAAATTTAGGCTAGCATATAATTTGCAGCAATGGTTCAGTCTGATTTCAGACTTATAAGGCCAGACTCCCAAAACACAGATGATTCAATTGATCCCTTAGCTGTATATGTGAACATACARGCTGAAAACACACATTTTCAGTGCAAAATAATCAACTTTTCTTAAACACATGACAGTTTTTGGAGCTATGGGCTCAAATGTTTCAGTGACATCACAAATTCTGTACTCCTAGTCTTCCTAATTCGCATATGCATAAGACAAATAACATCTTCTGGTTTATGACCTGCTAACTAGAGTTCAAAACAAGTTCAGAAGAGATTGGATCCATTTCATCGTAACAAAAAAATACCCATCAGCTACTTTTCCCTGTCAGCCAAAATAAAGCTTATGATCCCATTTCTTCCAACCATTCACTGTGTGAGAGATGTGCAGGTTTTCACAACTACRGCTTCTCTGCAAATTTTCACACATAAAATGCTGCCCACATTGGTCTAAGAAGGAGATTTGGAGGTTAAAATATGTATGAAGAACAGGTGAGGATGAGCTAATCCTTAGGTAGGATATGAATATTTCTACTTTTGATGCTATAGCCTCATCTTTTCTCTCAAAAATCAATTATTCTGTACAGAAAGTAGATGAACAACATGACTGCTTCAACAGCATAAACAGAGAAAAATGTATCCTTTTGCACAAAAAAAAAAAATCCTATCAGGATAAATTTAAATTCAAAGTCTTCAATATGGGAGTGATTTAGTCACATCACGAACATCGTTTGGCTTTTTTGTACATTAAAGCAATTAACCAGCAGAGGGAGTCTCAAAAACCCAAGATAATGTCTAAAAAATATACCTAAAGCACATTTATCCTCAGTGGTCTGTTTTTTTGTTTTTTGTTTTTTTTTTTTTTTTTATGAACTATATGCAACATGGTGTATATATCTATATACCAAGTATACATCTTTTTTTTTTATACCTAATGCTGCAGGTATCTTATGTACCCAAGAGATGTCCTAGTTATCTCTTTCTTTCTGTAAAAATATAAATGATTTTTTTGGCATACTGAGTTACATTTTGTRGATAAGGTATATATTTTGGACCTGCAGCCAACTATATCTATGAATGAGAAGAATGTTTTAACAGTAGCAAGATGCTATAATCATGCCCATTAAATGGGTGAAAAGCCATCAGTTACAACATGTTCCTATCAGAGAGTGAACAGTCCCAAGAAGTATTAAGAATTTCTGGCTGGATATTAAGAAACATTAAGAAATGTTTTCTAATTCTATTTGCTTATGAAAGTCTCTAAAGGGAAAAGGAAGGTCACTCAAAACTGGATTGTGCAAAGCATGAGAAAATAAAACTTAGGAAAATGAGAAACAGATCAGACGTTACTGCTTAGCTGTATCATTCCCTGGTTTTATGGGGTTGTATTGTAGGGCTTAGAAGGAGGCTGCACAACACAAAATGAGCATATTCTAACAATTAAAATTAATCTACTAGTTTCCAATACTATCCCTAAGAATATATTGGGATCTGTTGATTTTAAGTATTGCCTGAAGGAATTTAAAAGAAATTAAGAAAAAAAAAATCCAATCTCACTCTAGCGAGTGTTTTAAGCTCACAGATTTTATCAGTTTTCTGCACACAAATCCTAAATTTCATTATTCCCAAACACACATAATGAACTACAAAAGGCTACAGAAGAAATGGACTAAGAAGCGGTATCAGAATAAAAGGCTATTAAAAAAAAAAAAAAAAAAAAAAAGATCAACCACATCCTAGAACTGCATTTTGTTCTCTATATACAAATCTTGTACCAACTGGGAACTTCAAGAATTCCCAGATTTTGCTAGCACAGACCACTGGAGCAACTCCTGCACAGATGACGCATCTTGGACATGGAGAAACTCCTAAATGCACTTCAGTTGGAACTGCACTCTGCTTGTGTTCACTTCTCTACACCATCTCTACATTTATTTCTCTTCAAATTTATATGTATATTTCTGTTCCTACCTCTGATTACGAGTTCACATTTGTCAGTCTGCAGTAATCAAATACTATCTCACGAAATAAATCTCAGCAACATAGGGGTTCTCTGTAGAAAAGCTATGACTCTGTATGGATTTATTTCTTGAGCATAATAATGTGCTACAATAATAAGCAAATAACAAACTCTTATTTTACTTGCAGTTAAAATTTTAATTTAGATTTTATATCAAGTGTATTTAATTTTTATTCCTAAGCAACAGAAAAAAAAAATCTATATGTTTGCTGTAATTACTCCTTCCTTTAAAAAATCTTTTCATTTTAATTCAATAAAAGTAATGCACTGTAAATTCTATAGATGCAATGATGCTACAGTTTTCAGCAAGGAAGAAGACAGGGAAAACAGGGCTTGTTTTTTTTTTTTAAACCAGCAAGAGTGGTTGATTGCTATCTGGCTTTCCACGGTAGATATTTGGGTCCACTTTGGGAAAAATCCTTAAAAAAACATTTCTCTGTTTTACGTAAGATTCATAGACAACCTAACAGAAAGCTTTACARCTCTGACTGTGATAGGCCATAAAAGTTAAGGAAACTGAGATCTAATAAGTAATCTGTAATCATAAATAAAAGAAAGTCAAAAATAAAGATGCATATCTTGTAATGTATCTTGATGCTCATTATTCCTCTGCTAGAGATGTTAGAATCATTTTATTTTGATATGTCTCACGACCACTTGAGCATCTAAAACTCTRTAGGCTTCATTTATTTGATGGACAAACAAAAATATTACTAGTGGAATTACCTGTAAGAATCCCTGTTGCTGATGGTGTCATGACCAGAATCTTCCTGTTCATCGCCTGTCATGCTGAAGCAGACCTTCTTTCCATTCCTCTCTCCCTTTTCATTATCACTGTCTGCTGGCACTAAAGGCTCAGGTGTTTTACGCTCTGATTTRGGAGAATATGTTATTGAAGAAAGAAGGCTGCGAGATAGAAGGAGGGGGGGCAAAAAATACATGTTTTTCAAAAGACAACCAACAGCATAATAGCATTTTTAATCAACATCCTCCAACAAAATAGCATAATGCTTCTTTGTTATTATTCTTCTAAAATATTCAAAGAGAGTATTTTAATTCAGTCTGTATCTATCTGAAACAAAGGGAGAAGGGACACATTATGYTATGAAGAAGTATAACAGATTATTGTTCATGCCTTCATCAGTAAAACTCATTAGCATTACTAAAAACACAATCTGGTATTCTTCTTAGCAAAGAAATGTAGCACAGGTTTGAACACTTGGGGTCACATTTTTACATCAATGTAAATTCAAYTGAGCGTGAAACTTGTACCTTTCTGTACAAGTCAAGAAACCAGCTGTGAAAAACTTGCATTTCCGTAACTGCTTCTGTGTAAAATATACAGCCTGCCTCACTCCCATCCTAAGGCATTTTAAGAAACATTATAACTGCACTTGTGTATTTCCAATATTCAAAATGTCTACCCACTCTCACTAATAAAACTGATAATTAATCTACAAGCTTCCCAGAAGAGCACAAAAGTGACATTTAGTTAAGGAACTGGAGAGAAGATTAAAAACTGCTCTTCTAAAAGGAGAAGAGTAAAACCTACTGGTTCTGGAACATGCACAAACACTGGATGAAGAAGAYTCATGTTCTAGAGCAATGAATTCATACTGAGAATGAGATATGCTAATTTATTTTCAAGGTCAGAGCAGCTAATATGGACAGTTCTACTTTAGTCCTTATTAATACCACTCTCCAGTAGAATGAAGTTTTCAAATTAGTATTTAGATTGGAAAGGTAGCATTTTTCACTTAAGATCATTTGAACAGCTCAGTATAGCTTTCTAGAGATACAAGTGCTAACAGGAAAAAGACAGATGCAAATTTTTATCCTGCATACAGGAAAAGATTCTTATCTGATATCTTAAAATAGATAATCATGATAGATATCATAAGATAGAAAGTTATATTAACTATAAAAAAAAGTAATTTTTCTGGACTTTCAACCCACCCACCATCTAMACAGACCACCATCTTCTGGGCTACGTTGTGCCTTAAGGATTCTTAAGCTTCCCATCAGTGTGAAACTCCATTCTTTTCCATAACATAAGGTGCTTGATAGGATGATGATGGGAAAGAAGATAGGTCAAATAGTTTACTGCTGTGTTTGGGTTTGATCTACCTGTTCTATCAGACATGTTCTTGAATATGTCCTAAAATAAATGTGCTAAGAAAATGCGGACMTTATATTTGCAAAACAGACTACCAACAGAATATACTGAATAAGACTTTACAGGAGATTAGTAAAAAAAATTATAGCAGATCATTCTATCCCAGTTCTTAAAAACAACAATCCATTTTGGGACATCCTTACAGTGCTGCTTGCTGCCAGGAATTAGGAGATAAGGACACGCATTAATCTATACTCTTTCTTGTACTYGTGTTATCATCCTGTGTTGGGAAAGCAAAGTAGGTTTTGGTCTGTTCCATTCTGGTATTTCTCATGGATCTTGTGTTGTAAGACAATAATCAAGAATAAGAAACAGACTAAAAATGTAATGAATTTCAATTTCAGACACCAAAATCATCTTCCTCTGACTCATTATTCATCCAGATACAGAAAGACTATTATATCCTGTTCTTCTAATTGACTGTTTAGTCAGTGCTGCCAAGATCTCCATGGAAGACTGATGCAAGTAGCTGGATCTTTTCGTAAAGGAGCTTTTCATTTTCTCCCTACGGGCAGGCTCTCTTTCCAAGGAAGATCTTTTTGTTCTCAACTATTAKGAACCAAAGTTGATAGTCTGGATAACAGTTCTGGTGCTCCTTATTCCTGAGATCAGTGAGGTGCCTTAGAAATCTGATTCAGGGACTCTAAAAAACATGCATATAAAAGAGATCTCTAAATACCACAGTAATCATACTTTAAGTTTTCTTTGATTGTTTTTTAACAAAGCATTTGCACACTGTATCTTCTTAGGGAYGGAACAACTCTAAACCAAATTTTCTTCAATGTCCATCTCTTTTTCCATTGAAAGGACAAATATAAAGTTCAACCAAAAAAAAAAAAAAAATCCCAATTAGGACTAATTCCCAAGTAGAACTAATTCCTGCATGTAATCCTAATCTACACAATTTTTAAAATGTATCAGAAACAAACAAAACCTATGGTCCTCAAGACAATAAAGGACATCCACAACCAGATTAAAAAAAAAAAATGAAGTCTCTTGTATACCCCCAACAGATATCTTTCCAAAAAAAACCATGTAGGATCCTGAGAATTTTGGCTGCGTGTCAATCAAGAATACAACAAAAAGTAACCTTATGAAAAAMAGCGTGAAGAAACACTTACTTCTGCCTAGCACCTAGCATCTGTGGTTGACATCTTTCTCAATAATRATATTAAGGAAGTACTGTAACACTTTTAAAAATTCTTGAACAAGCAGTCATTTTGAAAGGCTATAGTTATGTCTCTCTTCATCAGTACTTCTTTTTCAACCCCATCTCATGGGGCTCATGGGGAGCCATGGTGAAGATAATGCTAGAATTACTCAATTCTCTCAATTCTCAAGGATGTATAACATCCACATCCTACAGTCCATAAACCCCTACAGATCTGTTTTTCAGGTAAAACACACTAGTTCTTCAGTTCGCTTTCTTCCAGTAATATATAGGAAAGATTGGGTAGATAACACTGCCCCTAAATTTTGGGGGTAGAGACTAGCATTGACTTTATATACATATATCTGAATAAAGATTATTCTTGTATTTTCTTTTTTCCCTTTGAGTCCTAACACTTCTCTCAAGAGTTAATTAATTAAGAATAGTTGTGTTCTAATACAGTACATTATGTACTGCTTTGCTGCTCACACCCAGATAGTCCTGCCTTCCCACATTCCTGTTCAGGTCTTTTAAGTAGATCCCTTGGGTATCCTGTTTCCTGCAYAGAACTGCTTTGCTCCACAATAATTATACACTGCTACTCCACTCAAAGCCTGAGAGGAATAAAGCATGAAAAAAATGAATATTAGAATAGTAAAAGGTATATTTTCCTAAATATATCTGTGTACTTCTTACACACACTGCTCCCAGGTCAGTGTCTAGGAACTTTATGAAGGCATAAAAAGCTAATCCRGACACTCTTATATTTTCTCAAATGTGTGACTCACAAATTGAATAGATTCCTAGGCATAGCATATTTACTTGYGTATGAAAGAAAGGCTCAGAAGGTCCTTTGTTTACAAAGTTACTTTAAGAAAGGCACGGACAGCAATGCTTTCTTTAAAAATTTTAGGCCATACTTTTTTAAAGCATTACTGCAATAGTATGACAGTATTGTAATACATTACTTATTTTACTATTACAATACTAGAAAAAATCACTACTCAAAAAAAATAGAAATAGTGAAAACATTAGGAATTCAAAATACATAGAGAAGCAATGATAGACACCACTTTACAAAAYTGCAGTTCATGAAAGAACAACTTTTAAAACCCAACATTTCTGTTATTGATATTTTTAAAAAGAATTACTTCTGACATCTGTATGACATATGGGACTCTTCAAAACTGAAAGACTTATCATTCTTCTTCATCTTCATTCCAAGCGAGCTAATAGCCCAGCAATAAGAACATTCACTTCACAATTGGAAATTTAACWTATAAATCCCTGACCTAAATTAAGTTGAATCGCTGAGTGACTTTGGATCTCTCACATAATATGTCTAWCAAATTAACAGTATTCTTAAGGAAAAAAGGACTTGCCTACAAATTCACCTCCAGGACTCTTCAGCAATAAGGAGTTAAATAAAACTATGTTTTGGATCTCAAGCCTTTGTTTCCTTTCCTAATAAAAACTTAGATGACATGTGGACTTCATATTCCTTTAACCTCAAAACTATTGCAATTTCAACATTCTAAAGAAAAGATAAAAGTGCAAGTGGCAAAAAATCAGGGGCACTGAAAAAAAAAAACATTGATGCAAAAAAAAAAAAAAAAAAAAGTCCAAATGGTATCGTTTACTTACTCATCTATCTGACAAACACATGTTTCCACCTCTTTCAATGCAGCTTGCAATTTSAGTAACAGTTTCTGATACACATCTTGAGTTTCTAAATCTTCTTCTTTTAAAAGGTACCTCAGCCCATGCCCCTCTTGCTGACCAAGAGACTGTCCAGACGGGGCAGCCATGGTGGTAATGGTATGCTGGACATAAATCATGGGATTCAGGTTACCTGGAAATAAACCAAACAAGTTTACCTCAATATTTTTTTTTTTCAAAATAAACTTTGAAGTGAGAAAAATGACTAACAGAAGTTGAAATGTTTTCCTAATCAAATCAGGTAATTTTGCATATGATTTTGCTTATCAAAGACAAGTTTATTCAAGGAAAGAATGTTATCCAAGGAAAGAAGTTACAACTATCCTTTATCATGTTTTAGTCTAATCTAAATATTGAAATCTAAATATTGAAAATGTCTGATCCTTAGTTTCAGCATTCAGGACTTACATTTTAGGTCTATATCAGAAACAGGGAAGTGTTTCTTCTTTCAAGCTCACCTCACTTACCTTGATCAGTGTTTTTATTTTCTTTTTCATGTGAAGAATGTTTTCTGCTGTCTAACTGAACGCCAAAGGCACTACCAAGCGATGTTGAGGTTTTAGGGTAAGAGACCTCCATCACATTGATATGGCAGTTGGTTGGACAGAAATCACTGCTGTGAAGTGGTGAAATCTTTGACTTAGCTTGTTTGAAGGTAGGCCAAGCTCTGTTTTTTAATACTCTTGAAAACTAGAAGTGAGAAGGGAAACAAATTTTTGATTAACAGTTTTTGACATGTCAGCTCTTGCAAAACCTGAGCACCTGTCTAGAAAAGAAAATTTTGAAATAATTCAAACATCCTGGCTAGATTTGACTTCATAATTTCCACTTTTCTCTAGAAGTAAAGAAAAAATATTTCTCATTTTAGATTTTTTGGATTTGGCTTTTTGAAATTAATGATACATTTTGCAAATGTAAATAGTGTTGGAAAAATGGGAGTGTATTAATTTTCCTTTAAACATAATATGACTTTTCCTGAAGAGGAAGTCTAGAAATTCTCTACAGCTCAGTGCTGTAGATAGATATTTTTAAGTGAATATCTAATAAAAATTTCTGAAACTTTGCCTGAGGCTATAATAAAGACAGAATTGGAAGCTATAAGTTATGAATTTCATACACTCAGAGGGTGAAGATGATAAGATATAACAGCATAAAAACACCATATTTTGCAAACCGCTACTGCCACCCCTTCTCTTTACCATAGGTTTTATCAGCAGTGATTTTTATTTCTTTTCACATTTATGGTCTAATTCTAACCCAATGCTTGGTCATGTAGCCCTCCTTACAGCCTCTGATTTTTTTGTGAATTTTTGTGAACTTAGAAGTATTTATTCCTTAATGGGAAGATGCCAACCCAAAACTGCACAGACTGACAGATCAGGACAGTGAGAAAATACACTAATGTCAGAATCATGAAGCTCATCAGATCAGGCCTTCTTACTGAAAAACGAGTTTGTTACCCTGTGCACTAGACGTTTACTCAGCAAAGAACAGGTATTTTGCTTGTACTACTGTACTACTTCCCCCCAAATCACTCCCAGAAGCATCATTTTCTTCCTGTCTTAAGAAATGTTACTTCACACCTTTTGCCATCTCTGATGATGAATCTACTATGAATAAACAAGAAAGTCTTGTTGGTCACAAGGAGAAATTCTGCAATAATGTGAGTGCTTTGCAATGCAATTTGATATTAGGGAAGAATTTCATGGAAAAGTCATAATAAGCTACAAGTCAATGGCATTTTAATCACAGTACCTTTCCAGTCAAAATCCTGCAGAGACTTCAGTTATGGAAAATAGCTCACACATAATAATACCTTCAAGTTAACTTGAGCAGCTTCTTGTCTACTAAGTGTCAGCATAAATTCAATGGKATTTAAATCTGTATTCATTTTAATGACACATAACTTGACCTTGATGAACATTTCTGTAAAACTGATCGATAAATTGCATTTAAACATTTACATCAGAACAGGATTTCGAAGATTACAGGAAATCCCATTATGGAATGGTTCCAAGGCCAAAGAATGTACAAATAGTTAAAAAGGGCACTAAGGACACTTAATGATGAAAATGTTCTTGCAAGCAGTACATATTTCACATCTGAATCTCCCACACACCCGGTTCCACTGAGACCAAATGCCTGGCTACGATTTAATCGGGTCATAAGTCAGGCCCCAAATTCTTTACATTTACATGTTGAGAAACATCTGGGGCTCATGGCACTGGCCTCAAACATAAGTAAAACACTGTGATAATAAGAATAGGAGCTGCAGAAACCTACTGGGTTTCTATTTATAGAATTCCGACTTCCACAGTGAAGCCACCAGCCAGGCTGAGGCCCCGGCACGCAGAAGGACTTCTGTTACCATGGTTACCTCTACCTTGCCAAGAAGGGGACAGGGCTATCCCAGAAATCTAGTGCATTATTAATGGTCATTAAGATACAAACTGTAAAACTATTAATTTTTGAGGAGTTTGAAAGTTCTAAAAGTGCCATTTATATCAAAAGGATCTGTTGCTAGACAGTGTAAGCACCATGGAAACTTCCTCACGGCTGTTTATTTCACATCCAGTTTAACAGTAAAATTTCACATATTGCCTGGGACTCTTGTAAAAGACTGTACGTGCTCGAGAGTTTTGTTGTTGGGAAAGGTATAAACATACCTACAGGTTACTGTAAATACACTTCTCTGAATGTCAAACTAAGGAATATCCTTTTGAAGAAAAAAATATTTTGATTTTGACCTGATTATTACAAGCCAAGAGGTTTTTAACTCAGGCAGACATCTGAGAGCCTGGATGTTTAGCACTGTTTATCTGCTATATCAACCTGCTTTTGATGTCCCCTTCTGCCACCAGATTCCTTTGTTTATTCCAGTTCTTCTTAGAGAGACCAAGAGCACCCTGAAAAGTCTTTGGAAAGCAGCTCTTTGGCCATGGTAGCTTAATTATATCTATCTCCTTTTCCCTTGGAAAAAGAGGACAGGCCCATCTCCTTTTCCCTTGGAAAACAAGGAAACATTATGTGCCACCTTTCAGAACTGTGTGAAGTAAATATATTTTTTTTGCAATTAATTTTTGCATAGTGGGTCTCAGAACAGACCAATTTGCACATGCCATAGGTCACATCATGAGCAGAGATGACACAGGGCAGGGCCAGTTCTAAGGGACAGCTTCAGGCCTAGTTCAAACTAGCTGCAAATCCTGATAATTAGGTTGATAGTGAAGAGGAAGCACTGGCTGGCATGAGAAACTAAGTTTGCATTAACAAATTGACAAACCGCCAATTAATTAATGTTCTGCTTAGCTAGACAATCGTAGAGAGATAGCTAAAGGTCATACTCCAGGTATTTATTCACTCTTATCTCATTAATCTGGACCTTGCATATCTGAAAGTCAGCACCTTTAACTTATTTCTGTACTGTAAATGTTTTATTAAGCCAATGTAAACTTAACAATGTACAGAGCTATTTTAATAATCTTGCTAGAAAAAAAAAAATCACAATTTGAAGACAAATATAAGACAAATTGAAAAGACAAATATAAGGCTATCAATTTCGATATTTAAAAGTAAGGTTCATTAGAAGAAAAAAATAATTAAACTGCTATTGTTTAATTTTTGGGTAACATTTTGGCAAATTCATTTGGCAAATATTCAAGAAAGCCAGGCCTTTTGTGGGMAAAATACAGTTGACTGCATCCACAGCTAAATTCTACAAACAAGACAGATTATGATCTAGTTGGTGTATAAAACGAGATAACARACATAAGATAGTACATATAATATGCATAAAAACTTAGTTTATGCAGTTATACAGTTTCGCCATTCAAGTCTCATAATAGCTAAACTTTCATCAACATTTCTATTACTGTATGTCTGCATTTTGAACAATATTTCAAACAATACTACATTTGCCGTTTTTTCCCCCAAAAGACAAATATCATCAAACTGCGCACACGGTGGTCATACCTTTTTATAACTAGAGATTCTCCGGCAGATATGTTCAATTTTCTCGCTACAAATGACACTGAATTTACTCTGAAGCTCAGTGGGGATTACTTCGTTTAAGGAATTCAGGCTGTTGCAATTCTGCACAAAATGCTCATCGCTTCTTGCCAGTGCTTCAAGAATCTACAGTAATTCAAACAAAGGCAGTAAATTGTGAAATAAGATTACCACAGTAACTCCTTACTTGTCATCCCTTATAATTAAAGCAGGGAAGGCTGATAATCAGTGGTCTTTTAGAATCACAGACAATGCTGCATAACAAAAATTAATGACACCTGGGAAGCCTTGACCTGACTCCCTCCCTCCCAACTCACACTCCGCATTGCTCCAGTCCGGACCCTGATGCTGATTCCCTCCCACGCACCGAGCAATTGGTTGGTACTTTCTAGACTAGGTCCACCAATTTTATTTTAGGTGCTGTTCATGCCATATTTTAATCAGGTCAAAAAACAAAACAAAACAGAGAGATCATCATGGATGGTTATAAAAAAAGTATAAAAGTTACAGTTGTCTTTTTCTGCCTCTGTGGCTTTTCGARTGTGTTTCTGCATACACACAGCTTGCTTCTACCTGAAGATACAAAAAGACAGACATCCTTCTACTTGTTACTCTCTCCCTGAAACAAATTAGAGAAGTGGCACATGCCATTCTGATGAAATTAAGCAATTTGGAAACKACAGCCTACCTTCAAAAAGATGTCTAACTTATTTTGCTTCCTGAGTACACAATCATTCTTCAAAACATCCAAGGAACAAAGGTGACCAAAGGTGACCCAAGGGTGACAATTAAAAGGTATTAAGTTAAATAATATAATCCAATGAATCAGATTCATTTTTAATCTTCCTTCTTATTAAGCACAACAAAAACTAATACATAAAAAAATTGCTTCATACCTTAGCGGTCAAGCTGAAAAACCCCTTTGGTTCAACCATTTTCTCCAACACGTGGCATTTTATTCCAGCTGTGCTGTCATACTCATAAACCACTCCATACTCCAGATGAACATTGTCAACAGTCAGACTCACATGATCTTTCTTCCCATCAATTATTGCCATAGTGTTAAACTTGTCAATTACCTCTAAAATAAAGAAAATAACGCGATCAATTCTGAAGCAGGCTAGCCRTTAAATAAAAGAAAGAGGTCATAGGCAACATTTCTAGAAATAGCTATGCTTTGATTGCTCCTTAAAAACACACACACAAGCTACTAGCTGCATGATTTAAAATCAGAAAGCCAGTAGGTTTATGGATGCTAAAATATGAGATTGATAAGCAGGAGCATGACAACTTCATGGAGCTCAAGAAGCATAAACAGAGAGGATGCAAAAGTTTTCCTTTATAAACAATTACAGTTGAAGGAAAATAATTCAGTTTTACTCATAATGTAGAGAAGTAAAAAAGCAACAAAAGAAATGGTAATGGTAAGAAATAAATGAGAAGAAAAGGATCATGAAAGCATCTATGATCATTTACCCATCATTTACCCAGAGAACCAAAATACAAGCTATGTATTAACCATCTCTTTAATTATCATCTTTATACATGGATAGAAATCCAGCTTTTTCTAAACATTAAGTATTTGAAAATAAGCTGAAGGATGTCCGATTTGATATATCTCATCCAGTACGCTCACTAATTCATTTAATGTGGCATTAAACGATTTCTACTAGTGAAAATAAATCAGATAATCCTAGGATTGTCACCCCATATATGAAAAACAATCAACTTCTGTGATTCTGAAAGAATCACAGAAGCTTCTTTTTCTGAAAGAATCACAGAAGCTTTTTTTCCTGAAATTGGAAGTACAATTTTCAGAAGACAGCATGTTAAATTTACCTCTTCAGAACACATACAAGAACTGCAAATCCTTATGTAAAGCAAATCTTACAGTCTGTTTATAGTTCTCGCCATGAAAACGAAGGCACTTCCTATACTTTTTGTTGCTATACCAATATTCTGAGCAACAACAAAATAAAAATAAGCAGCACATACCTTCTACTTTGCAATCAAAGGCATCTCCTCCATCATCTCCAGATGGCTTGGTATTTGTTTTCTGAAGATCTTCCTGAGCACTTTCAATACTGTTGTAAACCCACTGTATAGAATCTTGCTAAAGAACAAACACAAACAAAAAATCTTTATCTAAAGCCACCTAATGCATTTAACCAATTTACTTTTTGATTTCAGCATACACTGTTATGAAGCACTAGAAATCTCTGTCAGCATGGCTTGTATCACTTTTATATCCTAGCCAAAAACAACTTCAGACATTTCTAAACAAAATTACATATGGAAAAAGAAAAAAAGGGACAGAAAATATTAAAAAAAAAAAAAGAAGAAGAAAAGCTTTTCCTTCACTTAATTTGCCACATATCCACAGAACTAGCATAGATTATGGAATAACCAACGAAAGGTACACTAGGTCTACTTAATCTACTTACCCACTTGCCACCAGCAAGGAGAATATACACTGCAACCACCACTACTTGTATTTGCCTTTTTAAGAGCTATTTTATTAGTCCTGCTTTATCTTTTTCCCCAGCTTAGCAAAAGACAAACAAAAAGGACAGAATGCCTTTCTCAGGCTACAGAGCCCAGCATGTTATGTCACCAAGTCACTCATAACCACAGGACTTGGTCAAAGGACTACAAACGGCAACCTCACATAATATTCTTTYTCCCCTTACCCTTATTTACACATATGCCCATCACATGTACACCATCCAAGAGGCATCCTCAGCCTCCTCGTAAAATAACCAGATGGGCATCTAATCCCCACAGAGTAACCTGAYACGCTCACTTGCTTTCAGGATCAGCTAYATTCTCACCCTCACCTGGTCCACATCAAGTCACGCTCCCAGCTTACTGGAGACACATGCTTGTGTCTGAGCAGCCCTCAGGGTACAGGGCTGCATGAAGTGGTCTGGCTGCCTGCACCTACTTCACCAGCTGCATGTTTAGCCATCCCTGCTCACACACAAGCAATGCTGTAGAGCTGTTTCACAAACACGTCTGGTTCCAGACAAAACTAGTYAAGATATCTGCTTTCTTCATAACATTTGATATTTATCATTATGGAAGAGGGACAATCAGATACTATAATACTATATACTAGTATTACTATATAATTACTATACTACTTACTATATTACTATATAATTACTATATRATTACTATATAATTACTATACTATATACTAGTATTACTATATAACATATTATRTATGTTATATGTATCTACATGTAGAAGCATATGTGTGTATATGTATATACTGTAGTGTGTGTGTATGCATATATCTAAGTACAGTATAGGGCCTATCAAATATGTCATATACAGAATACATTTCACAAAAAGTGTGCTAGTCAACTATTCATTCCCTCTCCTAACTACATCAGGAAAAAGATGGTGCTATTAGGCCTATCCACAGTCTTTAAAAATAAATTTGTGGAAGTCAAAGTTAAGCAAGGATGACAAAAGTGTAAGCTGGATGTTGCAATTTTCATGCAAAATGCCAAGTATATCGCATTATTTTTTGCTAATGTACAATATTTAGCCACTAACTTTAACCCATGAATCTAAGATAAGTGTAAATTCTTTCTTGATTTGAGATGTAATTTCTTTTTAGGTTTTCTCAATTCAACTATGCCTTATTTTTCACTCAAAGGCAATGGAAATATTTTTTAGAAAGGACTTTAACTTTTAGAGCTCTCTGAGGACAGACAGAACTTACCTGTGCACAAGCCAATCAGCAGAAATGGCTCTGAATCCCACCCCTCTTTGTAGATACATCCGAAAGCTGCAGCTTATCCATGGAGTCTTACACAGATTTGTTATGCATGTGGGCAGCATTAAGCATTATTATCTAACAGATTTGGAATGTGTCAAACGACTCTTTACTTGGATCAACAAACAAAAAGGTTAAATCTGCTTTTTGATTCACATTTAACTTCGCCTAAAACAAGGTCTACCTTCAAGTTWAACCAGAAATCACTATTTCAAAAGTTAATACATGATATAATAGAATATAATCTGCAGCGATGTTCTCCAAAAGCATCACTGCAAAGAAACTGTGTGSCAGGTCATGGAGCAAAACCTACTTAAATTTTTTTTCCTCCAGACAAGACGGAAGGAATATAAACACTGTCCAAGACAGAGTATACTGTAACAACACAGCATATTCACTCTACCAATATGAATCTGAAATGAAGCTTCACACTCCAGGCACGCAAGCAGATTCCTCCCACTGTGAAGCGGACCATGCCCTTTCATCTACGCAACGGCAGACCTCAGGAGAGACTGCAGTATTCTAATTAAGGAAATGATGGACTAATGCATCATGCTAACAAAAATAAGATAAATTCATAGTCATTTTCCAAATAATTAAAATCCAAGATTTCTGAGGAGGAAATGAAATTCTAGACATCATAACACCAGTGGGAATACTACCTTGTATTTCAGTCTAGACAGGAATTCTCATGCATCACTTGATAGTATTACATTTTAAATTAAAGTTTTCTTAGAAATTCTTCTCAATTTGGGGGATTTTATTTATTTGGAATTAGCTGAACCTAATCAGCACCTTTTGTTATTGAAACAAACACTCAGCATAGGAAAAAATAAAGTAAGTATTCCAATATATTACACAAATGGAAGAAAAATCATAGAGAGCAATTTCACACGTGAAGGCATGCGTGCTAGCCAGTCATTGGTTTTTGGATGTCACTAGCCCCTGTAGCAACTCCACAATTGTGCAACACTTAAAACATATATGGTGTTCTAGATCGTTTTCATATCTCTAGACAAAACACCCTCCCTTTACCATAGCACACCTCCCTTTGAAGAATAGGTGAGCTCTGTCTTGATCTGCTAGGTAATAACTTCAGTTCTATGGTATAGTTTTAAAAAAAAAAGATCCAGACAGACCTTTTCATCAATTCCTTATTTGCAAGATGCAGGTCAAATTAACTCCTATTTACAATGCTTATCTTATATCAGTGCAGTAGGTAAGGGAGAATGATTTCAYATTTGACTTTAATTGGATTTTTCTTCTCAATTAACATCCATTGGAAGATTTTGTGAAGTTAATCAATGATGTTGGTTCACAGTTTATGAAAATTTTGCAGGAACTTGGAAAAATACATTATSGAATCCTACTGTTTGTGTTTTTCTTTCTTATCCTTTGATAAGAAAGATATCCTTTGATATCCTTTGATTGAGAAAAAATATTAAGTCAGAAAAACTGCAAGTAAACCAAGTAAAATATACCTGCATTGGGCGCCTGTATTTCCTGCATGCAGTGACGTGAGCAATAACACTTGCATGAGTCTCTTTGCTGACATTAATTCCATTGACTTTGATTATGCATTGGCCAGGGTGGAGACCTGCTGCAGCTGCTACTGTTCCTATAAAAAAATAAAATAAAAGTTGGCAGATTTGTTTTTCTAAACAACTCCTTTAAAGTTTACAGTCCAAGAGCCTCATTCTGTATGAACATCTGCTGCCCCTAGTTCTCCTGGAGTTTCACTCTCTGTGACTCCTAGAAATCGCTTCTGAAGTCAGCCGGCCCCTGCAAATAAACCATGTTCTGTAGCAGATGAGTCCATGCAAAGAGCAATCTCTTGCTGTTTGCATAATTATTGCATTAATGCATAATTATTCTTGCTCATTAGATAATTTTTCTAAAGACTACGTTTTAAGGTGGAAGTTGATTGCCAATATGGAAATGTGGAAAATTTGTCTAAAAGAAAAGGATTATAAAATATCAAAATGGTCTAGCTTGTAATCAAGCTAGGTCTAGGTCATAACCTAGACAACCTTTTTTTTTTTTCTAAATTCTGTTATGTATCTTAAGTCTTTGGCTCTTTAGCTGCTTCAGGCTTATACAACAGAAGCTTTCTGGTGACTGGCTTATAATTCAAAGAAGTATTAGAGCATACAAGAAATTCATGCTAAACAATAAGGGACAAATCCAAATTCAAGGATATTTCCATGTAGCCTATCCATATTTTAATCTCTTTACCAATTCATTTGTAGAAGAAATTGCCTAATTTAAATTAAACAGATAATTGAATCGGCGATTTTATTACCTTGAATAATTTTGAACAAAGAAATAAATATTTGAACAATACAAAATATATGGTTCAGTGATTTATTTTAACAATCAAACAATCACTTTGGGAAAATCCTTTATTCACAGAAAGACTACTATTAGCAGCTGTTTCCACGTCTTTCCAGCATGACTCATCCTGCCCTTTGGAAGGACAACCTGTTGGAACATGACCTTATTTCCATCTTACTGAGCACTCATATCGTGTTGTCTTTTGTTGGTAAAATACTTTGAAAATATTTGACTTCCTTCCTGCAAGGTTAGGTACAGAAGCTTGCTACTACAAAAGAAAAAGCTAAACTGAATATGCAAGGCTGACAAATAGAAAAGCCATGTTATGATTTGCCAGGTGAATTTGACAAGAAAATAATTGAAAAAAAGAAATCTTTTGCACCATTATCAGTTATTACAAATTCCCCTCTCTCTGCTCCCATAAAAATTTACTTAGAAGATTAAAATAGGCCTTTTACATATCTCTCAAGGCAACAGAATTGCTTAGAATTAAAAAAAAAAGTCCCAATTCAACAAAAATTTTTACACRTACATGTGTAAGTGTACACATTTTAAGCATATGCTTAAAATCTTTCAGGCTTAGCAAACCACACAAGCAAGCACTTCTGTGTTATTGAGATTAATGGGAATAAAATATGTGCTTAATGAACAAGGACAGGCAGCTAAATTGAGACCCAGGTGTGGAAATAATTATCTCATTGGCTCAACAGTCTATAGCTTATTAGACTTTCTCCTGAAAATCTAATTTCTGGCACCACAGCCTATAAAAAAAAATTATCTAGCTCTGTCCAAATCTGGCTACTTTGCAGATCATCAGTTTAAGATCCTTAACTACAAAGGAGGTGGAGAAAAAAAAGTCCCACAGTGGCTGAGAATACAGCTTTAGGTGACACTATCATCAACAGCATACAAGAGCAGCAAAAGACACTTTAAATTCTCTTGCTGGTAYAGCAGTCCAGAAAATAGCAAGTTGTTGAACGTAAGTGTTTGACAGTAGGAAGGCAAAACATAGCAAACATGGTAGGTAGAGCAAATATCTGCAATTACTAAGAGAAGATAAGTCACCAGCATCCTTGAAAAGATTTGACAAAAGTATATTTTCTGCAACACACTTGCAGAAGATTGCAGAAACAGCTGGTGACTTAACAAATTAACTGGCAGGAAGYGGATCTCAACATCCATTCCCTGGAGAAGTTAATCTATGAACTGTTTTCTCAATCTGTAAAGGTCACTATATGACCTTACTTAACTTAGTCAAGTATATGCATTCATATAAATATACAGAGAAAAAAAATCAAAAAAAAAAATCAGAAACATCTATCTAAAGAGTAAAAAATAAAGCAACATGAAATAATCTTGTGTTTTTATCTCATATTGT
Organism: Nothoprocta perdicaria; assembly: GCF_003342845.1. Lineage (NCBI taxonomy): Eukaryota > Metazoa > Chordata > Aves > Tinamiformes > Tinamidae > Nothoprocta > Nothoprocta perdicaria. The sequence continues at coordinate 1,138,744 of NW_020454783.1, forward strand.
CTGTGAAACCGAAAATGACCATCTAAGATCTAACACTGATTTACCTAAGCCAGGCCATTACGATATGAAACACATCCATTCTGCAGCTCCTATGCCTTACCTCTCCCAACAGCGTGGACAACCGATGGACCAAAGCCCCGGATTTGGAATCCAAGTCCATCTGCAGAGTCAGGAATCTTCACTGTTCTGGAAAAAAAGCAGAGAATGTGCAAATACAGCAAAAGGTGGCATTTTGTTATTTATCATAAAAATGGACTGTAACGACAAGGTTCCAGGGGTATAACACTTATGCTTTCAGCAGAATTGTAATCTCCGATTCAGCACGATGCACATTGCAGGTATTTCACAGGACTTTAATCAGAAATATAAGCAAGGTACAATGTTGGAAGCAAACGGAGAAAGGCAATACAAATTCCTATAGAATTTCAATATGCTGATTAAAGCCAAAGCACAGTTCAAAAATCTCTCCCCAAAAAACTGAAGCTGTTGTTATGATAACAACCTGAAAGCTCAGAGAAGATGGGCAGTCAATCAGACAAGGGCACAGAGCATTAAGATCCAAGATCATGCAAAACATGACGTCCTATGAGCGACTGAAGGTTTTGGAGACTAGATTTCTATTAGAATTTTGTTAATATCTAAATTTCTAATTGGCAGCTTTTACTGAAGATATCGGGGTTTTTTTGAGTTTATCTGAGAAGCTGTACAAATCCCTGAGTTTTGCAAAGAAAGGATTACCTAATGCTCTTCATATGGCATGTTGGCACAGTGCATTATGCCCGTATGTTCTCTCAGGTGTGACAGTAATAAACCTACTGGCATACATAACCTTAACAAAAATACAGTTACAAGAATCAGAATTCACATCTACTCTTCATATGGAAGCCCTGAGTTAACTCAAAACACACCAAGGCTACCAACAAGATAGCAGCTCAGGCTGCAGAAAAGTGGCACAGTTGCATTATTCCTTATCAGAGCTAGGTAGGTCGTGCATGCAGTGCTCTGATTCAACCTTGCAGCCTTTCACTGCGCTCCATTTGCCACTGCTAAATCAGACAAATTTAAATAGAAGCTGAAAAGCAATTTCAAAGCACATTTGAAGAATTCTGTAGTAGGTTTGATTTACAGTTTTAAATAATATCACAGAATTATTTTTTGTACTCCCATTTTATTCTTAGTATACATAGTGTTTTGCATTCAGATGCTATTACAAGACTAGACGGGGCCTAAATCTCACCAGAGTCTCTAAATCTTTAAAAAACATTCAGATGTTCTTAAATTTCTTAAATTGCTCTTAAATTTAAATTTGTTTTTAAAATACATAAATTTCCATTTGGTATATTTCCAAAAACATTGAATTTTGAATATGATCTATATTTAATATTTGTATATTATATAGAATATATTGTATGTAATATATATATACACATAAATGTAAATATAATTGAATAAAAATAAAAATAGAAATAGAATATATTTAGTATTTATATTGTATATTAGCTAAAATTACTACAATCTAGATAGCGTCATTTTGAAAATTCTTCCTGAACATGCTAATGGGTTAAGCATGAAAGACCAGCACTGGCCATTTAAAGTAAGATTTCACAATGGGAAAAAAATGTCTCATCTGCCCACACAGCTGTGCTAGTAGTAGCTTCTAGTAGAAAAGCAGACAGTATGGAGAATAAATTCTTAAATTTCTCAGGGAACATTCACTAGATCTCCTCTGTCAGCCTAGACATTCACACACATTTCAAGTGGTGAGCAGTATCAGAAATGAAATTCATATCTACACAAAAGCAGAGCCATATTTTGCCTTGTACACTTGCTCCAACACCTTCTGTTTGCATGTGAATGCCTGCACGTGTGTGTGTGTGCCTCTTGTAGTAGTAGTAGTAGTAGTAGTAGTAGTAGTAGTAGTAGTAGCAGCAGCAGTAGCAAAAAGTTGATCATCAAACCAGATGATCATCAAACTCATTTGATGATCAAACCAGATGATCAACTTTTTGCCCTATTTTGCCCTTTGCTCTTTTCCTTGTTCTGCACAAGGCTGTATTTCTCAAGGTATTTCTTTCCTAAAATGCTTTTATTAAAGGAGAAATACATTAGCATTGTACTGCTTAACCAAAGCCATCCTAAAGGCAGTGTGAGTGTGCTAGCTGGCAGCAGGGCATGGGTTCCTCCCGACTCTGTGAAATCTCACCAAATTTCTCCCGCTGCTGTTGCTCATTCTCCTCTTTCTCGRGTGCGTATGCAAACCAGCAACAAGTGTATTCACTTTACTAGACTTGGGCATTTGAACGCCTACTGCGTTCAGACATCAGGCCTCACTTCATATTTCTTTTCCATTTGAAGAGTTGCATTGAGGTAGCAAGGGTGAAACCTCTGCAGAGAAATGCCTCCCTTACGTAAAGATGGGGAGTTGTTTACTTGTTACTCTTGTTTATACGACCGGCACAGACACGGAAGAGGCCCATCAGATCCCAGAGTCTAACTTCTGCCAAACCAGGAACTAATCCCCAGACAGAGGAATTTATTTTATAAACAGAGGATCAGATAAGTGATAAAATCTGCCCATATATTCAAAGAAATCTCATTTATATTTGCAGTTTCTGCATGTACTTGAAGTGGTAGAACTGAAGACCGAGAGCCCTGCTGTTCTGCTTTTCCTGACTGACAAATGCAATAAAATAATCAGTTTGCTTGGCTTTAGCAAAGTAAGATTAGATACAAGCCTTGGTGCTTTGATTCTATATCTATGTTTTTATTTTTCCATGTTACTATTTCACTTGATCAGATAACTTTGTTAAGTTATCTTTAAGAGGCATTAAAAAGAACTAAATAACATCTCAGTAACAGCATTTCATCTCCAGCATTTATAATAAGCTCACAGTAGCGCTGTTTAAAATTTCTCGTCTCATAAAATTCACTTCGGCTGCAGCTTTTAAACCCCCACCGTGGCATGACAACTTACTCTCGTGGTTTAGTGCTCACAAGAACCCGTAGGGGCTTCCTGCTGTTTAAACATGCTTTCAGGAGGCAATCCACTTCACTGAAGGGTCGTAGAAACACCAGGTCACCATTGATAGCAAAGATTTTTTTCCCAACTTCCAAGCCTGACATCTAGAAAATAAATATCAGTTGTTTACATGTTTGCTGCTTATAATCACCAATGTTATATTTTCTTCTGCTTGCATGCAGCCACAATAGGACTAACAACACATACATCTTCTTTATATTTTTTATGTCTTCTTCATATAAAGTGCAGAGAAGACTAACAACACAACATAGCTCTAGAATTAGTTATTTTGATAAAGAGCAGACTGTAAACGCAAATATGAGGAGACCAAAGTAAGTCCTAATCTTAATCAAGGGTTTATGCCCACTACTGTATCAGTTAATACTTACAATAATTAACACATCAGCTTTGACTGAGCTAGWTGTTTTGATTTTGCTTTTCTATTATCATATCTAACATGCCCACCTTTCATTCTCCAAAGGAACTAAAACTTATTACTAACAGATGGACTTAATGAATAATTTACTAAATGAATATTTATTAAGTTCCAAACTGAACAGGATCCTTAAAAGTTCTGTGGCCATGTGCCATGTCTGTGAGCCAACAGTACAGCACGTCAGCTCACAGACCATYTATAAACTCTGCTTTAACAAGAAAGGAACCATACGCAGCGAGGGTGCCAGGATACATGGTGCTGCTCAAGGCACACGTGCGTGAACTTACTGCCTTTGGGAACATGACAGAATCTGACTGCAGAAATAGTATGGAATTACACYAAGCTCACGGAGCCAGCTCATCCCGGATACAGCTCTGTAGCTGTATTACATTATTGCTTTGCTGCAGCTATTTTTATCATCATTCCTATCCCATCAGGAGATGTACAAGGGCTTTAAATGCTGGTCTAATATTTTTATATTTTTCTTTTTTACAGGAGACATCCTCTTTTTTTTTAATCTTTGCATGTATAGAGCCTCATACATTTTTATGAAAGGAGTCTGAATTTACTTCACCAAACATCAAAGCAATGCTAACAGACTGAAAGTCTGTACTTTCTTTATTCACATTCTGAAATTCTAGCATTGCAATTCTGAAATTCTATACAATTGCAAAAAAATCATTAAACCTTAGTCCAGCCTTTTCTGTGAAATAAGTCATATACACATTTAAAGAGTAGCATACTTGCTTCATGTTCATTGCATATTTTAACAATAAGCATATATGTTACTCATTCATAATGATGTCACTGGAATATTATGAAATGCATCAAAATAATTAATATTGAACTTATACTATCACTCTCAGTATAGCAAATTACTTGAAAATAAAATGAGTATTAGTAATGGTCACAGTTTTGTTTAAAAAAATAATTTTAAAAGCTCATAACTACAGTTTTCTTGGAAAGTTGTCAAACTATTGTACTATTGTGTATGATTAGATTTTTCTTCCTAAATGAATGCAGAAAATTTACAGCTGTGAACAATTTAGTAAAACATGGAAAATATTTTACAATATTTGATACCTCGGCATTTGATCCTTTCTCCACCACTTTAATAATTGGCACTTTATTTTTATCTTCTAAAATAAAACCATAGGCGCCTTCATTAGATTTAATCTGAAAAAAAAAGTTTAAAATATTGTTCAGTAAGTGGTTAAAAAGAGTTAAAATATAGCTCTGTTTCTTGTCACTATAATGCATTTACTAATCATCAAAGCATATGAACATTCAGTTTACTAACTCACCAGTAATGATTTGGCTATTACATTTTCCACAACTTTTAAATCGTGTTTCATGAGCCTGTGCTTCATATTTGATCCTTCCATTTCTTCATCCGCAAAAAATCGGAACAGCAGTGGTTCATCTTTAAATTCACTTTTTTCTAACACTGTGTGATACAGAAACACAGACATCATTTCTTTTGGGGGAGAATTATTGAATATCAATATCTCTTATGAACCTCATCTCTCATGCATATTTATTAAATGCTAAAAACATATTTTGTGCATGAATCTAGACAGATTTTAATTTCTAATAGAAACAAATTTTGTGTGGATCCATAACAGTAAGCTATCACTGGGTTCATTCTCAAGTACAACATGTGGCTTCAGCAAAGGGAGAAGGACACATTTGTCTGGCAAGGTCTTAGTGAAAATGTCCAGCACAAAGGCTTTCTCCTAAAAGGGATTTACAAACAGGAGTTTGGAAAGTTCTGCAGGACAGCTGTTGGAGATCACTGCTCACCACCATGTTCTGGCTCTCTCCAGGTGGTGAGCATGCCAGCATCAGTATTAGAAATGAGTTTACTGGGGATGGGGAAGCAACTAGAATAGCAGATGGATGCAGTTTTTACATTTAAAAACAAAAGGAAAAAGAACAAACATCTCTGAGGGGAAGTTATTCTCCCTCCTCCCTCCTTTTACTTCAGTGAATGACCTGCCACTTCAATCCTTACATTGAAATCTTGCTTCTGATGGTATTAAATTCAGTCTTCTTATTTGCAGTTCTGCACACATCCTGGCTCTCTCCCTTTTCTCTGATATTGCCTTTGTTGTCTGATATCCTCATGATTTCCTCACTTTTCTATAGTCCATTTTCTCCTACTATCATAGCTTCACAATTTCAAGTCATGTTCTCCTGTATTTTCATTCATTCTTGGAAAAAATGGCTCTTTTTCTTTTCCTCTTAAGAAGTCACTTTAAACATCTGCTACTACTTTTCTGCCACTACCATTAGTTCCCATTTGCTCAATTTTTCCCACACCACAATTTTTATTTTCAATGTCATCAATGTGAACAGGTAAACCTGCTTAAGAACTTTCACCAAGTGGCTAATAAAAATTCCCCCCTGAATCATTCAAATAATGAAACCCTCATTATGTATTATAAAACTAACTTTAAATGGTTTTYAAATACACAATAGTTTTTTTGTTTTCTTGCAACATAAAGCAGAGATCTCTTCAATAATGCAATAAACCTACTTACTTCCTATCCCTTCTGTAGTATCTTCAGCAGCCCCTTCATTTCCTTCCTGCTAAGCAGATGGTATGGAACACAAAGCAAGCATTATCTTGGACATAATGTACTTTCTTACCATGGTGCATAAATCCATTGTCACAAAGAGCTACGCCAAAGATCATGGCTTCCTCCCTGGTCCGGCAATCCCCCTGTTAAACCACAGCATGTCTTATTTTTCAGACTTCAACACATAATTAAAATGCCTCTATACAAACTGGCATAATCTCAAAGCGAAGACATGTCTGCAGATTATACTTACCGTTGCCACCTTTATATACATATAGATAGATAGTGTATATATAATATACTATGTGCATGCATATATTTATACATATATATGTATGTATGTGTATATACATATATATACATAAAGGGATTGTATGCATATACAGTGATATGCCTCACTATAGTTATAGATAGAAAAGCATTGCATTTTCTACAAAAACTGAACATAACAGAATGTAAAACGGCAGCAAAGTTAAAACTGGTATATCTTGACTTAGTGACCAGGCTATACCCATCCTCATTTCTAGCTTGCCTAAAAAATTGATACAACAAATTAATACTATTATTATCCAAGCACTCAGTAATTTTGAGATCTCAGACCCTATCCATTTCAACTAAACTGATGAACAGCGTTACATAGTGAATCACAAAGCTAAGTCTCATTAAAACATTTAAAGTTGAACAGCAAACAAAAAAGATAAGCATAAGAGAGATGAACAGCACAGCTGCTGATGGCTGGTTTCTGTTATTTCCTCTTTCAAGAGGATTACATTTACGCAGTGTTCCAATAATTCCAATAATGAACTGAGACAAAATATTTGCATGTTACTCCACTTAATACAACACCATCTTCCCTACTAAAATTTAAATAACTGCATAAATCCAAACGTGTACACTTGCCTGTGCAATCAGCCAGTCTATGAGCTTGTTAGCCATGACAACAGATTTGTAGGTTCTCAGATGATAATCCTTATCCCTGTTCAAAACAAAATTAAAAAAAAAACTTAAAAGAGTACAAAAGAAAACTTACATTTTATATACAAGTTGGTACAAGTATGAATTAAGCTTTCTGTAAGCGAAAACTTATGGTACAGATAGGAAAGAGGAGGATGTGCACCTCTTTCTTGGGCAATATTCCCACTGGAGCATAAAGGCAGAGAAAAAGGTAGCTATCCTGTCACAGCTGAGATTCTCCAAATGAGAGAATGTAGTTAATACATACAGTAAGCATCCAAGCATATCAATAAGGACCTATAACGTTCTGAAAGTCTGAAAAAAAAGGTCATATAGAACTGAGTTTGTATTCATTTTATGATGCTGTTATGCTGCTTCTCTTGATAGCCCTTCAAKCTTGTTTGATTCTTCCCAAGAGACTAATTTTGAACGCATGGGTTAGGTTCCCATGTTCAAAGACAGTATCTACAGAATATATAAGCTCTTTTGAATGAATCACTGAGGATTTCCCAATTGGGCTCACCTAATTACTGGGGTAAACAGGCTGTGAAGGCGACAGTATAATCGTACACCCTGTCAAAGAGAAAGAAAAGGTTAATTACACTTTTACATGTAAGGAATGGACGCAGTAAGGAAGCTGAACTGTTCTAAATGCATTTCATTTACATCTATTGGAAACTCTATATCTTTTCAGGTGCCAAAACTTAAAATTTTGAGATAACAACAATACTCATGAATGAATGATGAGATGAAATATTTCTAATCAAGCTTAACTAAAACACATGAAAAAAAAAGATAAGCTTTAAAGTAGTATTAAAAGATTATTTTGAAGACATAGTAATCTTAAATAAATATACACAAAACTTGAAAGATTAAGCAATGATTCTATGCATTCTGGTTTTCCTGATCACTGCTTTCAATTTGATTGAAATGTTCAATTAGAGCCAATTATATCCATAGTCATCTTATTTACAAGTTGAAATTACAGGCAGTCTTTTTTTGGGGGAAAAAAAAAAAGAGATAGAAGAAGAAGATGGCAAATGATTTAAAGATGTGGAACTTTTTAATTAAAAATATATAAACAAGTGAAAATAAACAAAATATCTGAAACAATTCAAGGTATCACCATCAAAAAATGGAATTTTGAAAATCAGTATTCCCGAATATTTCCCTGTCACAAAAGACTTATAACTGCATGACAAAACATGGATAATAATAGAAAACTGTGTTGAATAGATTCATTCATAAATTGCTCTGCCTGCTACTTCAGCTTTGAATATTCTCTTAGATATACCTTAACATTATATACATATATATGTTTATCTATGTATATACACATACTAGGAGATAAATCAGTGACATTGTATTTTAATATCCAAATGTTGTCATATTTTCCTTCTCAAAATCATAAAAGTTTGATATCAATGGGTTGTTCTATCWTTTGTTACAGTGCAAAGATGTACCATATTATCTAAGTAGCTATGTTACAATATATATCGAATTCAGGATTTAATGCTTTATTAACTCACTAATAAAAGCCACTCTAACTTACAGGAAAAGAAAAAAAAAAACCCCAAAACTTCTATATATGGCTTTGTATCTATTAAAATGAATTGAAGAATAGCTAAACTGTCAGCTTCATAATTAAGAAACATGGACAATGCATCCTGCATATGAAACTAYTAAATAATTAAAATACACTTCTTGATTTTGTATTTAAAATACATAGCAGCAAGCCAAAATCTACCCTTAGCTATGGATAATTAACTTTGATTCACATAAATACAGAGCTGTGAGGAAATGCTACTTATCCTACCATAATACATTATTTTTCAAGCAGATTTTTAATGCATTCGTACTAATAATAGCAACTCCTCCATACCTTAGAAATCACATCCTGCATCTCATTTCTTGGATAATATGTTCCATCGTCATATCGGAATCTGTACAGCATGTGTTCAGGTTTGAATTGGTGCTTATCTGTGACTAAAGAAAAAATAATAGTGTATTGTTAGGGTAACTTTCTGAAAATATCAAAAAGAAAGAAGACCCAAGTAATTCCTTATAACAACAACACTGCATAGAAATTATTTCAGACAGAGAGGGCAGAAAGCATTCATWAATCATTTAGTGCAAGTTTCTTTATGTCCTTACACATAGTCTGCAGGAATGCAAACAATTTTATGTCACAGACAAYGAACGGGACAGATAACCAGGCAAAGAACAACCTGGAAAACTAAGCAAGACACATCCAATGATCCCAGCCTTCACAAGAGAAARGAAAAAGAACTACTGAGGCCCATCTCATATCATCCAAAAAAACCACAAACAGTGTACAACCCATTGGAGCAATGATGCACTGGAGCAGGGAAGGGAGAGGGAATGTTTTCCCCAATACATTGCCAGCTGAAAGTCTYAAGTACAAGGAACTTGAAGTCATTATGAAGATGTGGAAGCCAATGTAGAAATCCACTTCCCTGAAGATCCATGAAGAAAACTATCTTAACATGTGAATCCAGCTTAGAAAAGCTCACAGAACCTCGCACAGCTCTTTGGCCAAAACAGACACATCGTATTTCTGGGAAAACTCCCAGAAATGGGACTAAAGCAAGTCCTTGGGAAAGCCAGCTCATTTCATCTGCAGACTGTGGACAGCACTTAGCATTAGCACCAATCGAAGATACCTATGTTGTGTTAATTATTTTTCTACTTGAAAACAACAACTTTAATTCAAAACGACATGTATGTGGCATCTATTTCTCATAATAGACTATCATTGTGTCTTTGTTGAGCAGAGTAACAAGGTCCATAGTGGACATATTTTTTCTAGTGTTTCCTATATCAGGTGATRTATCAGCCATTATTCTCTAATAATTCTAATTCTAATAATTCCCTAATAATTCTAATTCTCACAGACATGATTTAGCKTGTTTTACTCAAGAGGATGGATGAATCATCAACTACTAAGAAAACACTTAGCTATTGTATGTTCTATTTTTATTTTATCTAGAATCAGCTGCACATTCCCAGGTCCATAGTTTTACAAACACTTAAAGCTAGCATAACCCATTATCACTACTAAAATAAGCAACATCATGTAATTTTCTGTCTCACACCCACCCATGTATTAGTACTCCCTTGCATTGCAGTAGGTATTTATATGGCAGGTAACAAGGACAGGGAACTAACCCAATTTAAGTTAGTTTTTACTKCTACTTTTTTGGCCAGGGCAATTTGAATTCCCATCAGTACTCCAACTCCTGGAACTGCAAAGCCATAAAAGGGATAAAACTACAACCTAAAACKGTCTCATATATAGATGATTTCAGCAAGTCTTTTCAGGTATCAGAGATAATGCCAACAGGTGGATTTAGATGAGCATCTTACAAACAGGTGCAAAGCTGGAAAAAGAAACAAGGTTTCTTGCAAATTGCAACTTTTCCACTTGCAAGAGTTCATATGCCAGCAAGTAAATCAGCGCCCATCACAATATGGGTCTGGGCCTTGCTAGAATGAAGCCCAACACAGAGAAAATAAGGGCATGCACATTGAATATGCAAAGTCTAACAAAGCCCTCTGTAACATTTGCAATGTGAATATCAGCCAAACTTTCATTCTCCCTTGCTCCCTCCATGAAAACAGATGGTTCATTCAGCTTTATTTTAAGGATTCTATTTTCACCAAACCACAGCTGGATCTGCTATTCAAAGTAGCATGTCTGGCTCATATTTCTATGCTCCAATATAATTACCCTTTTATCTCATGAAATTACACAATATTCATATAACTCTGTATTGAGAGAGTCTATTAGTGTATTTGGGATATAATTTGTGAGATCAGAAGAAGAATCTTTGGCGACAGAATAATTCCACTGACAACAATTCTATGTGTGCAGCAAGCCTAATAGCATTTGACATTTGAATGATAGTGAAGGAAAATAACACAGACTGGCATTAAAATATTAAAGACTGCTTGACTACTGATGAATATCTTTAATATGTTTACTCCTACTCCGTGTATGTTTGAAATGCATGAAGCTAAGCAGCACTCTGCTACTCCCACTTTCTTTCCAGCCAAAGACACTGAAAACATGTTGGTGAAGAACCACCAGCTTTCTCTCAAACAAATCATTCTACTTTGAGTTTTGTAAAATATCCCCAAGCCTTTTCTGTATCCCAAATCAGTTCGGGAATCTGAGTGGCTTCTGAAGCATTAGAAGATTTTTGCACCAGTTTTACAAAGCAAGTAGGAATTTACTACAGGACAAAGTTTGCAAACATTCCGATGTAAATTATCAGTTTTYACTTAAATTTGCACCCTGGATCCATGCTGGAACAGCATCTAACTTCAAAATTGTTTCACTAATTGTTTTTAAGTGACTTCATCTAGCACAATCCACACATCTTAAAGAACAGAAGTTTCTTCAGTTCACTCATATGGTCCTGCTGAACCATACCTTGTAAAAGGCAAAGAGAGGAGGAGCTGATTTGATATGAAAAATACTGTTAGTACAAATTACCTCAAAAAATCAACACTTCTTACTGACTCTATCTATCTGGCTTGACCCCCTTCTGGAGAAAAGTATCACCAAATCATCACTGAAATGATTCGGTGATACTTTTAAGGGAAAACTTAAAAGGGAAAACTTCAGCATGAAAATTCAAAATTTAACAGAATTTTAATCTACTGAAAATAGGGAATTAAAACTCAAAATATTAAACAATTGATATTTAGGCCGGTTTCCATCAGCTTCTTTTAGCTGTCATTCCTAAAAGATAATCAAGCACATTTATCAACAAGGAATTGCAGCATTTGTTGCTCACTCTCTTCTACAATTCTTAGTTGAAGACTTGCCTAACAGATGGCTTATATACCTAAAAGCAGTCTACTCTTCTTTATGTTCCCACAAAAGTGATTTCTGCTTACAACAGGATATCAACTTTAGGTCCCTGTTTTCAGTGTTTTGATCCCAGCAGCATTGATCTAACCTAACTAAACCAACAGAACCCACTCCCAGTCAGTCTGAGACTTGGCAATTGCCCCAAGAGATCTGTACAAAGATACTGCAGATTCAACAAACTGCCTTGAACTAACAAGATCGTCTTTTCATGATAAATAAATTATGTTCATTCTACTTGTAACAATTACCTTGAAAATAAATAAGTTAAAATTAATCATATTTACCATGATGGATAATGCCATTTTCTAATAAAGCTTGGCCAAGGTGAACACCTTCTTCAGATTTGTGTATCTCTCCAATTTCCAGTAACCAGGACACAAATTCACTGAATTAAAAGCAGATAGGGAAAAAAATATATCTATGTATACAATATATATATATATAAATGTCATACCGCCACATCTACTACCTTTTCTTTCCAGTACTTCTTTATATTTGATACACAAGTACCTAAGTTTGTAAGTAGTCTACAAAATACTTTGCCTAACAAAATTACTTCTTTCCACTTTTATTTGTTATAGATGGGGCCAATAGTCTGTCCATAATGGGAAACATTTACATGTTTCCTAATTTACACTTTGGCAAAACTCTGGAATGAGAGACAAATGGCCATAACACACATTGAAAACAAACAATAATATCCTTAAAATGCCAAAGAAGATTTAAGATGTGTTTTCAGCTGGTTGAAATTTACACTATCAGATGCATATTCTACCTTCCAAGAAAGCATTTGGGGAAAGTGGTTAGTTTCCTCTTCCTGTCTTTGATGAGATTTCCTTGTTTGCACATCATTTTGTAAAGTCTTTCTCCTTGTTCAGAAATCATCACCCAAGTGTCTTGTTCCATGCCTAGTTTTARACCTGCCAAGATACATTCAGATTTTATGAAGTTATTTGTCAGTATATTTCAAAATATTCCACAAAGCTAAGATGTAAACCCAATGCTTTTTTTACATAAATAAGCAAACATAAAAGGAATTATTTTGCATTATTCTGTTCAAGATCAAGATTCAACTAAATAGCTGATAATCATATAAACATAATAAAAAATCCTTTTTTTAAAGGTAAGTTGTTCTTGCTGATGTACACCTATATTGACAACACCATTGACATCACAGTAAAAAAACTAATTCTGTGATTTTCACTGACTTCATTATGTGAACATAGGAGTAAGGTGTCATCCCTTCTCAAGTTTAAAAGAAAAATTCTGGTTTTACCATGTGACAATTAAAATATTGAGACTGTCATGAAATATTTACCAAATTTAAATGAAGAATAACTAGTAATCTGTTATGTATTTTTTGTTTTATGTAAGATTACCTATTTTCTACAAATGCATATATACATCTTGATTTCTATTTGCTTCAACATTTTCTCAGCAACAAAAAGCTATAAAGGTTTTAGTGTAGATATTTGTTACTATTTTATGTTTTTCTGCTACTCTTTTTGAGAAAATACTACTCCTTCTTACTAACAAAGAACTTCTTGATGATCAAAACAGCTTTCCTGGAATTACATGCCACTGGACACTCACAGRAATTGTGCTCCCAAGGAGTAATCAAGACCTTTGCAGCCCATACGCTTTCTCTATAAAAACAGTTACTAATTCTGAACAAAAACATACAGTTCTGGAATGTCTTATGCATGCCTTATATGTTTCCAGTTTATTTCTTCAGACTTGTATATTTTTAGAATTATAATTGCACATCTTTGCTATGAGTAACAGTCCATCTTTTTTTTTTTAATTCTGCAAGAATTGCCAGAGAAAAAGTAAGTACCATGAAAGTATATTGTAATAACCAATAGTATCAACATATATATGGAAGTGTTTCTCATGAAGCATGAACCTGATAGTGCTGATGCTGCACAAAGAGATAGAACATCACTTGTTCCCAGGAAAAGAAAATCAATATGCTGCTATTGGAGCTCCCAGGATATTGATGTTTTTATTTGTATTGACTCTTTTAAGCAGGTATAAATACACTGCATGATCAAAGCTGAAGATCATCTCCTTTTAAATAAACTTTCAAATTCACTAAATGCCTCAGGGGGCTATATGAAAGCCCTGCAACTCACTGAAACAGTTTCTAACAAAAAGTTTCCAGTTCAGCTTCAGTTCCCCTTGCAAGAAAATATRATATAAATAGTGGTCAAAGTTGGTATTTCAAATGCAATTACTCCCTGTCCAGGAGATCTGACAGGCGTGTACACTGGATTTAGTTAGTCTCAGATTTAAAAAGCAGAAAAGATGCTGCTCTCACATAGGCTGTCACTTAGACATTGGTGTAATTGCATACATATACATGAATTCCACATCTTACTAAGTAAACATGCAATTAAAGCATCTTCATGCTCACGGTGAATAGGAGAACATTTATAGTTACATTTAGATATAATATTTGAATACTAAGATGTTAGCAGTTTGGTTCCTGAGTCTTTTGGCAACCTGCCTGCAATTAAGTGATGCATCCTGCTTCTTAAGAGGTATTTATACAGATGTTTTGAAAAATCTCTGAGCTGGAGGAAAAAGATAAATTTGTATATTGCTAAAGCAACAGAGTTATATTCAAGAAACATTCTTTAAACATTTTCTGTTGGAACTCAGTTTGTGTGAATGCCAAATTCTCTCATGCTGTATTCTCTCCTATTTCTCTCTTGGTTGCCTCCTCAGTAGCAAAGCCACTGCTCCCATCAAGAGTTGAAAAGTTCCCTGAATTACAGGATGCTGAAATCCTTGGACATAGGCTATAAGGTCAGGGTCAAACTCACCTCTATTACCAGCTTCTTAATAGTATAATATGAAATAATATTTCATAAATATGAAGTACTTGCTGTTTTTACTTTGCTAAGGAAACCATGAAACTTAACAATGGTAAAGTGGGATTTGATAAAAATCTTTATAATCAGTTTCACATAAGACTCTGAAGTTGATCTGAAGCAGATTTATTTTCTGTTGTTCATGACATATCTCTATCAAGTTGTTCTTCATTTGTTATGCAGAATGTTGAGTTCCTATAGGCCTATGTCCTCCCTTTAACTTTTCTTCTACTATTTATTCTTTATGGATCTGTTGATTACTTAGTGCTCAGATACCCTACTTGAAACTCTGACCCTAGGTCAGATGTTATATAAACATCCATCATTCAAACTGCAAAGAAAAAAGAAGGGAAGTACTACAGTTTTCAATTTACAGCTGAGGGAAAAAGTGATGGCTTATAAAACAAGCACCAGGCACCTATACTGGCTAGCAACAGAACCCCATATGTAACCAGGAAGTCCTATTTTCCTACAACCAAGGCTCCATACATCATTATTGATTTGAATATTATGAAACTAGCTCCAGAAAATGGTGATGATGTGTTACCTTTCCCTGGCTCTATTTTGTGATGGGTTCACCTTGAATACATGAGGTAATTCGTGGTTACATTTGAGATCAGGATTATATTTCATCCTAGCATTCTCCAAATAAACACAATTGTTTAGATGGATAGGTTTTCTTTCCAGTGTTTTTTTATTATTATTTTCAATGGGTGAAGGAGAATGGATCGAATGGGTTTATTCTGTACCACTTTGTGGTAGATCATCTACATGAAGATCCAACATAGCAAACCTGCCCATTTCACCAATGTGTCTAGTGACAAAATGACATCCCACCCTTACATACAGATCCCACAGACTGTAACAGTTCACATGCTTCAGTAAAGTTATGACTATTTAAAGCTGAGGCTGTGGACAAGCAGTCAAAAACACATCACATCACCTCCCAGATTCCAAAATCAAATTAAGTACTACTAACATCCATGACTCAAGTCCTTATGTCATACATCTGAGTATAAGTTTGGTTTATTTCATTCAGATTGGTATTCATAAAATTTCAGTTGACCCTGATGTCATAAATGTTTGCATGGCAGCTGCTTTTACTTTACATCTCAACATAAAAATAGATTATGGACCTCTGGCACAGTAAGACAAAAAAAAGTTTATTAACATACCTTTTCTCCTTTCTCGTTCTTTCAGAATAGCTTCCAGCCATTCTTGCTTCTCTTCAGGGGTTTTTGCCATACATACAAACCATTTGTTCTTTGCTGTGTTGTGAATCTTCCAGCCATTAACAACAGTATGGCCACTGCTGTGATAGTCAGCTGAGAAAAGGTAAAATCAAAATAAAATGGCTTGAAGAACACAAACTTTTAACATAAAAATAAAGTAGTTATAAACTCCATGTTTCCTGAACATTACCTATAACAATAGGAAAAAATAACAGGAATTTGAAGTGCTGAACCATTATCTGTGTGATTACTACATATGCAAATTATGAACTATGCAATAATTTAATGAGCAGTATTCTTTTTACTTTTAGTAAATCTAGTACATTAAAACAAAAAGCAGACATGGAAAGAAGTGTGAACTTGATGCTAAACAAGGCAAGGTCCTCTTAAAAAAAGAACACAAATTGCTTCTGTTTGCATTACAGTCTTTTAAATAATTCCTTAACTATGGAAATATTCTTTGATCATCTGAGCAATTTACTATCAAATTTTAAAAAAGAATAAATGCCACTGGGTATAATACAATTTAATTTTGAAGAGTAAGCATATCAAATGCATATTGATGCATATTGATGCATATTACTTGTTACCTGAATAAAGAACTGGATATGCATTTGTTTAAATTAAGTAAAATATAATTAAAAATTTACTATGTTTAAAAGATAAAATGCACAATTTTTGAAACGAATTCTAACAAACCTACGTTAAGCACACATATTATGGAAGAGATGTAATAATTGCCGATGTTCTTAGAAATATTGAAATTCTGACTTTAATACATAAACTTCTATGCTAGAAAGAACAGTCATTTTATTACTTACTACTTTCTCTTCACTTATATATCTTGAAAATTTTGATTTTAATGTGCTAGCCCATGAATCATACTGGAAATCAGCTAAAGAAGTTTTCTTCCTGAAGTTAGCCCCTTATATAACATGAATATCCTTCAGTAGGATGACATGCATTTCCTTTGGGAAAATTTGCACGAACTCAAATGTCCCATGATAACAAATACGATTTTTATCTAAAATATAGATTAAAACTAGAACTAGCCACTCCTGTACAAAACACTAAGAAAATCAGAGGTAACATTCTCTCATAACTAACTTTCACCAAAAGGCAACAAAATCCCAGAGCCAGCCCTGAAGTTACCCCTGTAGTAACGTCAGAACTTTATACTTTGCAAATCCTTTTTCATAATTCAGCCCAGTTTTGTATAATGAGATGGGATTTTTCCAAAACCGAAACCTTCGCTGAAATGCTGGCTAAGATTTATCATAAATCTCAGCAGACACACTAGTGTCTTTTCAATAACTCTGCATTTTAATTAGATGGAAAGCAGCCAATTTTTGCATATGCAGCCTGGAAAATGTCAGGCACTACTAGACAATTATGAGATGGGTGACTAATTTCTGAATAAACAACATACTAGAACTCAAGATGTATACAAAAGTGCAAAAAGGGAAAAATGAAAAAAAGGAGTAATTTATTTTTGCAACTCCATATTTATACCACTTACCTACTTAACATATTTTTATGCCTATAAACTACGCATTACATCCTTCAACATATGCATGGGTATCCTTCACCCCTTTAAAACTACCGTTTCTTAAAACCTCCTCACCACGTAACATGCATCCTCAGAAATTCAGAGTCAAAAGTCAAACAAAATCAAAAATTCACAAACAGAATCTATCAGTTTTTTGGAGATGAGAGGCAAGAGAGTTAATGGAAGAAAGAGGAGTAAATTGTCTTTCTGTTATTTAAGGAGATGCTTATAAACCTTGCAATATGGCACTAMTAGGGCCTTATTATTCTAAGTTACAGGTTATATGCATAAAAAGGGTGATATTTTTGCTGTGGCCTTTTTTACCATAGCCATGGCACATATCTCAGAAATAATTACTCTAACATCGTAACTCCCTTTTCTGTTAGGGAAATACTATTGTCTCCAATACAGAGAACTGCAGTGCAAAAAGTATTCATATTTTATGGCTTGGGTAAACAGATAGATTTAGGTACTTTGAGCAGAATTTTTATTTCAATTTGATAATTCAATTAACAAAAAACGGCTCATCCAGCCACTTCAGCATCTCAGTGCAGAGAAGACACTTCGAAAATCTAACTGCTTTGGCATCTAGATTTATGTAACCACACAGCCCAAAGTGCTGGCAGTTCGACTGCATTATCTCATGCCATTACAAAGTCACTGAATCAAAGAGCCAAATCAACTAGCTCTGTGCTAAGACCTCATGTGTGCATGTGTGCATGTTGCAGTGAGTTTAGAAGGAAAACAACTGGTAGCTATGTCTACATTTTGCAGGTGCCCTCCTTAGCCCAACACACAGCTACATCCTTGCTATCTCTTTTGCTCCTTGTGTTCCTTGTGTCTACAATCCTCCAAGGTTCTCATGAGCTATAATGTCCTCCACAATTTATCCATCCCAATATTCCTTTGAGCAGCATTTTCAGCATTTCACTAGCATCCCATACACCATGCACCATTTTTGGATCATCAGCGGGACAAAACCTGATGGAGACCCGCACGCAAGCCGTGTGCCTGTGTGGTCAGCCAGGAGGAATGAGTGTTTGGGCCGGCCACCTGCACAGGAAGCAGGACCGCTTGTTGTGGCTAGGCAGTCGCAGCTGCTCCTCAGCCTAAATGGATGATTTGTAAGCCTGACATAATGGTCAGGGTAGAAAGAACTGAGAGAGAGCTCAGGTTGCTCCATGTAATAAGCTTAACAAATCATTAAGCCTCCAGATTCTCAAGAAAGGTGAAGAAATATGAGATCACCTTCTAACGACACTTGCTAATACATTAAAGGCTGTAATTTTAGGTGTGATATACTGTCCAAAATTCAGCATTCAAATACTTTTGAGATGCATGACAAGCAATTTGTTACAGCCAAATATATAGACAAATTTGCTTTTACCCTTTAAAAAATAAAACTGAAAAGCTATTCTACATGAGAATTTTTCTAAGTTTGTTAGACCACAGGTTCTTARGAGCAGCTGAATTCAGAAACAGCAAATACGTAAACACATTTCTCTTCCTCTTCCACATGGTTTTGGATGCAGTCTCCAGCTACTATTACCACAATGTCTTTTCTGTTTCATGCTCGCCTCATTTCAAGACAAAGGGACAGAGAATTGTAACTGCATAGGCAGCTATACACCAGCTATTTCCTAAATGCCAAGTAGCTGTCTTCACAGACTAAATAATATTCATTTAATGACTGGTGAATGCTATTAGAAATGTACCTTTTTTCTCAAAATTGAATTTTAAAAATTGAAAAAASAACAGGATAATAGCATTGCTGTAAAGACATTTTTAAAGACTTAAATGATGGAGCAGCCACTTTGGTTTAAAAACACAAATAGTCTGCTCTAGTAAGTAATATGCATTCTACTTTAATCAGTACAATCAAAAAAAGCCACAGTACTTCATAAGGTTGAAACAAAAAAGAAAGCTTCCACAAGCTTCCACCAATTGTACTGCTCAGTCAATGTCTAATTTCATCACAGAAAAAAAAAAAAAAAAAGGCTTTTTTAGAAGAAAAGCTTTGTTCTTTTCTGCAGGCATGTCACAAGCACAGTCATAAACCACACCAACAATCCTGGTTTTCATAAATCTACGTTTCTACTCACTAGCAACAAAAACTATAGCATTATAATTCTACATCAATGCTGTGTGACCATAACAAAGGAAAGTAGTAGGAAAAGCAAGAAAAAAGGAAGGAGAGGGTAAGTAAGAAACTGAGGAAGCCCAAGTGAGCCTGAGAAAGCAAGAAAGCTATAGGAAAGAAAACAGCAGAAAGGTATTTCAGGCTAGGGAAATGACAAAGCTATTTTTATATCTTAAAGAGAATGAGAGATAAAAGGGAATAAAATAGCAATAATCAAAGTAAGCAAAGTATTGGTTATTTTCTCAGATGTGTGGAAAGGAGGATGGAGTTTAGAAATGTTGCATATAAAAAAAAAAAGGCACAAGATTTGATATGGCTGAAGAGAGGAAATGGGAAGGAAGGAAGGAAGGAAGGAAGAGAACCTTTGGTATTATGAGTCTAAAGAAAATGGGAAAGTAACAAAAATCCCTGAGGCTGAAGGAAATCTGGAATGATATCTGGAATGGAGAGGGAGATTGTTTAGGCTTAGCCAAATTACATTCAAAGAATCATTAGAGAAGAAAATTAAAGGGCAGGAAGGAAAATGGACAATACAAAAGATAAGGACTGGAGAGCTAGAAAAAGAAATCTTCATCTGTATCATCCTTCAACTCATGTTGTCTTCTGAGAGTTAGAAGATAAATGAAGAACAGTGTGACAATTTGAGGAGAGAGATGGAAGGAGGAAGGAAGGAAAATTCATTTAAAAGGTGGCAATACATGGRATTGGAGACAGTTAAAGAAAATGTTTTAAAAGTCTGGGAATATTCATGAGGAAGAAAATGGTGCCTTACAAACCTCTATGGCCACTGCAATGTCAACAACTATGAAAAATGAAATATCATATTATGAAGGCTGCTTGGTGGCCCTGAAAGAGAATTTTGTAGTCACAGAATAGTGCAAAATAGACTGGAAAAAAATAACTGGRAATTAAATATGAATCATACTAAAAAATGGATATATATGCATAATGCCAAGACTAAGACAAAACAATATGCCTGTAGGGAAAAATTCAGAAAAGCTAAGGCACAAAATATGTTCCCCTGACTCACAATTTATATCACTCCTAAATGACTGATATAAATGTTAACAGGAAAAGTATCTTTTATTTCTAAGATATTTGTARGGAAGACGTACAGAAATAAAAGGGGACAGCAATTAAATAACAGATGACATAAAAGACTGAAATACATCTGCTTTTTTTGCTCATACGCAAAATATTAACTGAGCTTCATGACTGGCACAAATAAAACCAGCAAATAGGTAGGAATATAAGCTAGAAAAGACAAGGAATAGGATATAGAACTGCTGGATAAATTATGTTAAATTTAATGAGGTCGGATGAAACTCACTATAGAATACCTACAGAATTCAGAATACAGATACCTAAATCACTACCTAAATCAATGGGCCTGGTGAAAGACAAATAGCTCTGAAAAGACATCAAAGAGTTGTTATAAAAAAAACTGTTAAACAAAGAGTGTATCAAGGAATTCTCACAGCAAGCACTTTCCAATAGTTTTATTAACTTAAATGATGCTCTAAGTATATAGTCTGTGAGAGGGTTGAAAGGGTGTGGGGCACAAGATAAGAGTTCTGAACTCWTAATAAATTATGGAAATCGTTAGTCTTCAGTAAAATTAAATGTAGTGTGGAAAAAAAACGGTAATTACTAGCAGGAAAAAAAAAACAAAAACCACTCTCAGGAATTAACATAGTATAAGATATAACTGGTACTGCACAAAAGGATCTGGTGTGACACTTTGGATCACAAACTAAATAGAAACTGAAAAATAACTTTATGGAAAAAGTCAARTAATCCTAGGATTAGTAATAGACATTTTACAAGTAATTATTCTGTTCTATTTGGCAGTAGACAGATCTCAATTTTGGACAAAAGATGCAAACAAATAGAAAAAAAAAGGACCAGAGGATACAAAAGTAGTAGAAGATTTAGAAAACATGACCCATTAGAAAAGGTTGACAGAATCGAAAAGAAGAGATTGAGGAGAGACCTAAGAGCCTCCTAAAGGATCCATTTGTTGCAATGAGGAGAGCAGTCAGCTTGCTCTCCAAATTTGCCAGTGGAATAAGTTAGCAAATAGTCTTGAAAGAAGGGAAAAAAAGTAGAAGAGAATAATCTAACTTTTATGAAATATTTCTAATACCCCTTAAGAACTGAAACATCTTATTTAATCTGTGCAGTCCTTTCCAAGCTTGCAAAAACTTAAGTTTATCAAATGCAAACTGACATTTACAGAGGTATTTAGGGAATTCACTTCTCTAAAGCTGTCAAAGAAGTTTCAAGCAATTATATGAATTATATTCCTGGAGGTACTAAAAAATAAACACCTTTTTTTCTTAAACTCCTATATTACAATTCCAGCATTTATAATGATTGATTCAAAAAAAAAAAAAAAAAGGTAATTTTTGCCTTCTCTTTTACAAATGCATCACATACCTAGGGATCTAGGGATTACCTATCTAGGAGACATTGAATGTTAAAAGTGAAGTTATACACAGGTTCTTTTAAGCAATAAATGTCACCCATTGTATTAAGTGTAAAATAGTCATCTGTGCCCAGCTAATAGTGTATGAAAGCAAAGATGTGTCACTATAACAAAGTGCTGATGAAAGTGAAGAGCTCTTTTAAAGTGATAGCTTATTCTTTCCTTCTAAATACACAGAGCAGTCTTCATTCTCCATTAATTTATAAGCTGTTTGCCTTCGATTTCAGCACTTGGAAGAGACACACAGCTCAAATACAYTTACCTGTTCCATCATCCACATTCTCCACTTCCATCACTTCTGTGTTTATCCTGCCCCGAAAAAGGTAACGATGACCCTCTGTAGATGCTTTGCTGTTCTTCAGTCGCCTGATAAAAGAAAGAGCAGACGACTGTCACTACCTTGTGCTATGTTTCTGCAAYGCTACCTGTTCACATAGCATTCAAAGACTGCCATAAGAACCACAAGCCATATAAACTACCACCATACAGACCATGGTAAAACTAGGTTACAGTATTTACAGATTAATTATAATTTTGCTAACACAGACCTGTAATACATTTCACAACACTTTCAAGGACTAAAAAAAAGAGAGAGAGGCCATCTCRACAAAATGGGTTAAGCCAATATGTCGGCTCAAAAGACCTGTTAATAAAACTTTAAAACATCAGTTACAAAATAGTCCCTTAAGTTATATATTTTATGCATAGATTTCTGTTGACTGGTTATATTTAGATATGCATAACACCTATACTGTAGTATATGTACATAGGAGTTCTCTTTTCCAATCCACATACCTCCCTCCCCTAACGACTGAAACACGTGGCTGTTGCGCATGCAGACACACACATCTCTCACCTGGAGGCCACAGTGAATCCAAGATATTTATAAAAGACATTTGGAAAAGTGGGCTGAAAGCTGGCTATCAAATTTAGAACTACTCTTGAAAACCTTTTAGCATCCTCCGAATCAGACACACGTGGCTGCAGTGAGTAGAACCTGGATYTCTGAAGCAAAACTTTCAGCAATGAAGACACGGAAGTAGATGGTGGCGTTTCCATTCATTTCCCTCTAATTCATTATTTGATTTCTGTGTACCTACTAAAATTTTACAAAGTTTGAATGTAATAGACCTTTCTCTGTGTGTTGGTCTAAAAATGCTGAGGTTTGTATTGCAATTAACCACAAAAATTACCTTGGTGGCATCTCAATATTATAAAAAGCATACAAAACACCAGCTCTACTGTGAGAAAAATGAAAATCATTTTTCAAAGTATGTGTTAATCATATATTTACCTGTGCTTTTTTTTGCAGTAAACCAAAAGATTATCAAAAAGAAAAAATATCCGCTCTTGGATATTTCCTGCTGAAATTTTCAGAAGAACTCCACTTCTCAACATTTCTGTGCAAGTATCTGTGATGTTGGACCCCTAAAATCAATTGGAAAGAGAGTTATTCCGTGTGAACTGAAACATTCAGCAGTTACATGAATACAGGTTCTCAGAACTGTAACAACATGCTGAAAACATCAAGAAGAAAAGCCATAGTAATTTACATTGTGATTAAATAATAATTTTTAATTTTTACTTAACAACTCTTGATACCAACTTTGTATTCATCTAGCATTATCATGAGCTGGGGGGAGGACGGCTTTTTGAATGAATTAATTTTAATCATGAAAGTTTCCAAATACAGCATACACATCTGTGCACAAGACATCTTCTAAAAGACAAGGRCAGCTTGATAAAGTTTTACTCTTATCCTCAATAGCATTACTATTTAGTCAAAAGTGTAGGAAATAAAGGCTTTAAAAACACTTATGCCAAGATGAACTTCAAAGCTGAAGTAACCCTGAACTTCAAAATCATTACGTATATGTGCTTCTACACTAAATAAAATTAAACACAAAACTAAAACAAAAAGCAGAAATATTTGAAACTCAGGCAAAACTAACGCTGATAAGCATTAATATTTCCTAGCATATATATTCTGAAATCATGAGAATTTTGCCAAATGTTAGCTGTTTGGGGGGAAACTTTCGCATGCTTTCAATTTTGCTTCAGGTAGATCATTCTTTTGTATGAAAACAATGCAGCACTTCCAAAAGAGTTCTTGAAAAAGGATCAACATTAACAAAGGATAGCATTTTTCTTCAAGTATTTCTGTAACAAAGTCCTAGCCTTATAATGAGAAATTGACCTCTCAAGAAAGCCTGCCTGGAATTCAGAGGAGAATTTTGCTCTTCTGAGAATCCATGCCCCTTTGCCTTCTGTTTCGTGGAAATGTCCACATGGTCCCGTGGGACAGAGCTCCTGTTCACTTGCTGCATGCATGAAAACATCCACTTTGGTGGAAAACATGAAACAGCCTGGGCATAACTTTCTTTTCAGCCACATGCACTCTGAATGACTTATGCTTGCAATAGCCATAGTTACATTTTCTTCTTGACTTACCCATACTGGCCCAAAGAAAAATGCACTCAATTAAGAGCCAGGAAGTAATCATGGCTTCTACTCAGCTCTTCCTTTTACTGTTTGTCCTTTGTAAATCACAGCCCCGAATATTGAGCCATAACTCATGGTCTGTTTGAAGGAGGAAGCGTTCTGTTTACAGACATGATAACACAGGTTGCACGGCTCTAACAGTGAAACAGAATTCAGGCTTCGAAATAAAAGCACTTAGATATTACTGTTAATTAACCACTCTATTTATGAGGAAACAAGCCAAAAATGAATGTCATCTATAGCTGCTTGGCCATATCCTTCCTTCCTAAGAAAGAATAAGTGCCAGAAGTCAGYATACTAATTTTATAGTTTCATTTGAAGGCAAGCATGAAGTAGCTGTAAAGTACAGCCAATAATATAAACTACACATACAGTTATGGTTGTATTCAATACTTGCTGAGCACAATCACAGAACAGCAAGTCATTTCCTTCCATTCTATCTCATTGCATCTGTGAATAAAGGGTAACCAATTCCCTAAGCTGCTTTTGAAAATTATTAGAATGGGACTGACTAATTAGCTGCATTTTAAAAGGCTAGATTTTTTTTCTTTTCAGAAAACTTTAGCTTCGCTGGAAAATCAGAACTTTTGTAAGGAAGCTAAACTTTTATTTTAGAGCTTCAAAACTACATTTCGGCCTTCTAAAAAGGATGTATTTTTTCATCAAAGGATTTTCATAAGAACAAGTTCTTAATTAAGTTTTCTATTGAAAAACTTCAGTTAGAGAAATAAAACCTCACTTCCACCAGTTTTAGCAAGGTTTGCCACTGTAAGAAAAMCATATCATAAAATATATTTTATACATATGTTAAATAGATAATTACCTGAAGTCTCAAGATTTGACCCATTCGTGTTTGAAATGTAATGCTGAAGTAGTAATAGTAGYAGTAGTATTTCCTGTACAGCATTACACTTTGCTATTACTTTCTTACTTTCCTCCTTTTCAAACATAAACTGCTAGATAAAAATGTTCTACAGATACTTTATTTCCCTGGGAGTTCTCCCATCCAAATACAGCGCAGTGTTAACTGCACTTGTCATAGAGCCTTTAACAAGATTGGAACCCGTGGTRCTTTGGCTGCAGGTCAGTGATTTTTATTATGCCTGCTGTGTGTATGCCCAAGGGAATAACACAACAGGACCAGAAGTCAGCTCAGTCAGCCCTCTATAACCCAGCCAATGCAGATTTGTTGTTGTTGTTGAGTTCTTTAAGACTGTTAGGACCAGACTGTTTCTAGAATTTACATGGGCATGGAAYTGGAAAGGATGAGAGAGACAACAAAAGAGCTGGTGGTGCTGCTTCTATATCTAGGGTTAGCAGTCCACTCCACCACATGCCTTAAAGGCAAAAACCATCACAAAGGAGGARAAAGCAGAGAAAGCATAAGCATACTCCTCATAGCATTCCAAAGAGGAACAACCACTGTAAATAATATCTTCTTGAAAGAGGGATCTATACGTTGAACCTCCACAAGGGTTTACARCAGGCACATCCAAGCTACAGTTTATATGTACAGCCCACTAAGGTAATTCATTTAACTAGCTCTGAACTATCCCTCTGATAGCGAAGTTCTAGGCTTGGATAACAAATAAGAGATGATCCTCACTCCAGAAGCATGAGTGCACACATTGTACAGGTAAAACTGAACTACACATGCCTACAAGTGATGTTTTTGGAACAAATCAGGTTAACTGCCTATGCACAGCTGAAGGTTATCATGCCTATGCTATCTGTCAAGTGACCAGAGCAAAGACTGTGAAACTTAGAGGGATTCAGGAGACACTGCGTTGTGAAAAAATCCCAGTTGAAAGGGATCTCAAGAGGTCCAGAGGCCTCCTGTTTCAGATAGAGTCAACTATGAGTTTAGACTTAGTGGCAACTGCAGAACTTCACCTGGTCATCTGTTGTGTATTAGGGCCCAAAAATTGAAGACAGTAATCTAGACGAGTGCTGAACCAAGAGGAATGATAATTTCCCTCAATCTACTGGCTATGTTGGCTTACAGTCCTCTTAAGGACTGTAGAGGCATGAAGATCCAGCCAGCACATCCCCAGCCTGCACTGGAGCCAGGGATTCTTGATTCTTCCTTCCCAGGTGCAAGACTTGGCATTTGCCTGGCTGACTTTCACAATGTTCCTGTCAGCATATTTCCTCCATATATTTCCTCCAGTTGGTCTAGGTCTAGGTCTCTCTGAATGGCAACCCTGCTTTCAAGTGTATTCACTGCTCCCCTTTTCCTCCCCACCAAAATTTGTCATCTGCAAAGTTGACAAGTGATGCAAGGTGACTCCATTGCCTCCTCCAGGTCACTGATTAAGATGCTAAACAGTGCAAGTACCAAAAGAGACCCCACCCAAGGTAGTACACTGGCCACAGGCAATCAGAAATAGTTGCCCATTCACCATGAACCAATTACCACTACCCTCTGAGTCTGATCATCCACCCAGACTGCAATACCCCAGCTTGGATTCAGGAATACTTCAGGAGACTATGTTGGAAGTCTTGCTAAAGGCTTTCCTTGTCCACAAATTCAGTCATTTAATCAAAGAAGGCAATCAGGCTGGGCATTGGTTGAGCATGATTTTCCCCTGGTAAATCCATGCTGATAGTTCCCAATCACCTGTCCAGAAATATGTTCCAAGAACTCACATTTTTCCCAGGGATCAAAAGCATGCAACAGGCCTGCGTTTTCCAGGATTGTCCTTTTGGCCTTTCTTTGAAGACAGGTAAAACATATGCCTCTCTCTGACCATCAGAGACCTACTCTGACATCAGGGACCTTTCAAAGACGATAGAGGATTTCTTCTCCAGAATATGAGCCAGCTCTTGTCGTGCCCTCAGATACAGTCCACTTGGTCTCATAGATATGGGTGGAATTCTTTCAAGTAATCAAATTCAGTGGGACTTAGGCCTCTAATCCTTCCAAATATCAGTGAAAATCTCAGTAGAATGAAACTTTCCCAATGTTTGACAAAGTTTTTAAATAGATTCAATGTAGAAATTTCAAACAGATTGAGTGTATTATTTTCAGAAAACAATACAATCTCCAGCGCAGTATTAAAATGTGGCCACTGGTAAGATACAATATTTTCATCTCAGGAACTGTGTTTTTTCCTAATTAAAAACAGTCAAACTCCTTTTACCGCATAAAAGCCGTTAGGTTTCTTACTGTGGAAGAGTTTATTCCGTACTGGAAAAACCCATATTGAAATTTTTTCAAATTCCCTTTTTTGAATACATTCCCAAATGTAAATCCAAAGATTCATATTTGTTTCTGAAATTAGATTAAAAAGTTCAAAGTCAACACATAAGTTCAAAATACTGTTTAAACTTTCAAAATTTTGAAATTAAAAGAATTCCTACAAAGCTAAAATAATAATCTTTAGGGAGACAAAATACAAGAGGAATTTGAAGTTTTAAGTTGAAAATGTGACTGGCACAAAAAAAAAATCATGTTTGAAAGACCCTTAGGTAAATATTAAAAATATTACTAACGTTGTAACACAAACATTACATGAATTTGAACTACCAGTGGAAATTTCATATATGAGTCATTTGAATCTAAAAAGGTATTTTCAATGCAACTTTTCATAAAAATGTATATTGAGAGTCATGGGTTGCAGAAGAAGATCATAGTTATTCATTCTAAGTATAAAATCTCTACTACTAGGTAGTAGTACCTAATATATAGAAACTCATGTTTCAATATATTAAAAGCACCTACAATTACTGCTGGTGGGAAATTTTCAGTGAAATGTGAACTTGAAAATAGTATGCATTGTAAACAACACAAACCTGTTTTAATAATCTTTCAACAAAACATATGAAGGATTTGATGAGAAGAAGTCAACCTGAAAAGCAGGCTTCTACTGTGAACCTGGAATAGTCTTCCTCCATCTCTGCTTTGAGCCATCAAAGGCTCTAAATATCCAATTATAGAGTAGTCCTCTCCACTTGGTCAGGCTGGGGCTGAGGACTCAGATTTCCCAGGATACATGGTAAGAAAATAAAAAGCCCAYTGGACACTCGGAGCTTCCAGGCTTTTGCTATGTAAAACTGGATCCTAACAACCTTGGCTGTCACTTATGTATCAATCCACTCAGGCCATCGTAGAGCCAAAAGCCTGAAGGGTGAGCTACCAGGACCATACCACAAAATAAATACTTCTAAAATGCACTGGGAGGAGAGAGACTCTTTGAAATTCAAAACACTATCAAYCGGAAGTCATTAAATATTCATCCTTGGCATTAAAAAATTTGCCTCGTTACCATGAGTTCAAAAGCAACATTTGTTGCATTTAACGTTTTATCTGTTAAAAAAGCTACTTACACCTATATTCTGGACAACTTTTAGATTTCATATATAGAGGTTTGACTTTACTGATTCAAAGGGCATCACTTAGTGATTAAGCAAAGAAAATGCAAATTAGCATATAAAGTTATTCTTAATTCTTTGCATACATGCATAGAAAACAGAAATAAAACAGGGGAAAGAGCTAAAAATTCTGAGGTTTAAAATAGAAATCTCTATTCAAATGCTAGTTGGTGATAGGGTGGAACGGAAGCCCTGTATGCAGCAGAATACCCCATGCTATTGTTACTTAGCTGGCCTGCGACTCAAACTGGGCTGTTCTGTTTTCAGCTTACAATAAATGCAACAGCCTTATTTTGCTTCTTGCACTGAAACATCCATGCAGAGTCCAATGACAGACTCTTTCAGTCACTGAGACATTTTACCAGCTGAGACAGCCACCTACGCAAGTTCTGAACAYGGTCCAACAAATTCAACCTCTTAGGAAATTAAGTGAGAAAGCCATTATACTCAAAATTTTCTTTCTTGAAACAGATGTTCCRTATTTCCATAAATCTGTATTTTTATCATAACAACACAAGCTTCATTTCATGACASTTATGTATAGGAATTCAAGACATGCTTTGATCAGATTCTAAAAATAGCCTTTTTTTGCTTTCCTTCTAGCCAAGGCCAAGCAACGCACTAAGCATTTCCTTCTGCTAGGAAATCTCCAACAATTTGGTCTCTTTATTTTTAGGCTATGCAGAAATGAGATGCTTACCTAATTAATTCCACTCTCGTCTATTGCATTCAGAAATTTTGTTGTTGCTGGGAACCCTCTAAAATATTGTTAGCTCTTACGAATGCTCTGGAATTCATACTACCTCATAGGCTAAACTCATTTTATGTTTGAAAAGGATGATGGTATTAAAGTCAGGGTGATTTTGTTAAATTGAGCATCCTATAGTTTCCATACGATATCAAATCTGATCAGCTAAGCTACAATAAACACCACATAACCCTACTGAAAGCATACTTTTTTAAAAAGAAAAGAAAAGAAAAAAACAATTTTGGAATTCAAGAATGGTAGAATTCTAGAATAAAATCTAGAAAAAAGTCAATCTTGGAAGGAAATTAGTGCTTTGAGGTTGACAGAGGACATTCAGAGCACAGAAAGAACAGGTCTATATGTCTTACACATTTCTGTCCACATTGTTATATTTGCTTGTTAATATATTTTCTGCAGCAAAATATTTATTACTCTATGTCTTGCAAAGAGATATAAGAAACGTCATACAGGAAAATGGCTTTCCTTTTGGGGACTAGAGATGTAAGACCAGTAATTTCTTAAGCAACTTTTCCTTATTGACGAGAGTTTGCTACACTAGCCATAGCACTACATTAACTGTAACAAAAGTCTAGCATTTAAGACAGAACATTAATTGAAGCTGATAAACTGCATTAAACAAGCTGTTCTTTAATTAGGTTCCYGAGTTGCTTAAATTTTTAATTTACAATTACACAACTGTAAGCAAAAAGAAAAAAAACAGAAATTACAATAAGAGTTCCAAAATTTTTAAAACTTGAATTTTTCATTTGTGGCGAGGTTTCAATTAACCAACTATGCAAGAGACTGCAAGTTCACAGTATTCAAATAATTACAAAAAACTTGTATCAAATTCCTGTTCTTTCTATTACATACAAAGTAAAAGGGATGCCAAAACCATTCAGCTTCACTGTTGCCTGTCATTAAGATGCATTTGGGAAACATCTCTAAAATTCAAGACGCTGAAAGCATGTATAAGAATTTCAGTCAATCAGTATAGACATAGAYAAGTTTATTGAAAAAATAATAGAAAGAATAAAGTCAACAATAGGTAATAAAGATTTCGCAAGTTTCTCTTGCCATTAAAYGTTTGTAACAAGCACTGCTTGTGCTTCTGCCACGAAGCTGCTGCATATGCATGCCTAATGCACTTAAATGTTTACATGTGCTAATGTGTCTAAGTAAGAGCTGACGACAGCAAGCTCCAGCTAACTACGGGGGAAAAAAACGTGTTTTTACCTAATCTAAACAAGTCATCCTTAAGATATTTTTTTCTTTTGGAAAGGTCAACTAGACCTCTCAATTATAACATGTAGAGCTTTACTTTATCTAAGTAGTCATTCCTCTTTCAAAATCCTGCAAACAATATCATAGCATAAGTACACACTCTATGTCATTTATCATTTGTCTTTATCTGCCTTTTTTGGGGGGATGGGGGAGACTTAGGATTACACCAAAATGCAGATAGATTTGTTTGAATACAGAACAGCGTCTATAAAACTTGTATGTACTAAGATGTCTTCTTTCAAGCCACTGCGTATTTTTTGGCAATTCACACAGTTTTGATACACCATGAGTGTGCTGTATCAGTATTAGAGCAAAGAAATAAGAAAACTACTGTGCTCAGATCTCTGACATAAGAGGTTTTCCCCTACTCTACATTATACCTAGTCCAGTTAGAGAAATGGAAGAGTTAGCTTTTTAAAGTGCATTATAAAAGAAAAAGCCCTAAAAATGCATTTCATATCCCATAGCATACTCGAGAAACATGAAGGATTTTGACTACAGTAAGACTGCTTAATCCATGTAAAAAAGCATCAAATCTCCCAATACTGCTCAATTAACAATAAACCAAAAGTTTGCACAAGTTTGYAGATGAGAAGACTTAATCTGAAGCAAAATAGAAAATAATTCTATAGTGTCATGGATGGTACTTAGGCAGGTTCTTTGTTCAGAATAATTTTTATGCTCCTTCAAGATAGCAATGTGTTCTAGTTGAGTCCTTCTGGAAGGTAGAGAGAMGACAATCCTTTGCTGGAAGGTAGAGGCTCCACTTAGGCATAGCAGGTTCAACAGCAGAAATACAACATAAAATTGGGAACCAACAGCACAAGGAGACAGTATAGGGAAGGAAAAGGAAAGAAAGGAAATTTGTGGGGGGATCAGAAGATACTGCACGAAAATCACTGCCACTGAGAAAGCATTGCCTCAAGTCAGAGACCCACAACCTCAGAAACAGGGGGTAGAGAAAATGCTATTTTTGATCTCGGATATTTTAACCTATTAGTGCCCATATCTAATTGATTATTCTAGTCAATATCCTGTTTTGCAAAGTCTTCAGTCTTTGGGGAGAACTCTGTGAGATAAAGTTGAACAGGTTCCTCTCAAGGCTCTCTCTGACTCTAACCAAACTCCCTAGCATTTTCCTCTCTTCCCGCTGTATCTGTTTGCCCATCAGGCAATCTCCCTCTAAACAGTAGAACCATTAAGTCTCAAGCATAGCAGAATATGTGCAACCAATACATTTTTCTTCATGCCTTTTCCAGACAGTACATCTTTGACAAAACAAAAAAATCATTACCTATCAACATCAGATGTCCCTGCCTCTCCTTATCCAAGATGAGAATAGGATTTGGGGGCACAGTTTTGTGGGCTTAGATCATTTCAGAATGAGTTTGTCAGCCTACATGCTGCTCTCAAATCTTACAGCTAATAGTCAAGCTTTATAGGCTTGGTAAGTAGTCAGTATGTAATTAATTGAAGGTCTATTCCCTGTTACAGAATAATCAAATAKTTTTGCAGACTGAAAAATGTTATTAAGCAATTATTTAAGGAGRTAAAAATTGACAGCAGCAGTTAGACTGTGATTTATATGCACAGAGAATGCTATTTGCATCAATGCACAAGTCAAACTTTAAATATTTGCTATGTTTCCTARAAGTCCACTATTCTGTCTAGCAGTGCTCAGTAATAGGCAATAGATTTTGAATAAAAGCTGTGATTTTAGTCAAGAAGGATTGAACAGAAGGATTCAGGAGGTCTCAGGACCTCAGAATCACAAAAGCAATGTAATACACGCCTGTTGAAATGTTCATATTGAAATGTAAAATTATATTGCCACCTCCTCAACATGTAAAACAACATATCTTGTGTTACCTCCCATCCTTCAACATGTGACTGCCATTCTTCCAAAAACTCTAGTTTTTCCATTTGTCTCTTGGCCTCATTTATGTTGGAGCAGACAGCTTTCATGGCTTGGAGGGCTTCCATTAATGCTGCATAGTCACTATGTTTCCTTGGAGTCCGCTTCAGTAACTCCTGTTTAGACATAAAAATATACATATATATATACGTCTGTCTTTGATCTCTAAATATGCATTGCAGGAGACTTAAGTTGACTGAGATAAAATACCTGAGAGTAAACAAACTTCTCTTTTATTAGGTGGAAAAGTAGTACAGCACTGCATGCTAGTAAGACACTAAAACTTGAATAAATAAGTAGTAATAAAAATAAAAAAGAAGTTGGGATTGCAACTACTTTCCTCCCCCATAAAAAAGKTATTTCTTGATGTTGAGCTCTGATCCATGGGATGGAACTGTTCAACAAAGCCCACTCCACTTACAAATACTTATTTACTCATGTCAAAATTAACACCTGCCTTTCCTGTAACTTAGGACCAAAAACATATTTCTGTAACTCCATGCTACTTTTCAACCTAGCATAATACACCAGCACAGCAAACAATAGTTTAGGTGACTCATTGCTTTAGCATCACTGGTAATGGCAGCCACTCTTAAAGAAAAGGTGGGGAGGGAGTTGCCAGGATCCACCGGGATACATATAAAGCCCTCCTCAATTTCCCAACTCAAACTGCCAGTTACTCATTTACACATTTGCAGCTGGATTGATTCAGGACAAGCTTCAGTGTGTATCCTAACTGCAACTTAGATACATCCTCTCTGGAGCCATAGCTAAATGCTTTAACTCTGCTGCCACCACACCTTGTATTTAAATTTGTTTTAGCTACCACTAATTCCAATGCATCCCTACTGTAATTCATTAGTCAGCTTCCTCTGTTTTGTTTGTAGACACCTCATTCAAGAAATAGAATATAAAAATAATTTTTAAGTAGGCCAAGGGAAATGTAAAAGGGTGCTGTGGGATGACTCAAACCTCACTGCAATTACTATATTCCTTTTTTAAAAAAAATCTTTAACATATTTATTTTAATTTTGTATTTCAGTGCAGTGAAATGCAGATGTCTCATAGCTGGCAATGTTTCACATCTAAATTCACATATGTATTATAAAAAATAACTGTCCAATAGTCAGGTTTCAAGTAACTTTTAAAGCAGAATCTCTTCTTTTCCTCAACTCTTCAATCAATAACAATGTTTGTTTTAAATATATATTTTTCTAAGTTTCTTTAATTTCCTAACATAAGAAAATTTTAATTACTCAGAGGCTTGAATATCTAATGTTTACAACCTATTTAACATTATTAAATTTTAAGCCACAAGACAAGAAAAGCATAAACACAYAAAAGAAAACATGCAGAGAACCACCTACTGCATCTGAGTGTTACTCCCAAATGTTAAGATGTGTCATTTTTGTAAATTTTTTCCACTTATAGTTTGCTAATGTTAACTCAGACTCAGCAAAGACTCATGTTGGTAACAACCCTGATACCTAAAGCACTTAAGCAGGCACCTGTCCAAATCCAACTTAAATCAGTTTCCTTACAATCACTTAAATGGCTGGCTGCCTTTCCAACAGTGAAGAGGAAACATTACTATTAGATTTAGAAAGGAGTGATAATTTTCACCCAGCCAAACTCTTTAGTTTTTTTAATACTGATGACAGGAGACTTGTCATGGGCTTTAATGAGAGCAAGCCCAAGTTCAATATCTTATAAAGAGATTATTCACTGTGTAAAGAGATTGTTTTTGCTGTTCTGAAATATGCTTATCAACCAGTTTTATTTAGCAAGTATAAAGTCTTAGATAACAAAGTCATAGTACCTTCAAAAGAAGGGGATATTTGCATATTCTCTGTATTGGCGTTACGAGATACCCCTCCAATGGCACATCAGTGTTCTTCCGTCCTCCAAGCAGCATGCAGTTCTGCAGTGCAAACAATTTCAAAAATTATTAACAAATTCTAAGAAAAATACACTTTCTGACACCATGAGTTCTCTATAGGTTAGGAGAGGTATGCATTACTTTTCGTTAATCTCTAGAAGACAGAAAGTTATATGTAAGCAATAGCTATTAAAAATTATCAGAAATAAAGGCAAGGGCATATCCACACAGAAGTATTGGCTATACAAAAATTGCATATGCATCTCTTAGATATATCATAAATTTGCAAAACTGTCACAAGAACAGGCTTACACACACACACACACAGGGACACACACACACACACACACACACACAACACGGAAGATGCAACGTAGATAAAAAATGAAGGCATTTTCTTCCCCAAAACTACCCTATTCATCCAGGCCTATTAAAAGACTACAAAAGACAATAAAGAAAATATTGAAAATATACTTTCGCATTTCAGTAAACAAAAATAAAAAGAACTCAGGGTGATCATCATAGATGCTGCTGCTGCTGCACTTGAGACAGKAGGTAGCACCAATGACGGTTTGAGAGGTTTGAACATAGCCATCCTAACACACAAAAAGTCTTTGGTCCAAATACATCCATATTAAAAAGGAATATGCATTGAATAAAATATCTTTGTCATGAGCTAAAGGGTATATGAGTTTTGACAATACATCCACTCATGGAAGCTGGGAATATATGCAATATCTGTTGAAAACATCCACAAAACAAAAACAAACAAACATGCGCACACACACACACGCAAAAAAAAAAAAAAAACAGCTAAGAGAGAGAAATGAATTTGAGCTACCTGAGATAACCAAGCATCACAGAGGCATCACAGCAAATATTTGGAAATCATGGAATTAAAGTGTAAGTACACACAGACCTACAGTAAAGACTGAAATTATTTTATAGAGTGATCAAAAAGAAATGTGAGACCATGGCACGAGATGGCCTAAAGCTTCAAAGAACAAGATGTCTACACTAAGAACAGTAAACCAAAGCAGATTAACAGAGCCGGAGCGTGTGTTGGCACAGGCCACAAATCAGGACACAGACACATGACGAATGGAAGAGGGACAGGACAACTAGGTGGCTGTACCCCTTACCACATAACTCACAACCCAGAGACACCCAATAACCAGAGCTACTATGGGGACCTCTGTGCCAACCCATAAACCTGTGCTTTGCCTTCCTGATTAATCAGCTCTGGCCTCACACCACTTCAGGTCCTTTATCCTAAAGGATCTCACTTTAACAGCCAAACACAAAAAGATTTATTGAAAGGGCATGGCCAATAAGATAAYGGCAATGTAAACTATAGGTTTACGGCCTGGCTTCAACTTGTTATTATTTATAGATAATCACAACTTTCAAACGAACTAAATTGTTCTGTATCTCTACGAAGCTTCAATTTTACTTTCAAGTTGAACAGTTTGATCTGTTCTCTAGGTTAGACTACTGCAGCTTATCTGTCAGATGTGTCCTGGATCTGCAAGGAACCCAAGGCAGATGTGGAACCCTCCTGCCCAGAAGGACACCACATTGATACATCATGAGCTGCTGTAAYTGCACATACCTCTCAAAAAATAAGCTCTTTTCAGCCTTTCTCAGGAATATTTTGCRCTATTTTTTGTCTCTGTAGACAGCATTCCTCCCTTCATAGTAAATCTGGCCATGCTGTTGGTGCTTTGCTGATACAGTGTTTTGCTTAAGTCCACTCTCAGTTCAAAAATACTTCAATCATGTTTGAGCATTCTCATGTTTAATATTTGAGAGCGCCTTCTCAGACATTTAAGTTCCAGTACAATATGCCATACATTTGAAAACTGATTTTGTTATGACACGATGCAACAAAGGAGAACACAAAAAGCAGTCAGTCTCTATTGATTTTTATCTTTTAACTAAAATTCACTCTTGAGAAACTCCATACTTAGAAAATGTTCTTGTTGTGTAAAAATCATGAGGACTGTCATACTTTGTAGTAACCTTGTAAAATGAAAGACCGGCTATGGATTGCTTCCTTGGTCTCAGATTAAGCCAGTGTCTCAGACCAGGATGCCTCTAGCAAAACATTTTTTCCATTTGGCACAACCAGAACTACAATATCAGTATATGGACAGTCTTCTCAGAAGTTCCRACCAGAAAAAAAAAAGGACAGTCTTTCCTATTCCTAACCTTTCCCTGCTCTTCCTCATTCATCTCATCCTATTCTTTTTTCTTTTCCAGCCACTACTTGCTTTACACCCTTGTCTCTTGGCCAGCAAAATCAAGACACATGGTCATGCTATTTTATGCACAGATCCAGACTTAGTAGTGAAAATGCAAYGTACTCAGCCCCTTCCACTGGCAATATCATCCCCAAGGGAAACTGCCCTCCAAGTACTTGCAGGCAACCTCGTAGTTCTTACATAGTAGAGTAAAAAACATTAACAGTTCACTGCGCAGTCAAATAATACTGTTAGAATACCAATTCAAAACATATTTACCAAAAGAAAAGTCCGCACTGTTCTTATTTTGTTAAGGTCAAGCAGAACTTTCTGTGCCTTCTCATGGTTACTGCAGTATTCATCATAGATACGGAATTTCTCTTTCTGCAAAGACAAAGAAATACCKTTTTCTTGTCATCTTGATTTTTTTTAATAAACACCACATGGAATGCACACTTTTGAAGGCTGAATAACTAACAGAGTCTTCATTTTGAAAGGTCAGCTCCTCTCCCTACATTTATTATTTTAGCTTTTTGCTTGTTTGTTTAGTTTTTATTTATTTCTGCTTTTAATTTGAATTGTAAAGTTGCTGGAAATATCTCTTCAGCACTTGTTGAAAAAAATTCAGAGGCTGGACTATTACAAAAACATAGGATGAAAAAATACAAAGAAAACACATAACTAATTCCATATTTACAGACATTATTATCTGTTATGCATGCACACACGCATGTTTCCAAATGTGATCCATATTTCTGCAGTCAAAAACCTGTCACTCCAATTCTGTAAATCTTTTCCATTAACAATTTTCTCTTCCACAATGCATAAATACAGACTTAGCAAACAAATGATACACTAAGCACAGAGAAAAATGAAACCTAGACTTGTTATTAGGCCCCTGATGGAAAACAAACTAACCGCTCCTCATTTTGCAGAGGTCTGGAAACAGGAAAACTAATGCTGCTAGAGAATAACTGCTACAGGATATACACACATACTAGAGGGAGAAGAAGTAAAATATCTTCACAGTCAAGAGCTGCAGTTTCACCCAACCAACACAATTCATCGCTAAATGAATTACACATTTTTTTGTGTGTGGAGAATCAAGTCTATTATTATTTCCCGTCTAAAAYTCATCCTTTCCTAGTTCTACCAGCTCACATACTGAGCTCACATGCCAGCTCACATCACTTCCCATAGCCTTTGCTGACATCCACTTCTAGAGTAAGTTATCCAGTAGGGATGYTCACTGAAACAGGTTGTGCTGAAAGACACAGCCCTTGGCTTCTGCAGGTGCCACAGCCCTGTCCATCCCAAGGCCACCCTGCTACAGGCCTCAGCACTCCTCTACCTAACCTTTTTTTTTTTTTTTTTTTGGCAGTAACAGTAAACAAGAAATGACAAAGTTACTCTAAATTATGCAAGCAAGTCATAATTGCAATCAAGTCCTTGTGACTCTGTACACTCACCACTAGGTCAGTGATTAATAAAAACAACCAGAAAGGAGAAAACAAGTGAAAAATAAGGCCRTAATAAAAGAGAGCATACATAATGAAGAAAGCAGGTTCCCACTTCATGCTGTGCATTAGGTTCCGGTTGCAAGCATTCCTCCACTAGAGACAGGAAATTTTTGTGAACTGCAAGGATATCTTCGATATTTGAAAACAACATCTGAAAAAGAATAAAGCAGACATAAATAAAACAATAGATGCAAAAGAAAAGACATCTGCAATTAGAAAACTCACCTTAACTGTCTCCTCCGTGACATTTTTATCTACTTTGGCTGTTGCACATTGGATCATTCGGTGAAGGAAAGCCTGCATAAGACATCAAAAACAAGGAAATCATTATTTTGGGAATATAAGAACTTTGGGCATTTTGTGCTTGTAATTTGCTTCCCAGCATTCTTACATGTTGTTTATGGAAGCACCGAAAGTTCCACAGGAACTTAAGGAAACACTTTTTGACAGTGAGGGTGACAGAGCCCTGGAACAGGCTGCCCAGAGAGGTTGTGGAGTCTCCTTCTCTGGAGATCTTTAAAACCCACTTGGACGCAGCCCTGTGCCACGTGCTCCAGGTGACCCTGCGTGAGCAGGGGGTTGGACTCGATGACCTCTGAGGTCCCTTCCAACCTTAAACATTCTATGACTCCATGATTCTATGAAGCATGATAGAAAAAGACTCTAAATCTCAAACAAATATTTTATTTATAACATCTAGTAACTCTGTCATCATAACATGATATCAAATCCTACATAAACAGAGTGAAAAGAGCTAACAGTGCAACTTAATGAAACTGAAAAACTGAAAGTTCTCTGTGGACAATTTCAGCCTTGATTTTACCATGAGGCAGGAGGAAACTAAGTCTCTTTCAAAATCTCTCCCTAGTACTTTTAAAATTTACTACAAGAAATGCAGAAATGAGCCCCTAATTTCTAAATCAAACCTACTCAAGAGACTATTAAGAAGGTTAATATTTAATAACTACAAGCAAGATTTCTGATGTATTAATAATCAAACCTATTGGAAAGTAATTGGCTTTGATTATGAAAACAGTTTTGATTATGAAAACAGTTTCCATCCCCAACAATCTCATCTTTGGGGATCATATCAGAAATTAGTAATACCATTAATGAATACCAAACCAATATTTTCTTATATTTCACTTTCAAAAATTGGAAAATGGAAAACATGAAGATATATATAGTAAAAGTTATTTTCAAATAAAAGAAACCATATTTCAATTAACATGGCTACCATAAATTTTCACAAATTAACTCCTTTGTAAATAAGTATATTCTTTAAATATCTATGTGCTGAAGACTAAAGTCTTACATCACTAATTCTTCACATGGGCATGCATAATATTCAGCCATGAAAAACTGGCACCACAGTTGCACAAGTGTCGTTTCTTTCATAACCATCTAGCTTCAAGTCACTGTGTATTGTATACAGTATACAAACTCATCTAAATTCTGGTGTGGTACGAATTCCATAAAAGAGGCAATAAATAACCCCTGTTTGGAAGGACAGCACTCACAGTATCCCTTTTTTCTCTCTACTGGGACTTAAACTTTTTCATTCCCAAGCAGTGTTCCTCTAACTGCTGAAAAGGGCTATGTAACTAGGAACATTTGTGTGTGTGTGTGTGATTGAAGAGACAAATCTAGTTATATAAGACATAAACTGAATTAGGTTTGGAAAATTACCATCATACTTAAAGGTTTCACATAATTTTCTACAGTCTTTAAAAACCCTTTTTCCTGACTGTGCATGCTTTCTTCTCAATGTTTTATTGATGTTAAACAAACCCATTCCTTCTTTATAACAGTTAGTTGAAGGTGGACTTTAGCCCTTTATTCCCTTACGCACTATGAAGATTTGCACTGGGCAAATGCATATTTGTGTGTGGATCAGCTCCACACAGACCAGTCCATCCCATTTACAGGTAAAAGCTAATTAGCTTTATGTCTCCCTATTTTTTGAGTCTTTTCACTAAACCACCTGACAGTATTAAATATACTTTTAAACTGAAAGTTGGAGAGAAAAAAACACAAGATAATTACCTCTAAAACTATATTTATTTCTACTATATATAATCTCCCTCTGTTCATTTTATTTCCCCATAGAACAAACACAKAACAAACACACTGCTCATCAGCATTTAGTTTTCCCAGAATTTCACCCTGTAATGCTGAAGGAAGGTGAGACAGAGAAGTGAGAGACAGAAAACAGAGAAAATGATCTGAGAGCTGGGGCAATAGTTATTCTTGACTGATTACCAGCCAAGAGTTATATGGTCACAACTATGTATCAACTGCAATAAGCAGGTTCTCGTTSATCCAAGCAACCCTGCTCCAGAGGTCTCATCTGCAGAGGTTATCAAAACAAAACCCAGTAAAATCCAGCCTTCCATATAACCTAGACCCTAGTTAAGGCAGAGAGGCTTAAGATGATTTTAGCGCCTTCCAGCAACCTAACACCAGCTCATGCATCATGTGCTGTGGTCATACAACAGGGTTAACCATGAAGTTGTTGGGGGTATTGAAGGGGTGGACACCATGGCTATCACCAATAGCTCTGCCATCATCTGGTACCAGCAGCAAGGTGKTAGCATCACCATCACCCCTGCTCATGAAACACCAGAAGAGGCTTTGTTTAGAACAGCATTTTCCGCAGTGCTCTGATGAAGAACTCAGCAAGTATTTCATGCCATGTTGAACTGTAATTCTAGATCAGAAACAAACTTGGCTCCTGAACAAGAGGCAGTTGAGTCAATAATTGCTTTTGTCACAGTGTTGGATAACCTTAATCCAGCACTGTGACAATGGAAAATAAATGTCTCATCACGTGTGATTTTCACTAAATCACCTGACACATCTGATGAATAAACACATATGGTATTATTAGGTTTGAGGGATGGATAACTATTCAAAAGACTGTAGAATATCAAMAGAAGACAGCCAAGAACTGTTCTGAAGAAACAATGAGCAAAGATGATGTAGGCCTTTTGTGGAAACAGCTTAAAAGAGGAATGTCACTGGAAACACGAAAAGCAACAAAGATACCGAGAAATTATTAAGGAGTTGACAGCTGCAGAGCTAACAGGAAAAAAAAACGTTTATAAAAGCTTTTCAAGGTACACTGCATTGAGCATTAATAATTCAGAGCAGGGAAGGGATGCTGTAAAAAAATAAATGAAAACTACAGATCCAGAGAATTTATAAATTACTATAGAACTGGACACAAAGAAGTCAGAAACTTCTGTGAAATTGCACTAACTGGTTTCTACAGGTTTTACCACAAATCAAAGTCTGCTGCTCATAGATCAGGCTCATTAGGGAGCACCAGATTGCATGAAGGAGCAAAGCATTGCAAATTGCAATGACACAGCTAACCAGCTCCTGGACTGAGCAAACAACTGTAACAACCASTTTGTATGCATGATTCCCAGGCTTATTAAAAAAAAAATTAACTCAGAYTTACTGACTTTTCACATATCATGCACACATGTCAGTAAATCATGAGTGATCTTTGTCACCTGGAGACTACTGCAAGCCTTGCTGAGGTCTGGTCTCAAGATTCATCAGCATTAGTACAGTTGGCATCAAGTGCCTGGAGAGTACTGCCTATCTTTGGGTATTCCAGGATTTCCAAAGAACTCATCTAAACAGTGAGCCCTAACTTCCCTAAAAATTTCCATAATCCCAGAGTTTTTCTTAAATTACCTTCAATCTCTAGTTTTCTCAAGGAACAGTAGAGCAGAGTATTTTAAACATAAAAATGTTCTTTTCGGTTTTCATCTAGTATGAAAAGCATTCTGGGCAAATTACTAAAATGTGTGGATTCATCCTTGCAGCACTGCAAATGGGATTACCCCAACTGCTCGCTCTACCATCTCCCTGATTTCCTGAAGAGCTGAAAGAGGTTTCCCCATGAAACATCACAGAGGAAGTATTTTTCTGAGTATTAGGAGAATTCTGAATTATAAAAGATGAGACCAAGAGCAAAGAGAAAGAGGTGCAAGTTCATTATTGAAAAAACTAATTTAAAGAATCAAAAATAATTACCCCAACTCTAGTCTGTTCATCATACTGACTACACACTGCTGTGTTTGGCTGCCCGTTGAGCTGCTGMCATTTGTGAGACTGTTGGTTACTAAGTGAATATGCACTGAGTTCCTGTTATGCGGATTTAACTTCTGGTCTTATCAAAATCAAATTACAGCTTTTTTGGCATGCTCTGTACGTTGCTGAAAAAATAAAAGCACCACTACAGTTGCTGTAGGAAGCTGCCAGCAGCACAAATGACTTTTCTGACATCTGGAATGAAATCAAACCAGACAAAGTCGAAGAAGTCTCTCAGGTCATGAAGTGTTTTCATCCTTTTCAAGAATAAGAAACAATGCTCTAGAACTATGTCCTAGTACCTGTATCATAAAATACATAACTATTTTGCTAAAAGCAGTTTTCCTTCATGGACCAACAAAAAATATTCRTTTCCTCACAAAAGAAGAATTAAAGTCACATAATTTTTCCCTTGATCTCTTTTAAGATTGTAACAACTCTAAGATTTATGTTTGTCATAAAAAAAGGCTGCAAAAAGATTTGTATTCATAAGAGTGTCATTTCCTGTGTATTTTCAATTTGTGAAAATCCAGTTCAGCTGAAGTACCTCATCTACCACACAGAAGCTTGTTGAATAAAGCTAAAATGATATTTTGAACGTTAAAATAATGAACAAAATCTATTTCTCCACACTTTGAAAGATAAACATGGTAAATGTTCATTAATTACAATTTATATAAATATGTCTCTGGCAACAGGCTTCAGATCACAATAAATACATAGATAAAATATTTATGTTTTTGTATTTTCTATTTATACTCTTGATGACTCTATTGAGGTCGTGTGGAAGAAAATAGCTGTATTTTCCACAATATTTACAATGATACTAGCAACAGCATGGGGAAATACTTAGGAAAAGCTCAAGATAATAGCAGACTGGCCAAGCACATTTTCTTAYTACGGCCATTTCACAAACATCGAGTCAGGATGTTGCCCATCTTGCCCATGAAATTCTGCACAGCAGAACTGATGCATTTTTGCTTGCAGGTCCCAGGAGACCATCACACTGGTTTGGTTGAAGCACTTGATTTTGTCACAAAAAAAAAAACCAATTCCAATAGAGACGACTCCAGCAGCAACAGCAGCGGCAGGGAAGCCCTATGTGCAATTCCCCTCCTCTTCCCATTAACCTGTGCCAGGAGCCRCGGCAAGAGCTAATCAGGCTGGTTCCCGAGACTGAACAAAAAGACTCTTCTTCTTTCTCCAGCCAGGCACCAGCTGAGGCACCACCTGTTTCTCCTGACTTGCCCACAGCTCTGATGAATTGCAAACAGCAYGCAGGGTAGTGGCCAAGGTCAGATGTTCTGCTTCTCTACCACGCTCTACCACATTCAAAGCTGACTTCAGAATCTGCTCTCAATAAAGATAGGGGAATATGTCTATAAAGAGAATATATCTATAAAGATCTAGATAGATCTATATCTATCTGGAATG
The DNA here is from genome assembly GCF_003342845.1 of Nothoprocta perdicaria. Lineage (NCBI taxonomy): Eukaryota > Metazoa > Chordata > Aves > Tinamiformes > Tinamidae > Nothoprocta > Nothoprocta perdicaria. The sequence continues at coordinate 1,182,926 of NW_020454783.1, forward strand.
CTATTCATTCCAGTGCTAGTTTCCTTTYGATCCACTCAATTTCCACTCCATTTTCGAATTCATTTTTTTTCAGTCGAGAACAAGCATTGAATTTTGATTCCTCTCCTTCCTTTTGGCTCCACATTAGATGSAGACATAGATTGAGAGTCCATGCTGAGTTTCCTTCAGCCAGGCTAGAAGTCTAGACAGATGGTCTCTACCTTCTTCCTTGTCCTGAAACCATTGTGTAACAGATGTAGTACCACCTTTTCCTTACAGAAATCAGAAAACATTTGTTCCCTTTTGTTGTCAGATGTCAAGAATTAATGTTTTGCTCATATCCAGTATCTTAATTTTTGGAAATTAGTCTTCTGAGGCATTGGAATTTTCTTAAATGCAAGTTTAGTTGACAAATAATGATGAAAATAGTCCCATGCTTAAAGTTAGAAAAATGCCTAAATGAATTCCCGAATAAAAGGCAGGCTGTCAGACGGGCTCACACATCCTATAATAAGTTGAGGACGTAAAAAAACCCACTAGAATATAATCTATTTTTTTTTCCTGACCAAATTATATCTTACATAGAAGTTTTAGAGAAAAAAATACATATGCTGGCCTAAGCGATGAACATCTCATACCTTAAACATCTCTCATACACAGAAAGGCTGAGACAGCTGGGCCTGCTCAGCCTGGAGACCACTGAGGTGGGGGGAATCTTATCAGTGTGCACAAATATCTGAAGGGAAGGTGTAAAGAGGATGGAGCCAGACTATTCTCCGTGCTGCCCAGTGACAGGACAAGAGGCAACGGCCACAAACTCACACACAGAAAGGTCCATCTGAACACAGGAAAAAAAAATTACTGTGAGGATGCCAGAGCTGGCAGAACAGGCTGCTCAGAGAGGTTGTGGAGTCTCCTTCTCTGGAGACCTTCCAAACCCACCTGGCTGCCACCCTGTGCCCCGTGCTCTGGGTGTCCCTGCTGGACTAGATCATCTCCAGGGGTCCCTTCCAACCTCAACCATTCTGTGATTTCATGATGAGCACATACAGTCTGTTTAACATTTTCAGCAAATATTTCCAGTATTTATGCAACATGGGTGAATTATGGTAATTAGGTCATTTTTAATACCATGGAAAATGCAAACAAGTTACATTCCAGACTCAGCATCATCAAAGGACATTTTTTGGAAGGGTAAGGGGAAAAGATGGATTTACTGGTGCCAAGTGAAATTCGGAATACATTGCAACATATAAATGCACCAAACAACCAACCATATGAATACAGAATTCACAAGTTAGCCCTATAATTCAAATAGAACTTTATGTACAAAGAGGACACTGTTATACAGAGTTTGCTCTCTACTAAAAAAAGGAGATTAAATAAAGAAAAACACATTTCAGCATATTTCTCTCAAAAAGTATGAATAGGATTCATCTTTATTGTATTTTGAAGTTTTGTCAAGTAAGAAAAAGTTATTTTGGACTGAAAAATATTCACACGTATATGGAATTCCCTCTGGCAATATATCATATGATCCTATTGGTGTTTCTTACCAACAGAATAATATACTTTGGCTCATACAACCGATCTCATATTACTCAAGTGGGAATAGAACGAAATATCTATAACTTTACCTCTCATAAAAGCAGTTTCCTGGATTTAYAGAACACTAGATCCTTAACTAGTAAATCTACCTCAGTGAATTCATCTGTGTTCCTTACCACCAAATCAAAACAAAAAGCTAGGACATCTCAAAAATATTTTAAGTCTGAAAACAACAAATTCCTATTAAATTGCAACCGTATTTAAAAAAAAARAAARAAAAAAAAAAGAAACCACAAGCTTATTTTTTATAGATTTGGAATTTTTATCTAATTTTGCTCCCCACCAATGACTCTTCTAAAAATGTATTTAGTAAGAATTAATCATTTCAAAAACATTTTGAGAATTTATATTAAAATATATATTTTTTAATTCTATGCATAACATTTTTTTCACATTAAGGCAACTCATGAGTTTCAAATGGTCATGATTAGAAAAATCCATTTGTCTCAAACATCCCCTTTGCAAGAATGTTTTCATTTGCTTTCTGATCCAATTTGAGATGTAATAGCTAGAAATCTGAAAAGTGCTAGAAGAAAAGAAAGCCTGTTAATTTTTCTTTACTTTTCTGAAGTTCATAGGCATACCTGAGAACTAGTTTTAGTCTTTTCTGYATCAATAATAACCATCAGAATGTGGACAGTTATAATCTTCATCACCACATAGGAGAAAAAAACCTGAAATTATACATCTTCACTTTTTAGAATTGAGTTTTAAAGCTCAGTCTTGATACCATCTGAATCAGCAAGAAAAGCTGATTCAGCACAAATGAAAGGAAGCAGCAAGTTCTTTTTTCTTACAGCAAACATCTAATAAAAAGCAAACCACTCTACCTGGAAAATGAAAAAGCCTGAAATCACTGACAGACAATTAAAAGCCCACTGTATCCTTTTTAGATGCTCAGGTTTCAGAACATAACTCTACTGTAACACATTTTTTCCTAATATTARATTGCACAGTTATTAATTTTTAGTTTATTTTATGTTTAATGTGGGTAGATGATAATTCGAAATTAGAGTGTGAGGGAATTTTACAATTTTTGTCACGAGTTGTATAAATCATATAAAGAACACTTCTCAAACAACATGCAGTGCCATCTCCGCCTGCCATTTGTGTGTTCCAAGAAAAATGTGAGGCAGGCAGGAGAATGAAACAGCAGTTTTCTATCCCAATTCCAGTTTTCCACAGAAAACTTACAGGGAAACTGTTTAATATGTATAAGGAGTACCTTTCTGACCACTAATGAAAAGCAGGGTACATCCCGTCTAAGCTCTTCTATCCTTTTCTAACCAGTCTAACCAGCATCTTTTCTAACCAACTCCAAATTGACAAACTTATCCCTGCATAAAGAAACCCACCAATGTCTGGGTTGACCTCAAATTCCTGTTGTTGTCTTTTAGATATTTGCTGTCATGAAYGGTACAAAGTTACCAGGATCATACACAGCAATGCATCATTCAACACAATAATTATGTACCATGTTTCATAGTCATAATAAGACTACTTTTGCATAACTTCTTGATAATAGTGTGTATACATATGTGGTATCTCTAAATATATGAAACTGAGAAGCTGACAATTCCTGAAACTCAGAAAAGTCCTCTCCTGTCTACCTTCAATTATTGTAAAATGGGAAATTATATACTCCACACTTGATATAGTCTGASAGTAGAATTTGCTCAAGACAATTCTTTTCTTCTCTATAGATTCAGGCAAATAAATAAAGCAGACATCATACATGCCTGCCCCACTGAAATTACAGAATTTTGCACTTTAATACTTTTTCTTCTTCCTTTTGGTAAGATCTTTGGTGAAGCTTTTAAAATTTCAGTGGTAAACTCCCTCTTCTTGACAAGCCAGATCTGTTTATGAACAGGGCRGTAAGGAATTTCTTGATGTATAATCAGGCTATAGAAAATCTCATGATCATATAGAAAAGTACAGTCCTACTGTATACCTGTAAAAAAAAAATTCAAATTTTTAATATTTCTTTAAACTTAAACTCCTACTATATCTATTACACACATTTAAAGTTTTAGATATAATGTAACACAATGATACAAATGCTAACACAAAAATAAAGAAAGAAAGAAATAGGAAATATCTAGCCTAAAATACCCCATCTATATTTAATAATGTGAACAGCACCCTATATAGCACTTGCACCTTGCACCATTTTTGTCAATCATAACAAATCACAAAAATTCTGATCAAAAATGGAATTTTCTTGTCAACAAGTAAACGAGCTTTTCCCAGGGCATCGCAAAAGAACGAATTCAGCCATATATGGTAATCAAAGCTGCTTAAAGGAGTATTTCCTTAAGTAATTTTTTAAGGTGGGAAGGTTTGAAAAAAAAGAGTTTCAAGACTGGAAAACATAGCTTGGTTATCAAGAGTCTGACAAATTTGGTTTCTTTTCTTGGCACATGTTGCACACATTTCCTTGGGAAACAATCATGACTAGACAATTCAAACCAACTAAACCAAACAGCTAATCTACTTTGGAAGATGTGCATTTGCTGCAACAGTTGACCAAGGTTCAGATTGCTCATACCGTCATAATATTAGCTCTCAGATTTGTAGAAGCAGAGCACCAACTCTCCTGTATCAGGATTCCACAGGAATCTGACATTCACTGRAAGCACAGGAATCCATTTAATAGGATCTTACTGCAGCACTAAAGGATTCAATTATAACCAGTCTTGATTCCCCATCTAAGGTGTTATAATGACAAGAAGCTTAAAACTCATCTTAAAAAAAATATAAATATTTTTCCAATATTCATTTATTTATTGAAAAACAAGTGCTTGGAAAATCCTTTGGTGGTGTACCTTTGATTGATGTTTTGGGACTCCAGACTCACATTTCTGAATCAATATTTAAGTGTTTAAAAAAAGTTCCTTTYATTATTCATGGAAGAAAGCATGATTAATTATAGCACTGCAGGTCACAGAATCCCAGAATGGTTGAGGTTGGAAGGGACCTCTGGAGATGATCTAGTCCAATCCCGAGAAGAGTTCGGCCCCATCCTCTCTACATTCCACCCCCAGGTTCTTATATATATTGATCAGATTTCCTCTCAGTCTTCTCTTSTCCAGGCTAAACAGGCCCAGCTCACTTAATCTTTCCTCAAAAGACAGATGCTCCAAGTCCCTTAATCATCTTCGTTGCTCTATGCTGGACCCTCTCTAGAAGTTCCACATCCCTCTTGTAGCGGCTTGAAAACCATTTTTTGACTTCAGGATTAGAATATCTAGAAAATCAGAAAATTAGAAAAGTATTGGCTTCTGAAGAGTAGATGCCAATGCTACTYGTCTTAACTCTATTCCAAACAGAATACAACCACATCAAGGTCTAAGCTACTTTTATTGACACACAGCTTTGTTCAAACAAAAGATTTTTACATGTCCCTACTGCCTGTCATGAACTGGTCTTACAAATTTTCAGCTTCTTACATAGTTATGAGCCAATTTCTATGGAAATGGTGTCATTAATTGTAGTTTTTTCCTGGCTTATACTTGATTTATGAGATGTATCAACTGTGAAAATGCCCAGGATATTCTATCTTTTATTCCTTTAATGACTTGATAACTATCCAAACTGATAACTTACAAAAACTTACAGCTCTTTTTTTTAGTTCCTTGACCTTTTTTTTCCTTTATGCTGCCATCTAAACATCTGCTGAACATTAATTATATCACAAGATATAATTATAAAAGCTAAATATATATAAAATATAAATATATAATATAAATATATAAAAATAAATAATAAATAGTAAAATAATAAAAATRATAAATAATAAATATAAATTATATATAAAATATAAATATATATAATTATGAAACACTAAATTCATTTTACATCCATCACAAAGATTTCATTTCTTGAAGTGTGCAATGATCATGAAGGATGTGATTTATAAAAGGCATACAGATTAGAGCAAAAGGACTAAAACCACACTGTTTGAATATGTCTGGATTGCCTTACTGTCAAATAAACTAATAGTTACAAGAAAAATGGGCCTGGATTATAGATGCATTTTGGGTTCTGTATCCTTCCCTCTAGGTGCATTCTGCATTCTCACAGAATTCCTTTCCTCACTCATCTTTTTTTTCCTTCTTTCCTTATTCATGCACAGCCCCTCTTGTTTGCAGGCCTTAGGCAGTTCTGTGATCTGTCTTGAGCTTTTAAGAGTTCCCAGAATAATTGCACAATTCCACCACATTTCTGTGAAGCATGTGCTTTTCAGGAACACATACAAGTGGCATGACTTTTTTCATTCTTTTCCATAAGAGAATAGAAGACAAAAATCTGATCACAGTTCAGTTCTAGTTATGGCCTTGGTGAGATTTTTTATTTGAATGTTAGAACCTTATGCACATGGAGGTCATAACTAGCTTTTTCTAAAGTGTAGCATTGATCTTTAGGATATAATTGGAAGCTTTAAAACATCCTTCTCTTGAAGCAGAAAGGATTGGGGCATTTATTAAATTTATTTTACACATGTTAAAAAAAATAGTACCTGAACATCTACCACCTCTAAATAGTCTTCATGGACAGTTGCTTAGCAAAGGAAAGGGGAAAAGGAAAAGGGAGGGGGGAAACTTTTCCAATGTCAAGCAAATCACCCCTATTCCCAAACAACCTGTACCATAACTGCAGACAAGTACAAGCAAAGCATATTTTGGCAACTGTCATCTGTAAATACTCAACTGGAGTTTGACAGTGCTGAATATCAAGCACTTACCAAGACATACTGTTGCTTACCAAGACACTTCATTGACTACACAAATAAACTGAAGCTTWCAGACTCTTCCCACGTAAGGTCACACAAGGATATGGGACACATTTTTATTATTTTATCTGCTTCATGAAATGCTTGTGAACCAACGACTGAGACCAAAAGTATCTTCTGTCTCTGAAGAAGAAAAAAATATTTGTCTAAATCATTCCAAACCCAAAACAGCCAGACAGCAGACTTCTAGGAACAACACAGGGAATAGGAACAACAATGGTGTTAGTGAGATTGGGAAATCAAGGAGCCAGAAATAAATATTGTTTCCTAGCATTTTCAACAGTTTAAAATACTGCATTCCTTACCCTGGAGGAGGAACTGACGCCACTGCAAGTTTTCAATAGACCACGGATTGCTTTACCTGGATCTAAAGGCACGAACTTGCAGCCCATTAGCCATGTCCAAGTCTATCAGCTGCACAAGAAAAGCCACCATGACCATATCTATTTGTCACTCCTTGTTTTTTGATTAGCGCGAGGTACTGCTGCTGGACAGCAAAGTCCAGTCCACCCCTTCCAAGGACCAAAATATGGCTTTCTCCATCTACATGCAACACAGCACTGCAKGAACATACTGGCAGAGATATTTTCAAAATACAGGCAAAACAGCTTTAGTAGCAACGTCACAGATAGCCAGAGCTCTGGAGGAGAGCTGAAAGTAAGACCAAGCCTGACCCATTGCAGGTCTGCACATACTCCTCCTAGAAACCCCTTCACCTTTCCTTGTCCTCCGCAACCCGTTTCCAGAAAGCACCATTCACTGCTAATGCCAATAAGCAGTATTTGCAATTCTACTTCTTCTGGGAAGAAAGGTTCAGTTTATAGCAGGGAGCACAAATAGAGGAAAAAGCACAGTACTCAGTACTGCACAAGTGAAGCAGGCACTATGCAACACAGGCGGAAATCCTGTCAGGAGGAAGCTGCAAGGAAAGTAAATCGCTTCATCCCTCAGGCATAATTTTATTTTCCTAAAACTGTTAAAAAGGAACTAATTGGTAGCTTTGAATTTTTGCAGTTGCATGTGCAAGTATTGATGTAATGTTATCAAATCCACAGATCTGGAAACTTTCCACCAGCTTTTTTTCTTTTCTTTTTTTTTTTTTTTTTAAGAGCTGGAGTTTCAATTTAAAATATTTTTCTAGCCTCTTCTGCTGTGAAGACTGCAGTGCAATGGTTTATAGAATGGATGCTATCTTTGTAGACAAACAAAAACATAATTCCCAAAAGATTTGACCTTCACCTTTCATCTTAAAATAGCACGGCCAATTACGTAGCAACAACAGCCCACATCCTTAAAATATTTATAGCGTGAATTATGGCATGAAGGGCTAGTCAAGTTTGCTAGGGATCTAAACTAACTAAAGAATACACATCTACAACACAAACAATTATATTTGTCAAAACCCCAGCAGCAAACTAAATGGTAATACAGTAGTGTTCTCTGCTGAATTTGTTCTAGTTTAAAAGCACAACTTCAGAAGGCATGAACATAGGTGAATATCTAACTTGAGCAGCATACTACGAGCTTCCGGCAAGTTTATCATCCTGTTTGGTGACTGTAATTTSGTTTACTGAATACCATGTTCCTGTTCTTTCTGCTCACATCCTCCAAACAGGGCAAGCACTGAAGTTCCTGCTGAGCAGGCTTATACAGCCTTCTCCTACTTTTAGACCGAGGAGGTTGCACAGAACATTTTTAGGAAAGCAGGATCTCCACATCCTCCATCAAGACTGAGTTAAACAGGAAAACTGGGATTCATTTGTCTAGAGGAGAGCAAGGAAAAACAAAACAAAACAAAACAAAACAAAAGAAAAAAAAACCTATATAGAAAACATCTGAACACCCAATGTTCACTGACCTCATACAGTGCAAAAATCTAGGTAACAGAGTGTTCATCCATTCCTTTGGTATATAAAGAGAAATCCATGTCAGGTTCAACAAATAAAGAGATTCAAAGTTTAGAATTAGGCCTCTATTTGATGGATATTCCATTATGTTTTAATCCTTAATTCTTCTTTTAACCATTTTTTAATGGAATTTCCTTTCTATTAATATAGTACTTCCCCAGATTTACATATCAACAGATCAACAAATCATGTGCAGAAGAAAACCCCAAATCCAGAATATAGCCTCAGCCCTAGCACCGCCACTATCATTTTAACTCCTGCCACAAATGCAAGAACATCTCTTTGATGATGAACATAAGATGCCACTCACTGGAGTTGTTGCTAAAGCAGCAACTTTTAAAGTGTAACAGGCATCACAGAAAGCTGAACTCCCCTAGGACAGGATAACCAGCTGAACACCACGCGTGCTGCAAGGAGAGAACTCACCAAAGCACTTCATGTTAGGGAACATTTTCTTCTCTCCTCAGAGTCTCTGTCATTTTCTGTGACAAACCAGGGGCACACATCRCATTTTACACTCTAAAGAAGCCGAGCATCAGGACTAAGACAACRGAGGAGAAATAAGATTTCAAAGCAGCTCAACAACATGGCAAATATCTGCAGACTTTCCTCCCAGAGGCTGAGCAGATAGGCACAATGGTCATGCTCAAAAGAAAAGAGAAATTTAACATTCTTTATAAAAGAAAATGCTCATGGAGATGCCTCCCTTTAGATTTAAGGACAGTCCTGCACAGCTGCAGTGCACAGAGCTGTCATGTAAGCCAGTGGAAATTTCCAGATCTCTTATAAAGCCTTCCTGAGAGTTGAAACGAGTGCACAGACACAAAATTCCTCCTGGAAGCGTCACAGGGCTTGTCGCGTTTTCTGAAAGGATGGGTGACATCCAGATATTGTTTTTCAACCATCCTTTTAATCCGCAAGTAGCCTCTCGCTGCCATCCAAAAAAATGGAGCAAAGGAAAAGAGCTGAATTTCCTGCCTCCTGTGAAAAACCCGAGTTCACCTACGGAACAAAGGCAGGCGGCGGCCCCCACAGAGCCCTGTCCTCCTGGGACTGCTGCAAGTGCTCAGAAATAGGCAACACTAAGTCAGCACTTGCTGACTTAGGCCACTGGCAAAGAATCTGCCTCACGGACAGCTGAACAAAGAAGGCTCCACGTGCAGAAAGCGAGGGGTGAAACTGAAGCTGAATCCACCCTGAAGACGGAGCGGCTCTGGGCTGAGCTCCCTGCAGCAACTTGCATTGCAGGGCAAATACAGAGAGGATTTAACGGGCAAGGCCATTTTCCTGGCCATGGCATCTTAGCTAGTAGGTTGCACTGTCCATTTTCAGCCAGAAAGGGGACTAAGACGTATTTTTCAGGGACTGGAGCAGGAAATGAGAATTTTGGCAGTTACATTTGCGGGAGAGGCCCAGAGATGGTACACACGCCGCCGTGCACAGCGCGTCTGCGGACAGGTGACAGTCACAAGTATGTTCAAACAAACAGGTCCAGAGCTCTTTCTTTCTGAAAATAACCCAACTGTACCCCTTGCAATACTCTGTGCTTTCATTTGCTTTTCCAAACTGGGATAGTGGTTTGGAAAGACCTCAAAACAGGCTCCCATGCAGCAAGTCTTGAGATTTCTCCTCGTTCTGTGCAACATATAAACCCTTCCTAATCAATCTGTCTGCATGGGCTTCCAAAATAGGTTACCAGGAGGAGGGGTGCAAAAGTTGAAGCTGGTATATGTAACATTAGGATCTTATCATCAAAACTTCTGTTATATACTCTGAAATACCCAAATTTGTTACACAGCTGAGAAACCTTTTCCTGGCCAAACCACCTAAAAGGGAAGCTGAACATTATATAGATTATAAGCAGTCCCTCACACAAGCAGGTTTCCCCGCTGCAGCCAGTCAAGGTATGATGAAAATGAATGTGCAGTTGAAGGAAAACTGCTCTGAGTTCTTATTTTATCATTTRGTGATGGTGTTGCAGACATTGCAGATCCCAGGTTTGCTCCCGGGTTTGGTTTCCTAATGGGTGACATATTCTACCTGAATGGGCTAGTCTGGATCCTGTAGGATGTATGCCATGAGTGCCATACAGAAAAATTACTGAATTTGTATATTTTCCCTAAATACATCACCTCGGCAATTTTAAGCATGCTACCTGTATGATGTTAAATWAGACTATTCTAAGCAAAAATCAAAATGTCAGTGCTTAATTTTGTCAGGTTATTAATTATTCCTGTGGTATTTCATCACACATGGTCACAATGGTACTGCTTTTTTAGAATTTGATTTAGATGGCTACARTAATTCTACTATAACCTATTTTAGTATCGTTTTGTCATCATTGCATGTACTTGGCTGGGTTATACTGAGCTACAAATGCAGGATTTATTTTCTGCAAACTGCTCATACTGCCTTTCACTTTTCAATTGGATGGACACTCTTAGTAAGTCTTATTCTTTGGACATAACTCTTAGTCCAAGCCAAAACAAGCCGAAGTATTGAAATACTCAATATATTCAAAATACTCAAATATTGAAAGTTTACTCTGTTGGAAAAGGTTGCATCTGAGCTATCATCAGTAATAGGCAATTCAACCCACAGCCAAAATCAGCCATGAATAATAATGATTACATGCCTTTTATATTATCTGTTTTAACAGTAAAATTCTCATTTCTGTTGAGTAGTAGTTATAGATCAGAAATATCAAAAATAAAGCTATGGAAGACAGTGAAAAGCAGTGAAAACAAAAATGGTGAGGGGAGAAATAGTATAAAAAAGTGGGAATCCAGGAGAACCATGGAAAACAACAGTAAAACTAAATATAGGCCTAAGCCAGTAACATATCTTTTTGATTTTGCACTCAAGTTCCTATGGTTTCATATCTTGAACTGTGACAGATTTATGGCTCTGACATTTAGTGAGTTTATCTCGCTATCTGTTTCATCGGACTGCATGCTGAACATAGCTCATTGGGATCTGAATAGCTTGTAAATGCGTGATAAGAAAATTTTAAGGCAACACAAAATGTTTTTTTTCATAAAATTTTATGTAGCGGTTTGGAGATTAATATTTCTTGATAAAATGTATTAATTTGACTTGCAACTACTGTACTTCGTATGCTTTTCCAGTCTCAGTGGGGAAAAAAGTGGCAGCATGTTCCTGTCTTCTTCTCTCCATAACCCAGTCAGGTTGTAGGCACCTTCAAGGCCCAACATTTTCCAAGATATGTGAATACAAAAGTCTGACGAGAATCTCACTCAGCTTCATTACCAGGGAAAAGCATGAGAAAGCAGCCATAATAATATGCTGTTATTAGCAGGAACACAAGCTCTTCTTCCATTTTAGAGGAATTCCTCTCTCCAAAGAGGCATTACATGAGAGAACTCCAGTGTAAGAGGCTGGTCAGTAACTACTGGCTGAGACAAAGTCAAGGACATTCTCATCCATGCCACACTAGGGCACACTCAGTGCCAGGGACACAACATCAGGGAATTCACAATTGTTTCTCCTTTCATGCAGTTGTCAGTTATGCTTTGAGTAGACAGGGCAATTTAGAAATGTGGAGTTCTGAACTAGGTCTTACAAAATATTTATAGGAAACCTTACAGGAAAATACTAACTCCTGTAGAAAAGCAGTCCTGAAAKCACTTTAAGACGTCAGGCAGCAGCATCAGAATGCTGATAGCCTCAGAGAACAGACTGGGAGCCTTGCTTGGTGCACGATCCTTTTGCTGTATCCTGTCCCCCAACATGCTCACACACGGCTGTCCAGGCAGTAGGAATAAAGCACAACCATCTCAACGAGGTCTCCGGAGGCATCCACCAAAGCCAGGAAAGAGCGCTGTGTTTACAACCTGAATGGCCGTGGAAGATCAGCGCTGCCCATCTAGGCACACACTATACTCAGCACTTACCACAGGCTTTTATTTTTTATTTTTTACATTATTGGCAACAAGAAATGCAGAAAACATCAGTATTCGCAGAATCATGATTGCGTGACTGCAGCTCTTGCATCCAGTTGTATGGAAATACTTCACCAACTGCACACTGAGCTTCCACAACACACTTGCAACACTAAGTAGCTCCTTCTTCACACCATAGCTGCAGAAACTAAAGGGCAATTAGGGAAGGCACTGAAGTACATGCTGTGCTGAGGCACAACTTATACATATATAAAGACATCTGGTATTCTTTGTAAAGAAAAGTGAGTTCTGACAATACGGATAATTAAAGGTAAGCAAAGGTAAATAAAAATAAAGGTAACAAAGGGTAATTAAAATTGAGGGGAGTGAAGGCAATAATTTCTTAAATCCACTTATGTCCAACTGGACTGCATATTAAGGTCTGCATTCCCCCAACAAATCTATGGTAATGCAATAAATCCAGATGGGAAGTCCTCAGTGTCAAATATCATCAACTAGTGCAGCACACGGACCCTTTTAGCAGACCTTAGCAAAATAAACAAGAAATATCATACTTATACACCTTGTCTATATCAGCCTTACATAATGTTTTTATTTTAATAAAGTTTCAAGAGAACACATGGATTGAGTCTTGACAATATAATAGATTGCCAAACTTTTGTCTAATAGCCATTAGACAGCTGMTGCAGGGCAGCATTTCCACTGTCTAGGCACCATACAGCTTTCTGCAACAGTCTGCTAATTCATATGTAAGAATCTTGGAGCCTGGTCAATGCTTGCACATGAAACACCTTCAGGGATTAAGGAACATCATTGTCTCGGTCACCTTCTGCTTGAAACACAGACCTTTGAYTTTGTATTCCCTTCACAAGAACATAGCAACAACAGCGTTTAAACAAAAAGGCATAACAACCCTCCTCAAACAGAGCCTTCTAGTGCATTTCTTCCTGCAGGAAAGATGAAAGGTCAAAGACCATGTGACAAATATTAGTCACATCAATTAGAACATAAATGGAAGGCATTCATCAACTTGGGCATAATATAAGAATTCATATATAGCCAAAAACTTTTTGCTTTTTAAGTGGATTTTTATGTAATTTTTTTTTTAATTTTGAAATGAAGAGATTATAAAATGAGGTCTTGAGCTATGACAATTTATGTCATAGCTTGGAGAGATCTTACTAAGATTACTAGGAAGCTAGAAGAAAAATCCATAGTTTACAAGGAGCATATCACACAGTAATGAATCAAAGTGAGATGGGCCTGTTTAGCCTGGAGAAGATTGAAAGGGGATCTGATCAGTATGTATAAGGACCTAAGAGGAGAATGTACCTAAGATGGGGCCAAACTCTTTTCGGTGGTGGCCAGTGACAGGACAAGGCACAATGGGTACAAGTTGCAACACAGGCAGTTCCATCTCCATATGAGGGGGAACTTCTTTCCCGTGAGGGTGACAGAGCCCTGGCACAGGCTGCCCAGGGAGGTTGTGGAGTCTCCTTCTTTGGAGATCTTCCAAACCCTCCCGGATGCCGCCCTGTGCCCCRTGCTCTGGGTGTCCCTGATGGAGCAGAGGGTTGTATTAGGTGATCTCTGGAGGTCCCTTCCAACCTCAACCATTCTGTGATTCTGTGAATCGCAGGCTAACACTAATRGTTAAGTGCTCCCAGTGGGTTCCAGAAGCTGCACAGAGCAGGCCCGTCCTGAACACTTCACATAAGGTCATGGTCCTACAGACAGACTACTTTGTATAGATGCCTCAAATCACCATTTGCAGCATCTACACAGTTAGCTGGTTATGAATATCAGGCTATATTTGTAAGCATATATATAACCCAGAAATTTCAGAGTTTACAAATTTTACCAGTTTGGCACATTTGATTAATCTGGAACAGGCTGCAAGAGTAAATAAATTACTCAATTTAAGGCACTGCATGGCAGAAGTTGCCCACTGGGTCATATGCACTATTAGTTTAAAGCACTATTAGTTTAGGGGAAAACAAAACAAAACAAAACAACAACAACAAAAAAAACACTGCAAAACAAGCAGTAGAAAAATTGGAACAAGAAATAAAATCTTAAGAATGTTAATAGCCTCCCTATGGACCAAATTCCAAAGCTGATTAAGTTTAATCATAAATTCAGATTGTCTTTCACTTGCCATAGCATAAATCGATCTCTGCAATCCCTTTCTTTAAGTGTTTTTTCTCAAGAAACTGAGTCAGTGGATTATCTAAAAGAAGTAATTTTACCAATGCATTGTCTTAAACCCTCAAAATAAGAAGACTTAAGACTTATCATAGTTCTTACTTCTCCAATTAAAATGTCACCTAACCCAAAAAGTGACATAGAAAGAAGTGCAAAGAAGATGCTGCAGTAACAGCAACTACAGACTTCTGCAGCAGCATACAGCAACTATAGGGTTATGACAAGTAGCAAACGTTATTGGTTTAAATCAAGTCAAAGAAAAAAAATTAAAAAAAAAACATAACTCCACTGAGCCACATGCTGAATCAGTACAGAATGAACATAATGTTGTCTGGATACCACAACTAACATGCTGACAACAAACGATGGCTGTTTTAAAAATAACTGCAGTCYCCTGAAATTTTGTTTTGCTTTTAAACATTGTAGCATTTTCCTCTATTTTCACTGATGTGGAGAAGGATGACAGAAAAATAACTGGGGCCTTGAGGGCAAAATATATTGTGACAGTGAACCCTGTACCTCAAACCACTGACTTTTGGTGCTGGCAAAGAACATGTAGATCAGGAGCAGACTGCACTGCTGATTACATCAGCTGTAAGAGCCTGGGAACTTTGCACTGGAGTTATTTGTTAACAGTTTTCCTTAGATAGCTTGCAAATATTTGAAAGTCTTATCTGACCCCTAATTGGATCTCATCTCATTCATTTTGAATTTCAACAGGATATGGTCTTCAAATTCCTTTCATCTCTAAAAAATCCTAGGCTTCTTTCAGAAGCAATGAAATTAAATTTAGTGAATTACAGTGTTCCTCTCATAAAATAACTAAAAAATACACCACCACTATCAAGAATAAACAATATACTCTGCTCACATTTTTGGGTGCTCCACTGGATGAGTCTCTGAAAGGATGAAAATATTTACAAATGTGGGAGAGAGACTTGGTTTTGTTTCTCTTTCTGCAGATAAAGAGCCAAGAAATCTCTGCAGAGCTGGAAAGGAGAATTTTAACTTTTCAGATTATCACTAGAAAAAATAATGGAGGATTCGAATCTGTCGTATTTCACATATATGATGTATAAATGAAACAAGGCAATCAATACACCAAGCGTAATGAAAAAATGAAAAGGAAAAAAATCCTCAAGGAAGTGTTTTTAGAAAAAAATGTTTTTTATGGCCCCCATATTTTGATGGTACAAAGGACAGCAAAATGCTGCAAATGCCTGTTGAATTTCACACGGAAAAATAATTTTATAATTATTTTAAACTATTTTTATGTAGTTAAAATATGTACTATTTTATTAAAATATATTTAAATGATTAATCAATAGATAATTTCAACTAAATTTTCATCAACCAAGCTTCAGCTATTCTGTATATACCACTGCTGAATCTCCAACCTGCAATTCATGATTAGTGGAATCTGTGGTATTATACATTGCATTTAAAAGCATTAACACCATGGAGATCTCTTTAACGCATCGCATCTAAAAAGCAAAAACTCCTATCCAATTAATACCTTGCACTTCATTGCAGAATCACTGCAGCCCAGAAAGGAAAATGCCAAAGCTTAATTATTTTTAATTGGGGCCCCACTAACAATGTCAGCACTTCTTACCATTGGAAAAATAAGGCAGAAATATGGGTCTAATCATCAGCAGCCAGGACACTGTCATAAGCACTGTTTTGTTTTCAGACACACTTTGGGGGGACCTTTTTCCTAAGTATCTTTTCTGTTGGGTGCAAGTAATCTAAATACTGCCCCTCGATTGTCCTTTAGCACAGTGGTCTATGTTTAAGGACTAACCAAAACATAGCTACGCAAATACTTCAGTTATGAAGACATTAATTTCCTTTATGACCATTTTAAGAAGCTRTAGATGGCTTAGTGCAGTAGACGGGAAGAAAAATGTTCTTGGATGGCAGCAATAAATAAACAAACACCCTTTTATTCTATTTAGACCTAGTGAAGAATGGGCCTCACAGTACTTAGCTCATCCTATGAATTTAGATCACTAAGATCTTTTTTTTCTGATCCATTATCACCTTTAATTTCTTAAAATAGTTACTTTTTTTTTTTTACCTGACACCCTAACTGTATCACTACTTGAATCTTTTTGGCTGTGCTGTTTTGGAAGAACTCTTCAGACCCTTTACTTACCAGTCAATATGACAGAAACAGTAGCCCATACTTCCTTCCATTTCTCCTTCCTTTCTCTCCAGAAAAAAAAAAAAAAAAAAAAAAGTCTATTCTGGTTTTATTTCATTTTACCAAACATCTGAGACCTAAACTTACTCAAATTTGACTGTGTACTTGACAATCAGCCACAAAACTAGAGAAAGACTTGGGCATTTAAGTAATAATATGGACAAATTCTGCTTACATTTCTATCTCTGCAAATCCTTCTGATCCTCTATTGTAGTAGAGTAGAAGATGGTTTACCCAACGTAAGTCAAGAGCTGGTAAGCAGATTGATTCTGGAAGCCTTATAGACTAATTTTATCTTTAGTGCACTATTAGTTTTTTTTCTGGAATAAATTTTTAACCGCCCACAAGATTGTTTGKCCATACAAGACAGTTCTCATTCATTAACAGAACCTGAAAACACACAAACTAAAAAACTTACAATTCTAATTAAGAGACACACAAAACCGATGTGTCAAGAGGTGTGCACGCAGCTTTCCAGGTTAGAAATGACCAAAGCTGAGGGCAGTGAATCCCAAGAACTGCTACGGCTGCACTCCACGCTCTCCACGGAGCTCGGCCCTTTCCAGCAGCGGCACCGGGAGCTCCCCTCTTCCAAACGGCAAGCACATTAATTAGCCAGGCAGCCAAGTTTCAAAGCATACCAAGTGCTTACTATAGTTCCCTATGCTGTTTAACTTTGAAAACAAACCATGATTAGGGAAATCTACATGGGAAGCGTACTTCAAGGACAGGGGGAAAAAAATAGGAGGAGGGCGGTTAATCTGCCCCGAAATTGGCAACCGCTCGCTGTGTTTTCTATATTTTATGTTATGTTTCTCTGCTCRCTGGAACGAATTGGCTGCTATGAATGAAAAGAAACTTTTGCATCTAATCAGTGGCATGAATTTAGACTGAGAGCCGCTGTGTGGGTCTTCTGTGAAGAGTCTGGGCCCTCTGCCATCCTTGTGCTTGTGAATGAAACCGCGTGAGCCACATTCCCTCCTCCTCCGGGCTGTCTCCTCCTCCGCCTCCCCCCAGCTGGGGCCGTCACCATTTCCTTCCCTCGGGAGCCTGGGGAGCGGGCTGCTCGCTCGCAAAATGAGCATGACCCAGAAAGGCATTCAGTCCCGGCCCTGCGCTCGCTTGAGAAAGCTCAGCTGCGCTCTCGGGCCTGCTGCGCTCCGTCCTGCCTCCCAAACCCACCGGGGAGCCAGTGGCGAGGAATCCACTCCATAAAGAGGCCCCTGCGCTGCTGACCTCGCCACATATTTCCCCCGAGCTCCTGCTGACCCCAGAGACGGGCAGATTTCTGCAGGGAGAGGTGGTTTCTGTTCCCCACTGCGCATACAGACTTTACTCTGTTTTGGTCTAGGGACATACTGGATCCGGGGGAGAAAGGCAAACAAATCCCCGCACTTTATTGCCCTACGACTGCTCTGCCAGCAAGGTCACTGCTTTCTTAGGCAAGAACTACCAGGTGTTTCCGATTATTGGCCAACGGGCTTGCAGGAGATACAAAATAATACAAAATCCATCCAGGCTAGGCTAGGGCAGTTTGCATTTGTTTCACAATGAGTGATAGATCTTCTACTTAACCGAAGRAGTTCACAGAAAGCTAAGTTTTAAATAAAAGGTACTGATGAACATGGATAAAGAACAAACTCCTGCTGCTGTCAAGTAAACTTTTTTAATTAAGAGCAGAGTCAGACACAGAGAACAGACCACTAAATATTTCAAAGCCCAAGATGTCTGCTACAGATACGTATTTGTTCAGCTCTGTTCAGGCTACAAAACTGAAAAATATCGCCACTTTCAATACAGCATTATAATCCTGGTTTTCTTTCATTTAAAATGTGAATTTAATAAACTTTCTAGAATAAATTTTCAGTTTATCACATTAGTTCTCAGAAACTACTTAATATAATATGCAACTTCTTCTGCTTTGGGGGGGAAGTTACTTTTATAGATGCACCCAAAGTAACTTTGCAGAAGTATTTTCATTTCAATAGTATTAGCCTCTTGGGCTTTCTTTCTATTATTGCTTTTTTCATTAAAGAATAACATTCATACTATGCTTAACTGCCCAGGAAAAAAAGAGAAAAAATAAAAAAAAGGAAAAAAAAAAGCATCCCAGTTTCCTAAGAAAGTTTACTCTAGCATGAAGACCACAACATTTACTCTAGCATGAAGATCAATTCCAAAACATSAAGGAACTTTCTGGCTTCTAGGGTGAGGCACATTCCCAACTYGCACAACATGGGAGAGCCTTCCACAAGTGCAGGACACTATGACTTCAGATGCAGATTCCCCAGTTTCCTCTCTGTCTATCCATCATGAGGAATCTCTTTATCCCAGTGTTTCAGAGGCATCAGGTAGCGAAACCATAGATAACATGTGAGGTACTTGGTCAAAAGTTGAGATACAAGATGCAAAATACATTCTGCCATGTAAATTGATACACATCTCTGCATAAATCATTAGCTTTCACATTCAGGGCAGAACTCTATTTCAATAGACAAACTGTTAGTAATAATAGATTAAGTAATCTTCAGAGTTTGCCAGAGAAAGAAGTTACATTTTCTCACTGTTTTACAACTATCTCCAAATAGCCAAAGAACAAACATAATGACCTAGGAATCAAGACCTTGCATCCAAATTTTTAAACAGAGTACACTCAAATTCCTATGTATTCATTTCTACATAAAATTTACTGGGTTTTCCTCTCTGTCCTMTTGCCATTGCTTGTCCTTTTCCACTCATTCCTTGAGTTGAATTCTGAAACAATTCTGTTGATTCCTGCTATTATACCTCTTCTTAGTGATCTTGCATTTATCCACACACACTCCAAATACTTTTCTCAATCACTCAGCTGTTCAAATCATTTATGCTGTTTATTTCTCCTTACTTATTACATTGCTTCATCTGAGAAGCAGATGAATCCTTCTTAAGTCCTTTTACTAGATCCCACTTTCTGGTAAGTAGGAGAAGAGGCACTAAAAGTAGAGGACAGAGTCATTTTCAACACGGCTTTCAGGCTTGTTATCACGGAGGTCCAGGCTGTCAGAGAGGAGCTGCTGGGAAAGTCCAGCTCGGGCCAGGGGCTCTGGAATGGGATAAGCTCAGCTGTTAGGCAGAGGAGGCAGATAAACAGTGAAATGAGTACACAGAGCGCCGAGTGCCAAGAACACCGCGTGCAAACAGATCGATGGCAGCAATGGTGGAAGCTCCTAATTACCCTCTGCTGAGTCTGAGTGTTTCCGAGCTTTTCACTTGGTCAAATTGAGTGGATTCACACAGAACAGAAAGAGGCAAAAGACAATATCCCCACCACATCCTACACTTTGCCTTCTTTTTCCCCAAGTCTAATTCACTTCTRCAAACTGTGGAGGTTCCAGTTTCCCAACGAAAATACATAAAACTGCATCTTTGTGCCTTTACATGTTTGTTACAGAAAACATAGTGTGTTTTACTAGCTTCATCACAAAGCAATAAAAATGAACTCTTCATTTGTGCTGGCTGCTCAAATACATATAGAACAAAGTTACAGCCTAGTGTGCTAGTGTGCCTAGTGTATAAGAGTCAGCACCATCATATGTTCTCCACAGAAATAATTAGTAAAAAACAAAAACCTTGTAATTAAACACTATACCATGAGGTAAATAAGTGTTTTTTGTTTCAGATTTATAATTCACTATCTAGTCTTAAGCACTGTATCTTTTCTTACCTCGTTGCTACATTTTACCTACAGCACCTTCAAGTTAAGCAGCCTTCACTTATCCATTTCCCATATAATCTCCCAAGCAAGATAACTGCTCTTCTCTGCAGCAGTATCCAAGCAGGATCCTCATTCAAAACAATTCAGCTTTCCTACAGGGTTTTTCTTCCATGATGCCAGGTCAATCCATCTAAGGCAGAAGGGATTCAGCATTTCCCAGAGTCAGCTATATCATCCATTATTATATTTCTCTAACCAAATTCAGGAAACTATAGCTACCTTCCTGTCCTGTCCACAGACACACTTTCAAATTTAAAGTTATCTGTAAGTATTTAAATGTTTGAACTCAGAGGAGAAAATTTCACAAGTCCAAGACTCTTCTGTAATTTGTTATTGGCAGCTGCAGCCATAGTATTCATCAACTTCTC
Source organism: Nothoprocta perdicaria (assembly GCF_003342845.1). NCBI lineage: Eukaryota > Metazoa > Chordata > Aves > Tinamiformes > Tinamidae > Nothoprocta > Nothoprocta perdicaria. Next base: position 1,203,671 of record NW_020454783.1, read on the forward strand.
TATTCTCTTTGTATTTCATAGCAAATAAAATACACCAACAATTCTATTGTTGATGACAGTCATGAGATTACTTACGCTCAGCCAAAAAGTGACACCATTGATAGGAACAGCATGGTTTGAATTCAAGCTGTTTCAAATGACTGATGCCTAAATGTACCACAATAACATGTAGACCTTAGAAAAATGGTGGCTTTTTGAGAACATTGATCCCTATATGATATCCYATTGACCTCCCTTTTATCCAGGAGTTAAAAAAAATCACAATACATAATCTACAATACACATTAGCATTCTTTTTAGATAATGTAAAATTGGACTTTCAAAGTAAATATTTATTTAAGCCAAGATGAAGTAGTTGCATCACAACACTACAGTATCAGTAGCAATGTTAAATTCTTAATGCTTTTCTTGAGTCAGAAGCACACACAGAAGCTCATGTAAGCTTTTAGAACAACAGACATTTAAGAATTCTTTTCTTCTGGAAACTGTTAAATATTTTATTAATCATCACTTAATGAATTCAATTTTGCCTTGTTACCAAGGAGAGATGATTAGACAGTCATCTCAGCCATACTAAGGACAAACAAAAAGCACTGAAAGTGAAAAAAAATGGAATATATAGAATAAAGGGCTTTTTAAGAACAGTTTTACCAAGAAATATAAGGACAAAAAATTACATATCTAAAGGAAATCTTGTCTTCTGAAGAAAAGGCCTCACAGGAAAAGTGGATCATACAAAGGAAAAACAAGTCAGCATTAAAAAGGGTATTTACATCATTCACCTTTCAATATATATGATAAATGAACATAAGAAAGCAGTCCAGAAAGACCAAGATGCTCTGAATCCACCTTTGAGGAAACGTGCCTCCCTGATTGACTATCTAAAATAGGCATCTATAGTAGATGCCTCAAGTTAGGACAGACCTGTATTCATAATTTGGCCTTTATTAYACTAATACAACAGTGCTCTCTCTGCTTCATTTTAAAAAGAAAATATTATAAATAAATGCTGATACTGTGTTAGGATCAACAGCATATTCCCTACACCAGTCTGAAATCTAAGACAAAGTTTGAATTTTTCTGTCTTTCCCAATGAACAGAACATTTTAAATATTAGTATACAAATTTAGGAGTTTATTACACAAAGGGTTTTTTAATGAGAAAATTAGTACAGTGTAAATTCTTAGTTTCATTTTTGRAGAATCTCAAAGTACTGATCACTGACATTATTATTTCCCATTAAAGGAAAAGTGGACATGGACTTTTTTTTTTTCTTTCTTTTTTTCTGTTGGTCTAGATCAACACTACTGAAACCCACAAGACCAGATGACCAAATTCTAACAGCTCTCTAACAAGTGTCCATACAAACAATTTCAGACAAGATGCTTTGACTAATCCACCAAGTCCAATCCACCATGAATGGCTGAGAGAAATACAAGCACTTAAACAGCTTCCGTATGATCCCAGCAGCAGCAGTGAGGTGAAGGTGAATCAGGAATATCCTGGGAAATGTCCCCTCATGCAGCAGTGTCTCTACTGCAAGAGAGTGGAGGAAGATGAGACTACCTTAGACATACCAAAACACGCTTTATGCTAAGATGAGGGGAGACATAGGCAGAACAAAACAGTCGGGTTTTGTTTGTTGATTTTTTGCAAGACTCAAGGACGGTTCAGTACATACACGTGTATGTACTGAACATGTATGTACACTACTCATACAGCAGGTCAATGTGACGGATACGCTCCTTTCCCAGCTCAACCTGACCTGTACCTTACATGCAGCCCTGTCCAGTTGCTCACCACCAGCGATTTATCTCATCCTGGTAGGCGCCCCCATTCTGATTTCTTCTCCCACTCAGACTCAACGTAACAGTCCTGAAGGCTGCATCCCGATGGGGAGATAAGGCTATCTAGCCAGTGGGCCTCTGAAATGAAAGAATGACTATAAGTCAATCATCTTATCCTATAAATGTGTGGACAGCCCGAGAGCCCCTTGAGCTCTCCTGGCACGGCAGCGGGCTGCACAGCAGGATCTCCCCTTGGGCAGGGACGCCTCTCAAGGTTACTCCTCGAGGCTGAGAGATGCCTTTCCACAACAGATTTGTGGTAAGTGAACATAGCGCGCTCTCTTTAACTTTACTTTGTAACTGTGCACAGAAACCCTTAGTCATAAACCGCTGACCAGGTCTGGGACTAGGATTGGATCCAGCCGCACCCAGACTCCTCTCAGAAGGAGCTTGGAAAGCAAGGGGGTTCAATCTTAACCTCGTGACCCAACGGGAGGGTACCCCAAGATAATTGTGTATTATCTTGAGACTCCATGCAGTAAATAATAAGTGACCTTGCCACAGAATCTCGTGAAATCATTGTCCATATTAATAAATCCTATTATTTCTTTCATACAAGTGAAGTGCATTTTGTCACTCACCCCCGCCACCACTTGTTCCGAGACAGTCAACCCCTAATTTATACTGGTGGATGAGCTTATTGCTGCCCAGGTGCAGGACCCTGCACTTGTCCTTGTTGAACCTCATGAGGTTCTTCTCTGCCCAGCTCTCCAGCCTGTCCAGGTCTCTGTGAATGGCAGCACAGCCCTCCGGAGCGTTGGCCACTCCACCCAGCTTGGTAGCGTCCGCAAACTTGCTCAGGGTGCCCTCTGTGCCATCGTCCAGGTAATTGATGAATAATTTGAACAGTACTGGGCCCAATACTGATCCCTGAACGACTTCACTGGTCACAGGCCTCCAACAAGACTCATCCCCATTAATAACCACCCTCTGAGCTCTGTCATTCAGCCAGTTTCACTTCACTTCCCTGCACACCTCTTACCATTCAGTGTAAAGACTGAGAGTAGACCTGAGGGTACATGTAGAAAATATGCAACCTATATTTTGCATTATGAAAGAAAAAAAAAGTTTGAATCTTTCCTTATACAAAACTTCATACTACAATAGGAATACTCAATATTCAGTATTTCCCCCCATCCATACTGAAGAGAAAAGCTAGAGCTTTTCTGCTTTCTCTAGAGCTTTTCTCTACTGCCACTGAATGATGCACTTACCTAATCAAGAACAATACAGTCTCCTGTATGGGAAAAATAAATCAAATTTGAATACATTGGAGAATAAAGGGTCTATATCCTTTTGGAAGTCCCTGGGGTAATGACAGCAAATGGTTAATTCTCTTGCTACTTGCCAATCTACCTAGAGACATTCACTCTGKAACTTTTAAAACCTCCAGAGACAAGAGGTCAGAGACTGAGGCACAGTTTTAGTAGCTCTTTGGTAGCTGCTCAGGAACAGGGAAGGGAATGGAATAACCATTACAGCCTCAATTGCCACGGCACATTAACAAAGACAACTGTATGCAGTGGACAAACRGCTTCAATATAAAACATCATTTAAAAAATCCTGTTCACTTCTAGCAGGTCTTGCAGTCACAAGCCAAATTATGCTTGGGGCAGATAGGTGAAACCTTGGTTAACGAGCACCAACAACTGCCATTACACTGGCAAGGTGTTCTCTCTCCTGGACAAAAAAGGGCTGACAGCATCTTCTCCTTATGTAATGTTATGTGGGTGGAAGAGAAATGAAATCTCACATATGAGCACTAAAAATGTTGTTTGGTTTAGCTATCAGATACCTTCTTTTAGCATAAAACAAGCAATTTGCTTAAGCCTAATTAGCTGACCCAAGAGTAGAAAACAGAGACCAGTGATCTCTCAAACTCTCTATGTTGTAATGCAACAAAGATGAACAATAAATGCTGAAAACAAGTAAACAATTTCATGTTAAGAATCAAACTTTGGGAGTTTCTAGAAGTTACCAAAAAAAAAAAGCATATCATATTAACTAATGAAAAACAACTGCTATGGAAGAAACAAAACAAAACAAGACTTGCAGAAGTTTAGTAGGAGCTTTTCTTCCTCATCCACTTTTCAGATTGAGGTCTTCACTGGTGCATCCTCTTTGCATCAGCTCACAGACCTCACCATTAGCTCGGCACAGCTTCTAATGACACAACCTGCGTGGTTATGCAGGGAGGAAATGGGAGGAAGGGACCCCAAAAATGCACCTGTGTTGCAGTAACAAAWTGTGGAGTCACCAGTTTTCAGTGGAATTCCAGGCAGCTGGGCCTGTGAAATTCTGCACAGACACTGAACTTCACCGCTGATTTTCTGAAACCTGTCTAGGTSCTGCTGCACATTTCCATTGCAAAGGATCATTTTTTATCATGAAGATCCTTATAGTCTTGTTCCCACAAGCACATAAACTTCTGGGTTTTCTTACACTACAAGTAAAGACTTTGTTKTTGTGACAGCCCAGCACTTTCCTGTGCATTGCTCAAGAGCAGTCATGATAAAGGCAGATATTCCACCTAGCAGCAAGAGAAAAAAGAGAGAGAGATTGTGTGGGTCTGCAGCCACAAGCTGCTCTATAAAAAAAAGAACTATAACCAAACCCTGGCCAAACTGTACCTAACCAGCACACTGCAATATTGCAGATGAATGCCACTAATTTCCCATTAAAAGCATCCTCCCTACAGAGGSACCAAGAGCTCTGAGCTCAGGAAAGTAAAAAAAAAAAGCATGAAATGTGCCTGACCTGTTCTTATACTCTCCTTTGCATTTCTGCAATAATCCCTGCTAGAAGTGTCTTCGGTCTCACCCAGGATGGAAGCTCTTCTAATGATTCCATTCAAAATGCCTCAAAGTTACTTCAAGAAGTAACTTGATGGCAGTCAGCACATAGATATATAAATAATATTAATGAAATGGAAAGAGCATCAATCACAAAGTGTAGCATATTATGCTCTGCTGGATGTRTATCAGCCCCTATACTGTTATCAAGCTCCCATTACCACTGTTATTGTGAAATCTGTAAGATAAGCAGCTTTCTATCCCCAGACACAGAAAAGGGAGCACTGAGGGAGTGGKCTGCGCGGTCAGAGAGAACCGAGCAACAAGCTGCATTCTTTGAACACTTCAGTTGAGCGTCTGGAAAGAGACAGCAAGAAAAATTAACTATTTTGTGTAGAAGAGGAGCATTAACAACAAGCGGCAAYAACTAAAAGACCATCGATGAAAAATAGATGTTATTATTCCATTTATATTTTAATCTTAATTTGTTGTTGAAAAGGTTCTTTAATCTTTTTTATATATAAGAATTCTTCCAACCTTGCGGTCACAGAACCAAACCACTAACTTGAAAACCATATGATTTGAATTTGAGTTGTCATGTTAATTTTCCAAAGGTTTACCGCAATTTGGGGGAGAGGAGGGACTCTGGCAATTCCAATTCACTCTTCTGCACAGTTTTCAAATTCATTTAAATRTGCTCTATTAGGAAACAATAGCATACTAAGAGTTCGGGATTTTTTTCAGTGCAAACATCCAATGCATAATATTAAAAAGTTCATATTTTGATTTTTCATACGGTAATGCCATTTGGTGCAAACCTTGCATTTCTTCACCAATAAAAGTTACAAGTACAAAAACTCATTGTTATTTTCTGTGCCYAAAGCTGCTGAAATACAATAAAACAAATAATTCCTGCTTTACCAGCACACATGCCCAAATAAACTTCATTTTTTAGGATAGAGCAGTTACAAGTATAAAGCAACACTTGTGCACACATACCATATACTAGTATATATAATTTTAGTATAAATGGACAGAGGAATCAAATATTTTATGTAACACTGCCATTGTTAACTGTTGTAGTCACATTTGCATAAAAAAYAGGACTGGCAGAAAAAGAGAAGGAACTTCAGAAAACAAGGTAATTTCTTTTTAGTGATCTACATAAAAAAAATGGAATCAAACTACATAAAATGTCTGAAAAAAAATCATTTTTGAGTGAAGAATTTCCCTCAAAAGTATTGGGAAAATGCATGTTTCACTAGACTGCACATGTCCTATTTTGACAAATGTATTATAAAATCTAAGTTCTTAGAGATTGAATGCTAATTGATGAGCTTAGTTTTGACCTAGAAAATGATATTGCAGAAGATTATAAGTACAAACCACTATAGTGACAAAATAGAATTTTGCTTTCTTTAGTAAAAACTCCTAATTTATCAAAAAMTTAAGAAAGTTTCTTCACTTGTTCTATCAAATGAAATGATTAATTACTGGTACCATCGTTATGGCTCCTGTTAAACTTTTGCTTTGAAGTATTCCAATTAGAATAACCTTTAACAGGGGTTAAAAAATGGATTCAGCCAACTCATAGGAGCCTTCTTGTAATATAAATATATCGAACTGAAAAACAAGAAATTTCTTATTAACACATCATACCAAGTCTTGACTTTGYAGGCTTTTGCATAGGTTTTCTTCAGGAGTCAGAAGCCTTGTCCTATATACAGGAAATCCCTGCTTCCCTGTAGCAGTATCAAYGATATTTAACCTCAGCTTCATATGAGATTTTCATCACTGAATTTGTTGAGTCACTGATACACTGTTTTTCTCCAATTACTTCCTGGCATAGCAGCTCAAAAGCACAAAACCAGAGCAGCAATTCTTTTCTGCGGTTCAAATTCCATTTTTTATTATTCTAAAAAAGCTTCTGACTCTGCTATACTCATATTCGACTCCATTCCCTTTGGAGGAGGGTAGAATCACAGTGAAACATGAAGACTAATGACTGTAACACAARCACAATTACTTAATATAATTTTATTTTACCCATCGGAAAGCATTCCTAACCATAACAAACTGTATTTGAGTGTTTATAAGATCAAAGTTTAAGCTTTCTCTCCTGAATTTTACTGCTTTTAGATGTAAATACTGAAATGTAATCAAGAACAGTGGATGGAGAATTACCCAAGAAACACTGAAGAGAGTGAAGCACCGAGATCTGCTTTCAGTAGAGATCACAGCAACGTYGCACACTAATGAAAAACAATCCTCTGCACTGACTGCAGAAAACTTCACCCTCCTTGGGATCGAAGAACTCCTCCAAATCTGTGCAAAGCCACAAAACAGGAAACTTTCCTTCCCATTGTGTCTGTCCGGCCTGACTATTGTAATAGTTCAGTATGCTAAACATGGGAAAAAAAGTCCCTTGGTTTCCTGTGAGGACAACCTCCGTGCATATTGGAAGAAATTAACACACTCATACAGAATACAGCTGCCAACTTCCAGGCATTATTCTTAATAAACAGGATCTCACGCAGTGTCAAAGAAAGATAAACAAATGAGGAATAACCTTAAGGTAGAAGAAAATGAAAGCTATCAGTATTTGGCTAATCCTACGCTGTCCACATGAAAAAAAATGCTTCCCGAATTCCAGTGTTATCACTTACGTTGCAGATTACACGGTGTCACTGAACAAAAAAATCTTACTAGAAAATGCAAGTTTCTACTTAAAAACAGCAAACAAATGCAATTTTTCTGACTACTAATGAGATCTGCTCTGTAATTTTAACTTGCAAAAGGATATCAACTCTGTTAAAAATATTTACAACATAAGAATCTACAATTTTTCATTTTAAAAATGCTGTCAGACACAACCTCTTGAAAATCTAAGGGTCTCATATAAACCAACCTGCAATTATCTAAAATGAGCTTTCTAAAGATACCATTCACAATTATCTCTTGATAATTACAGAAACTTTGCATTTTAAGGTAAAATAAATGAAAAGAGCACACAAGACCAAATGTGAAGCTGCGTTTGCATTTACACACCTCAGGCGGAACAAATTTGAAGGCATCTCAGAATCTGCATTTCTACCTTAGCATTCAACACACTCCCTGCAGCCTCCCAACGATGCTACTTATGGCATCATTGGTGACGCTCAACACGCTCTGCCTGTTGCGTTAACACAAATGCCACACAATCTGAAACATTCATCACGTACCTGATGGGTTTCCAAGTTTTTATGTGGGAGATTTTTTTTTTTTTCCTATTTTTAGAAGAATCAGGAACCACTCCCTTTTCCCTTTCAACCTTGCTGGGTAATGAATGCTTCCTTCATTTCCAGTGATTTTATCCTTCATTTCCAGTTCTCTGCATGGTTCCTCCAGTAATCTCACACCCTTCATTCTCTATATTTAGTACTATTTTTGACTACTTTTGTCCTTTACTGTGCCTGCTTTCAATACCTTCTCCCCCTCCCTATACACTTTTTGACATTTGCATGGCATGCAATGACATGAGAATGATGAGAAGGATCAATAACRGTTATACTTCATACTTCAATTATTCTCCAAAAATTCTCTAAAAATACTCAAGTTTTTAAAATGTTCAACTTTCAATATTCCACAGCAGAAAGGAGAACAGGGTCTAAGTGAGATGTTGACTGCACCCTGAGAAAGAATAAGCAGAATTTTTCATACAAATTCTAATTCAGTAACTCAAATAACATGCATTTATGTTTTTAATTTTTACTTTCTGAAAGCTGTTACTCAAAAAAACAAGAATAAAACCAGGGTGGAGTTCAACAATACTAAAGGATTTCATTTCAAAGAGACTGAAAAATGAAAGTATGCTTTGTAACATGAATAATTAGACTTGGATTTTTTTATATATGTAAATATATACTGATCTGAGCACTTGATGAAATTTTCAGGAAGGACTTAAAATGGACAAAAGGTGTTACTCTGTAGGGATCACATTCAGAAATTACTGGGCCATCAAATAATTGGAACTGTACAAAATTCAAATAGGTAAATTCAGAGGTTACTCAGTTTGTATCCATACCATCCATCCACAGTCACCAATAATTCTAAACCTAAAGACCCTTAAACAACTGCTGCCCAAACTTGGGAGTTCCTAGACATCTGCTACTAACTACTTGTTAGAAATTACTGTGATGGACCTACCATTAAATCCGTAACAGCAGGTTATTCCAAATCCTCTCATTTTAGGTTTAAAACTAGACTTTTCAGTGAACTGCAGCTTTAAAAGTTAGTATAGCAAATCTAAAGTTCTAGTCTAAGTGAGAAAGGTCTCTTGCACTTTAGGCCTTTCTTTCTTACATTCCTAAAATACAGCCCAGCTATTCCAGCAAGGTTTCAGCCCCACGTGTTTGTCTTTTCAGTCTGTTTCTTCTTCTTGCTATTCAACCCATAAGCTACTTGCTCCTGCCTAATCCACACTAGTCAGACTCATTAACATCCCTGATGGACTTCTGAATAGCTCCTATTTCAATATTATAAAAGACATTATATATGAATCCTCCAATTATTATGAATATTATCAGATCTCTGTTGCCATCACTTTTAATGGATTAATAAAATGAAATGCAAATTGCAATTAAATGCATTTAATGTGAACTGTCACTGGTCATTTTCCTTAGTTGTTAAAATAGGCAAATTAGTATTTACATAGGAAATCTATCAATAACTTTAATGAATGTAAACCTCCAGTGCAAGTGTTACCAGCTACAGTTGAATTTCATTTTGAAGGGAAAATAAAGATGTAACATCCATTAACACAGCAAAGAAAGAATGATTCAAAAACATTCTGTTCAAGAGTTATTTTTAATTTATTTTGGCACTTCTTTCATCACACTAAACTAAAAGCAAAGGACTCAAAGCCACCCTACTACCTCTTAAAACTATTACCTCTACTACTCTTCATTTCCAGATGCTTCTCCTATCCTTAAACAGAATTTTTATACTGTTTAAGATCATTAAACAGATCACAAGCTTTACACTTCTGAAAAAACACCAGATATAGAAGCACCCTCCAAAGAAATGGTAAGCACAGAGAAAGCCCACGAGGTGCACCAGGGAAGTCAGTTTGCAAAGGCACAATGGAAATTAAGGAAGTCTCATGGGACCTAACATTGTTTCTTGACAAAATACACATCCACCCACCAGCTATCTCAGCTGTGTCCCTGGAACAGGATACACTGAGCTGTGAACAACCTGTGAGAGAACTGGAGGAGTAATAAAGTTTGCACAAAGTGAAGCTGGCTTTGAAAACATATTCTGGCAGTTTCTCAGATGTTTTAAGTGGACAGTCATCCTTTTAGCATCCATTATATATGAACGGAAAGCCCCGCTTTGCAGTCRGAGCACTGAACTGGAAGTCAAGACATCAACTGCATTTCTGATTCTGTCACAAACTTCCTGTGAGAATGGAAATCAAGATGTCTTCAAGTTTCTCATTAGTAGGATTGCTTAGACTTGATTTATTAATGACAGTAACACACTGAGAGCTCTTCAAATATAAAATATTACAGAATGCAAGGTTGCTTGCTTGCTGAGCAAATATATCACAGTGCAAAAATGTCTGTGTATCTGAGTTTCCACTTCAATTTTGACTATTTTCATTTGTTGAGCAGTGTAGTCCAGCCATTTGCACTGCAGTTCTGGAGGAAAGAGAATACAGAGTAGAGATACAACCCTGAAAAATTTGCTCTCCTGAAATGTTGAAACTTCATGACCCAAATTGCCTCTTTCCTCATCCTATCAATAAACTGAAAATATATATACATATATATGTATGTCATTTAGACTAACTTCTTGCTCAGTGCAGGGTTTGTTGCTCAGAGTCTTGCCCAGCTGAGYTCTGAACATCTCCAAATTACAGAGATTCTATCGCCTTGGGAAAATCTGGTAAATCAAGGTAAACAACAATCACAGCTCTCTACATGTTCTCTGAACCAGTTATCTCCTTGCAGGAGGTGATCGGGTTAGTCAGACTTGATTCACCCTTAGTAAATCTATGGGGGCTGTTCCCAACCACGTTTTCTTCCTTCACGTGCATTAAAATTGTTTTGAAGATCTGCCGCAGGGCCTTTCCCGGGGACTGAGGTGAGGCTGACCAACCTGCAGTTTCCTGGATCCTTCTTCTTGCCCTTCCCGAAACCGGGTGCAACTTTTGCCTTTTCCCAGTCATCAGAAACTTCCCCAGGTCACTATGACCTTTCGAAGATGATAAAAAGGTCTCACAAGAATATGGACCAGCTCCCTCAAAGGCATCCCATCGGGTCTCAGATTTGTCGGCTAAGAACTTTGTAACTGTCTTYCACGTCAACTAGTAGGCTTGGGGAGACGAGTGTAGGCATGACTCAACATCCCTCCTGAGTAGCCCAGCCCAGAGAGCTTTCTTGAGCCCCACACCACTGCACTCACTCTACTGCCCCAAAACAGTGTCAGTTTGAAACAGAAAATGAAATATTCATGTCCTGTAAATTTAAAGCAAAAGCTCAAAAATGTTTGGAGAAAATTCTTGCAAAAAAAGAGTGTGTTTGAATATATACATAGAAGATTATTGAAGACACTTATTTAAAAGCCTAAATTATTCTCAAGTTATTATCTAAATTATCTTATTCCATTCTATACTTCTTGGAATTTGTCCAATTTCTTTCCAGAGACATAAACTTAACATATAGACACATGCTTATATCCTTCTACAGACTGGCAAGTTGCCCCCAGCAATATCTCAGGTCTACTACAGCCAGTTTGGATTTATTTATTTTGGCCAAAATATAGTTCCTTTTGGTTACCAATATGAAGAACTTCTCAGTGCCTCCTATAGTGTAATACTGTTACCAACCTTCAATTCCTTTGCTTTGACAAAATTGTTCTCAAGCCTTCATGCAAAGCTTACCAGACAAATACTGTCTTTGGAATGCACTTGGAATGCATCGTTTCAAGCACTTAGTGTCTAAAAGTGATGACAAAAATTGCTACTGAAGAAGTTTGAAAAATATGACTCCATAAAAATTTGAAAACCCTGCAAACAGCATGCTGTATAACAGTGTTTGGCTGCACAGAGTAACTTAGTGTAGACATATTGATTGACRGCCTCCTCAAAAATAGTCTTATCTAAATTAGTAATTCACCTTACAAACTTATGAAACATATGCAGTAGGAGAGCCAAGACTGAGCAAAAAGGAATAATTGGAACACTATAAACACAACTAGACTTATAAATACAGATCAATTAAGAAGATAAATGTCTGTACAGCTGTCCTAAGGATATCATTCTCTTCCTAGTCTTAGTCTAAAATACTCCCAACATAAAACTTTCTCAAATGCTATGAAACAAAAACTTCCCCTTTCAGTATTTCAGATTTTCCTTTGAGCAGATAAACAAATCATCTTTTCCCTTAAACAGCACCTTTGCAAAATATAATCTAAGGACATTTGAGAGCAATAGAGGAAATTCAGTGGAAAGTATGAAACATCTGTCTTGATTAGAGTTCAGTATAATTCATTACACTTCCAAACAAGACAAAATATTTGCCGAAAAAAGCTTTTTACCTTGAATGAACTCTGTGCTCAGTTAATGGAGACGGGAATAATATCTCATGCTAATCAATTCTATAAAGCAAGAATTAGGTGTTAGAGATGGGGCATTACATAGARATAAATAGTTCTTAAGCAGTTACCTTTACTTTGATAGAGATCACAGATGGTGCTATTGATATAGGCAACCAAAGGCAAATACAAATAGAATATCACATTCATTTTTTTTTCTAAAGCTTAAGCAAGTTAAAAAACAGCAGAAGCCAGAAGTGAATGGAAAAGATATTGACTTTCTATGGTAATTGTGTTTGCACTTCCTTTTGACTTTTTATGATGAAGTAGCCATAGAATGTTGTTTTTCTCTTCCTGAAGAAAAAGGAAATCCCACAACCTTATCAAAGAACACAGCCAGCTAAAACCTTTCCCTTCCATTCATTTAAATCCCTCTTATAAAATATAAATGCAGTTATGCATACTATTCTGAAGTCATTAATTATTTCTGTAATTGATTTTGAGATATTGTATAGACAGAGCAGATAATGTTATTCTTGTATCAAACGATAACCATAAAAGATCATTTAGAAATGGTTCTTTTGTGAAAGGTCAGCAACCTAATGGCATCATCTGGCATAACCATTTGGGGAGTTGCAATCCAGCACAAAAATCCTCTATTGCTGGCCAAGGGTAGTAATATGAAGTTAACTAAAATTTATGCAGTCTTTGTTACTACTAATCTTTCTAAGCCATTAATCTGCTCAGCATTCAGAGAAACACCTACTGAGACAAGGGAAAAGGAAAGGTTCGGTGTGGTGGGGAGATGCGGGTCCTGAGAAGTCACACAGCCACGCAGAAGACAAGACAATCAAATCTTTTTATGTCCTTTGAAAAATAAAGATTCGCTCCCCTTACCAGGGCACATCCATTTACAGATAACCCTATGTTCACTATAGCGCCAGTGGAAGAGAAGAGAGAATTGGTACAGCAGGACCTAACAGACTTAAACTGAGGAAGRAAGAAGTGTGCTTTAATAGAAATGTACATATCTGCACAGAAGAGATAGGCTAAATCAGAGCATGTGTCGCATAATAAATTGGCTCTTTTGGTTTTTTTTCCAGCTGCTTCAGGATCTAACTATCCAGTCATCCCAGCTTAGGCTGTGGGGTTTTGGAAGCCTAACACAGAGCACTAACATCTGTTTCTATTCCCCTCAGTGTCAAATCTGTCAGAACATGAAAACACACCAGAAAGAGAGAGCCCTGTCATATAAAAATAAACTCTCCACTTCCAYGGCTATCCCGAAGTACTTAATGTGGCAGCTCTCTTACATTTCCATTTTCTACTTCAAAATAATATTGCTCCCTTTAAATATATCTTTTTTTTAGCCTACTTTAGTACCTGCCATATTTCCTTGCAACGTATCTGCATGCTGTAGTTCTTCATGGCTTTATTTTGATATCACTGGCTAAATTTCAGCATAAAACATAAATACAACAACCAAGTCTCATACCAAGTGACAATTAAGCTATCCAGTATTTAGCACTTGTTTACTATTAAAATCTTTTTACTTCTCAGCAACTTCTACTCCAGTCTTACTCATCTCTCTACTATTCCTAACTTGAGGATTCAGACCAGTGCTCCACTTTACACAGTAAATAAAATCTTGCATTAAACCATTACAATAATTTAAAAGAAAATTGTTTTGTAAAATGTTTCTTAAAAAGTCAAGTAAACTTTTCACAGCATAAGATACTTGACCAACTAGAATCTTTAAAAGGTTTATTCAGTTTCACTTTAGTGAGGTAGTTGTGTTACTTATGGACAAAAAAAGCATTATTATTATCATCATTACATTTAAAAAGCATAAAAGCAACCTAAATAAAAAGAAATGAAAAGGCTATATATTTCAATTTGACATATAGATTGTGATATAGATGAATACACAAAAGTAAGAAAAACATCCTCCATCTCTAGAACCTTTCCATCTTTGAAAATGTATTAGCAAGCTAAGTAAGTTTTTCTATCACGAGATTTCTTGTGGGAAATGTTAAATGCTAACGAGAACAAATAAACTCTGATTTTGAAATGACTCACCAAAAGCTATTATGGAATATTTGAAGAATATCAAATACTGAAGACGATTGCATCCCTTACACTCCTCTATAATCCCCTGTGCTTGCCTGGTCCTGCTGGCATTGCAATGACTATGTATGGCCTTATATTTATCCACATGTTTACATATCTCACTCAAATGTGTCCAAACTGTCTGTGCTCGGTATTACTACTGTCTCAACACAGTATAACTTATTACCAAGAGATTCTGGAGATTCTGGAGATCCAAAGTGAATACAACCAGGCCTTCCTACTCTTAGCTGATCTGTGGTGAGTACGCATTAAAAACACAATGCTATATTCACGCAGCATAAATGCAAAAAGAAAAGGTGAACATGGGCATTAGTTGGCCACATCCATACAACTCAGTAAAGACCATGAAAACTTCTCTGCTTTGCACTTCATAGCCTTGTTATCCTTGGACAGATTACACAAAACAAGCCCCTTCTCACTACACTAGCGATCATAAAGGGAGAATGAAGAACGGAAGGGGAGTACTGAAACAAAAACTACTCGAAACACCRATCAAAAATTTGTCCTCTGTGACAGCCTTTCTCATTCCAATATAAATAATATAAATAATTCTAATGGTAGCTTTTCCAGGATAGGGAAAATAGCAAAACCTTTCCCATATAGGCACATTCTCGCAGTTCCTTAGCACCTCTTCATCCTCCTGCCAATGACGAGTGTACCAGTAGAAGTAGTTTCACCAACATAGTTAAACCAACAAAAGGACTTTCTTCCTCCCACCACTAGGTCAAGTCAGGCTTACAACTCGCTTCCATACCTGTTTATATTACATATTATCCACGAGAACAGCACAATTATCACAGCTCAAGACTACAATAACTGCAGTAATATAGTTTCACTTCACAGGGTATCACAAATCAAGCAGGAAAACAAGGTAAGTATGATATGTGCACTACATTTCCCCACAAATCCCACTTACGTGCTGTCTGTCTCCTACACAAGAACAATTTATTAAGGAAAATATGGCTTATAGGAATATGGACTCTGTATGAACTATACACATCATAGAATGTTACATTCTGTAAYCCCACAAAAAGCTATGGTCTAAAAGATTTCTCCTTTATCTAAGCAAATACTCTATTCCTACTAACTTCAGTGGAAACTTCATGTCCTCTATGCAACCTCCTTAGAAAAAACTACAGTCTTCAGCTTTTCCTTCAGCCTAAAGGAAACATGATTTCTACTACCGTAAGTTCAATAAATATTCCTACCAGTGACATAGCCCAAGAGATATGGCAGACTAACTCCAGACTTTCATTGGAACTGCAGTCTCTATAGCTACATTGAATTTTAGAAGTGCTACAGAGCAGGATAGCATTCGGACAGAGAAAGAGCTGGTGCTGAAAGCCTAGGCCCAAATTTCCCCTGTTGGGGGAGGGAGGGGAGTTGCTTCAAACCAGCTCTCATTCGCACGCTCTTCAGTAGCCAGATGTGTTCCTACAGAAAGTCTCCCACTTCAGTTCCATCCCAAAGGAAACCAGTCTGGGTGCCCTGAGACCCATTCTCAAGGTAAAACAAAGAAAGAATGGATTACTGGAAGATCTGCTTCAAAATCACACTTCTGGCCTGCAAATACAGACTCATCGCATGTCTTCTGGGTACTTGTGTAGTTTTTACACAACACCTGCCAAGGTTGAACACATAGGAATAAGCCTTCRGTTATCAACAGAATGGAGAAAACTTCTGTGGTCGACACCTCAGTAAAGCTCATCCTACCACCYATAAGAGTTTCAAGAAAAGAGAAGGGTAAACCTCAAGTGAGAGGATCTAGCCTCCAGATCAAGAAGTAACCAGAGGAAAAAAGACAGTGCTGGTTGTGATGGCATATATGAAATAAACACAGTCTCCCCATGGGCTGTAGTCCAGGGTTGTCCTTACAAAAATCAGCCAACGCATCTGTTCTCAACAGCAGCCTTAGCAGATAGGCCAAGGGAAAGCTCAGAAGGTATTTGCTCAAATCAGCACTGAGGTACAGTCAGAATGCATGACTCTTCCCTCCAAAGGCTTTAAATCCTCTGAATTATCATTTCAATCCTGTTCATTAGCATCAACAAGCATGGAAAAGCTGACAGAGAACCAGGTGATTAACTCCTGCCCTCCTTCCTTTCTTCCTATGATTTATTTGGGTCACCTTGATCCATATTTTGAGACATGAATTTCATTATTTGGGATGCAACTAGAAATACAGAGAGACTCTTTTTGTAAGGAGCTTAGCATTTACCACTTGAATATTTATCTTGTGTCTCAAGCTGTCAGGCCCAAAATTAAACGCATTGCAAATTCTTTAAATTTACTAAAGTGGCTGAAAACCGACACAYGTAAAAAATGGGACTTTAGTTCAAATACTGTAAATCATTCCCTTAAGATACTTTCTATTTTTTTACAGTAAATAAAATCTGATTGCTAAATGAAAGTAAAAGGCAATCTCCCAGCCACTTTCTCAAATAGACTTGTTAAAAAAAATGTGAAAAACAGAAAACACATTGGAACCTTTACCATTTTTCATGGTTCTAAGAATAAACATATGGAGAAAATAAGCTACTCGGTAGATCTTATTTCACTCCAGTGTCTGTCCTTTCATTCTGCCTGTCACAGCCAAGTTGCAAATTTCCTCTTCCATGATAATAAGCAGAGAGTTCACAGATCTCCCCRCAGCAAAGCAGGAAGTTTGCAGTTTGAAGGATTTCCCCTCTTTGACTAGACAGGGGAGGGGAGAAAAGGGTTGGGGGGGCTATTGTGAAAGATCATCTGCAAAACTGAGCTGGCAATTTGGATATCGTCTGCACACTTAAGCTGGCCATTCGGATACGCTTATCTCAACAAGGCCCTAAAGTGATGCTACCAACACCATGTGTGAACGGGAAAGAAAYATTGCACACACATCTCATGGAAATTATGATGTTGCTTTGGCTCTTTCAGCAGAGAGCATGAAATCCTGCCTTTCTGATTAAGCTATTACCTGCCACAAATAAACTTATCCACAGCAATACACAGGAGGAAGCCGAAACTGCTGCAATCCAGCGCTCACAAGAACATGCTTTCTTCCCAGCTGAGCCCTGTATCACCAGTAGGACCGAGTGCCACATGTGGCTTTAATGCCAAGCAGCTGCTGCAGCCCCCTGGCTCTCTCCCTCACCCCCCTGCACTACTTTGTTTCCAGGACTATTGAACATAACAGGATTAAGGCAACCTGTAAAGAGCACCAGCGCCAGCATCCGAGGCAGAGTTGAACCCAAACACGTTCCCCCCTCAGCCGCCGTGCCCAGAGATGTGAGATCATCTGGGCAGATGTGAGATCATCTGGGCAGGCTCCCCAGGGAGGGCAAGGTGGGGGGCAGGGGACACCCCGACCCGGCCATTTCAAAGTCTGCAAGTTCAAAGCCTCCCTTTTAAGCCAACGGGAGCGGAGCCCGGCACTGCTCTGTGCTGGAATACGCTTGCCTGGCCAAGCCGCACTCCGGTCCAGTCGTCCCTCTCACACCCTTCCCAAGGAGCAGCCCTTCCGGGCAGGCTGCCTTCCACAACCACGGCACAGGGGCAAGCAGAGCTCCCTGTGCCTTGTCCCGCAACCTGCAGGCCGAGGGGCACCTCCGTCCCACTCACCGACACCAGGAACTCCAGTGTGCCCACGTAGTCCCGCTCCGTCTTGAGCAGCTCGTTGAGGACACACACGCGCAGGCGAAGCTGCTTCTCCAGGTCCTTCCCGCTCTCCCCCTTGCCATCCCCTTTGCTTTCCTCTGTCATGGTGCGAGGAGCAGAAGCGGCGTTCCCAGCGCAGCGTTCCCGGCTCCTCTCCCAGCGGCAGGCAGCGCTGCCMGAGCGCCCCGGCTGCAGGAAAGGACAACAAAAGACCCCGCTAAGTTACAGAGCGCTGGGCTCTGGCTCGTCCCAAGCTGCAGGGCAGCCGCAGCCCCTTCTCACCCGGCTCCAGCGGCAGCGCGAGGTCCGGAGGCAGAGAGCCACCCCAGTGCGCGCTCCTTTCCCGTCAGGAAGGGGACACAGCCCGGAGGAAATGAGCGGTCACTGGTTCCCAGCTCACCCTGTTAGCTGAGAGCTTGGAAAGCCTCCGCAGCAGCACAGACTTGGACATTAATCAAAAGCCTTGTATCCATGTGACTCCAACCCCTTCCCCCCTTCRCTAAATCTCAGGAAAAAGGAAAGGAAACAACTTCAGGGAAGATTGCGTGCCAGCAGCTGCCTGTTTCACACAACACTAGAGCTGTGAGCTCTAGTTTGAGGCTAATTGGAGATCTCCAACAACAGAGCACAAGAATTATAAAAATGTCTCAGCAAGCCGKCCAGCCTGGGAATAAGCAGAGTTTTTATTTTGCTTTAATAATCAGACCAAAAGTTATTTCAATTGCTCCTTCTACACGCTGCCATAGATATTATAAATATACATACGTACACCAATGCATTAAAAATACATTTTAATCATCTTCTGAACACACATAGTTCAGTATGTGTATGTGCTAAGGAGGATCAAACAGTATATTCCAGAGTAAATACAGATAGRTTCCTCTAAGCTAAGTTGCTTTGTTGTATTGTTGTTGAAAAAAACAAGGTGCTATAAAATCCATCCAGGTTATATGGCTTTCTTGTCTACATCGGAAGTTCAGATTTGCATCATATATTAAGAGAATTAAAAAAAAAAAATCTGTTTGTAACCTTTTCACACCTAAAGCAAGCAGTATATAGCTGTGCTAGATGAGAAATGGTTTCTTGAAAGCTTAAATACATCAGGACACTCTTGTTTGAATTTTGAGACCTYTAATGAAAGTTGAAGGTTTCTCTGGCCAGCTCTTAGATCTGTTACTGGAAGAAAAAACAGGTATTCAGCTTCAAAGATTCCTTATCAAAGTTTACCTTTCAAACAYCCACAACAGACTGAAGGGAAAGAATGAGTGAAAATCAGGGTATAAAGCTCTTATACAGCCACAGTATCAGCCTAGGCAGCAAAGAAAACCTACTAAGTGACAAACAGCAGAGATTCATTCATATTCTGTTACTCAGATTCATYAACAAGCTGTCTGCCTCAGACATTGATGGGGGAAACAGAGAATACAGTTCTCACAAGATGTTTCTCAGAGAGCTGAAATAATAAAACTTGTTTCTTTGAATTTGTGTCCTCTTCCCTAGATTCCTCTTTCCCAAACACRCACAGCTCCCTCTTGTAATAACTAGGCAAGAAGCAGGAGCTACTGTGGCTGGTTCTGCTGCATGTATCATACTCAGCCACTAAGTATGGACAGACCAYCTAAGTATGGACACACCAGCCTGCAACTTGCCTAATGAGCTCAAACTAGCTCTTCTGTCAAGAGGAGTTTGGGACTCCATTTGAAAAGCAGCCAGGCTTTTTGTTAAAAGCAGAACTTCATATTTTTGAGCACTTTGTTGCTCTGTCAAGTCTGATTTAAATACAACAATGTTCAAACCCATCTGGGACAGAAATGACAACACAGTCCAGTCATTTAAGTTTGCTTCCTTAGGAAAATGACCTAGAATAAAGAACCTGCCTGAAAATTAGCTCAAGGTCTTCTCAGCCMCTGAGACGGGCTCCACCAGTGAGGCACAGAACCCAGGTCCCAGGGTTCCTGATCCTACGGAAAAGATGAGCACTAGCACCAAGAATTCTGATGCTGTACTGGAAAGGCAAAAAAGCAATCCACTGAGCCACACATGGTATCAGTTTTCTCAAGTGGTGACCAGCATGAGGGATCAGAAACCACTGGAGTACGGAATACTGAGCCAACAATCTCTCCCTCCAAAACATGTAGGTGCTCTTTCTTAGGTAGTCCTAGCCAGAGGCCTCAACCTTGTCACTTTTCCTATCTACCAGACCCTCTTTTCCTTTGGAAAAATGGAGATGGGGACCCRTTTCTGAGTCTGAAATCCTCTTTGCCAGCATGCCATTTGTTTTYATAATCCACAGGCATATTTGCAGAGGTAGGTAAAGGCTAGGGAGACCAAAACTGCAACATAGTGTCTTTTTCTTCCCTACCAGCTATAGCAGTAAACATCCTTTTCCTTCAAATGTTTGTCATCTTATCACATTCCCAAGAGACCTTAACACTTAAGTGATCTTTGTCCCAACTTACAGTTCTGTTGCCCGTACATCTGATTCTTGTTCCTTCAGTAATTCAGGCAGACAGCTCTAACCATTGAGGTCAGCAGGAGCATCACTGATAATGGAGCAGAGAAATAGCAAATTGAACAGGTGGCACTAATATCMTAGGAGGCAAGGAGAAGGTTAATAATATCTAAGAAACCAGGTGCAAACTGCTTGAGAACAAAGTGTTAGAGATGAGAAGAGAGGAGTACACATAACTCCTGGCCCACTGCTGTCTCCTCTCTTCTCATTCTAACCATCTTTACACTCACACTAAACTCACACTAAACCATCTTTACTACCACAAGTTTTACATAGAAATCCTTATTTGTACAGAATTAACCAAAATAATAAACTTTTTTTTTAAATCTTTTACATTAGTTTTACAGGAAGATGCTCTATAAACTTGTGGAGGCAGTGTGTAAATATTAATCTAAGGCTTAACAGCTATCTCATACAATCAAAAGATTTCAAACATTTTGACTAACAGTTGGGCCTTTAAAAAAAAAAAAACAAAAAAGAAAAGAAAAAAAAAAGGAGAGATTTTTAACCTTAAACTGCTACAATCCTGCTGTCAGAGTAGGGATGCTCTGGGCTTGGCCACATAGTTTTTCACAAGTCTTTAATAATGGTCCTTATGCAAGAATTTCAACTTTTTTTTTTTTTTTTTTTTTTGCTGCCACTAGCACAAGTAACACAACAAGCATCTCCACAGCAAATGCAAGCTTATTATTCAGCATCCTTACAAGTTGTGAATTTCTGCATAATCCAAAATTGATTTATCCAAAAATGAATCTAAAARTATATATTGAAATTATAACTTTTAAGAGAATGAGTGACTAGCAAATCACTTGAAAGAATGTATTAATTTTTTTTTCTATAAGAATCAATTTATATTTAAGAAATAGTGCAATAAGAAGTCATGGAAATCGTGATGGCAAGCAATCACTTCAGACATGAACTAACCCAAACTCATGTTAAAATCTCCTCAGGCAGCTCTAATAAGAACATTTAGGAAGAAGCTCACCATCCCTGCAGCCAGTATGGCAGAGTATGAGTGATGTTCCCTAGGCTCACCACTAACTTCGTACATTTTGATGAATGCTATTTAAACTAAAACCTCACCTTTCCTAATATATYTGAGCAGAAGGACAGAGCAGACAGCAAAGGACTGTTACTCCAGCTAAGAAAGATGAGTCCCTTCTCCTGCACTATCAAGCGCCCTGAACTTAGMCCCAACAAGTGCCTCTGACCCCTGCTTATCGCCACAAATTTCCCTGACACCATAAGGGAACTGCACCACATGTCCAGGTCAACTGGACCAGGACTGGGCACAGCTGCCCCACCAGCAATGGCAGGGCTCTCACTCCCAACAACCAGCTGCAGCTTCCTGCAGCCCCTCAAACCTCCGGAGCCYCCCCACGCCCTGCCAGAACCCCAGAACTCCTCACTCTCATAACACAAGCACAGCTCTCTYCCCTTTGCACCTGACACTGCCTCACACCTGCCCTACACAGACCATCACAACAGCCCTCAGGGCACTCTGTGCATGAGTTTCCTCAGAGCCTGAACTCCCTACCTGGACACTGTCACCAACGTCTCTAACACTAAAGCAATCGGGTTGTGACTCAGTTCAGCTCTGACTCCACAAGGGAGCCATGGCCACAAACCTCCCAATACTATTTTCAGAAACCCTGAACCTCCAACACCCTTGTAGATCCAAATCTACAAGATTCAGATCTTGTAGATCCACCCTAGATAGATCCAAATCCCCTAAATCCTATGTGCCAACACCCAAATGCCAAAACAAGCTGGATACCTCTATTCTAGACTTCAAACTCAAGCCCAGCATGGGACTCCCATGCTATCCTACTACTGTGTAACACAGGAGATCAATAATCTATAGACAGTTAGAGACTAGCTAGTTTTTATATGCATCACAAAAGTCTTTATTAATCATTACCCCTAAGTAAAGCAAAGAAGGGGACCCACTTTCTACCCCACTTTGATGGTTATGGTAATGACTGAAGAAAGCAAAATACCTGAAATGCATTTGAAGAGTTATCTCACTGCTTGAAACAGTCCAGTTATTTCAGTCAGCTTGGCATAGCTAAGGCAAGAAGAAATCAAATCCAGTTTTCTCTCATATCTGAAGACAGGATAAAGGGGTGGCAAAGCCTCTGCTTGTCTTTAAAAATCCTATTTTCTCTCAAGTATTAGTACTCTTAGAACATATCTCTCTCCATAATCTTCTATAATTTTACTCCTGTCCCATCAAAACAGTTAGCAATGCTGCCACCACAGTGTATTTTTGAAGTGAGGTTCCATATCATTAGCCTTAGCACTAGACTATGGCAATGGAAACACAACTAAATACAACTTTAGTTGCCAATATGGCAATGGAAATGCAACTTTAAAAGATTAAAGGAAAGACTACTTCAGTTGAAATACTCATCATCTGAATCCTCATCACCCAAAATATTTTTGCCTCTCTTCATGGGAAATTATTTTCTACTAATCATCTTCCTCCCAGCCTAATTTTACCTGAAGACAGTATTTCAGCTTCCAGAAAACAGAAATGAATGCAGAGTGGATGAAACAACAACTATAAAGAAAAACGTAATCTAGAAATTGGAACATAAAATGACTTTCCATACCAAAAATGTAATTTTACTTTGCATTTATAAATAGGAAGGTAAATGTAAAGGTAAACTCACTGCCTTCAGAACAGCTGACAATTTATCTTGTCAGAGTATGATAGATTTTTGCATTAGGATAAAGCTTGGCATTCATTTTATGAGCTCAGAGAGTTGGCCATGCATGCTGGATGCATGCATGCATCCATGCATTCCATTTTCATATCCTGTGGRTATTTCTAGAGAATAAGCAAAATTTATCTCATTCATATTATAACACTGGACAGTGTTATACAATTTCAAGCTGTATAAATTGGTCTATAATAATGTTATAAAACTAAGAACTAAGAATTTGACTGCTCTGTAGAGGGACAGACACACCCAGGGTGTTTATACATCTTCCACTTCAAAACTGTCTTGTATGGGAAATGAACCATCTATTTTTAAACATTTTTCCAGTCTTAGTTTTATTTGCTAAATTATTATTAAAATGTTTTAATTATGTAAATAATAAATAAGCAGTTTTCCTACGTTTTTTCACAAAAAAACATTTCCAAGTTGTATATGAACACAGATTTGCTGGTAGCGTAGTCTAAACACCAGGTAAGAATAGACATGTAGATAGGAAATTAAAACTGCTCAAAAATCATTTGCTGTTACCCTTTCATGTTCACTATAGAACACAGATTTTTATCTGCAGTCTTGAAATAAATCTCTAAGCTCTCATTCACCCACAGAGAACTGTCAGCTTTTTAATAGAAATGTGAAAATAGAGTACAATCCTGTATTTGCTTCTCTTGATTTGTCTTTTTAAATATATATGCCATAGAATCATTAAGCATAAAAAYAAATAAACCATTACATGGACAGCTCTGATGGGCTTTAAAAGTTTCACAGATTCTCATTTTTACTTACATTTTTTGTTGTCAGTGCAGTCGCATATGGAGAAATCCCAGATTGAACTTATGTGATTAAAGGGTATCCTAAACTTCCAGGAAAATAATTTAAAAAAAAAAAAATTTAAAAAGGGAAAAAAAAAAGAAAAAAGAAGTGTGCTTTCAGTCTGCTGAGCTAGAAGAACAATCTTCCTTTTCTGTGGTTTAGAAGTGCCCTGTATCATCATGGGAACACTTGCACACTGAAGCTCTGACCTTAGGCATCCATGCACAACTGTACCTCTGCCCAAAACAGCAGCACCATGAATTCTGAAAAGTACTCCTCATCAATAAAGTTAGGCAAAGCAAAAATAGCACAGTTAGCATTTTAAGTCTCAAACTTCCTAAATGCCTCGYGTTGGTAAAATAACTCTTCAAGCAAAAGAGAACAGTAAACTAGGAAAACATGAACATAAATGCTTTGATTCAGCTCACTCCATTATCAAATGAAGTTAAGTGTGAGTTCCAGAAACAAATGAAGTTTGGCTGCTATGTTTTATGTCTCTGGGTTGACAGACTTTGTAAACAAATTATACTGACATTTTCTCTCTGTCTCATATAATTATGAATTTGTCCTACAGGACATTTTGGCAGCAATAAGTGAATTCACAAACTGTAGAAATCATCCCACAGGATCAAAAGTTAAAGGGGACAATTTGCAAATATTTCTATCCATGGCACATCCTCTGCTCTATTACTCTTTTGTTATGAAAATTAGAGGGATATAAAAGTCTTTTGGACCTCTGTCTTTCTGAGAAACAGTTTGTCAGAGTAAAAATGTGATAGTGGAAGACACAGACACATACACACTGGCACGCTGAGTGCATTAGCATTATTTCCATGGGCAAACAGTCTAAAAAAGAGATCTTCACCTTTCTTCACAGTCYACAGTCACAAATAATGAATCACTAATCACCATCAAGTACAGAATTTTGTAACTGAAATATTAATGCTACGGTAGCATTAAGCTGGTACTTGATTGACTATTAATATCTAATTTATTGCCCAGATTTATCTGAAAGTTAGCACAGAAATGTTTCCTGTGTCCTTAGTGAAATAACTCATCTTCTATCTCTCTGACATGTCTGGGGGGGATAAAAGTCCCTAAGTGCAGAATAGCTGAAGTCATTGAATTAATCCATGCATCTGTCTGAGTAAAAGTCATTTCAAAAACTATKKGACAGTGTTTTCAGAACTGTGTTASGTAATTCTTTTTGTYATTAATAACTGAAAACACAAATGAAGAGAATCTCAGGGCACATCAGATAACTATTAAGAGAGCTGTAAATATTTGTATATTTACATTTATTTTATATTTATATTTTGAAGGTACTTTTTGTTTCCTCAGACTACCACAAAGGGTCTGCCTTAGCTTACTCTAGTTATTTTTCTCTTCTTTTGTTTTATTCAGTGTCTCCCTTTCACTTACACAAACCCGGAGAAAAGCATCATTACTACTTCAACAGAAATGCTCATCTCTTTGTCTGCTTTGAATAAGAGTCACTCAAGAAAACATTTTTCTTCTGGAACTTGTTCCATYTCTTCTATTTGTACTGCCAATAGTGATTAGAATAATGATTTCTATAGAGAGTCCAGAGCTTAAACTAGATGTATCATACTCAATAATTAGTTCTGTACCATTTCTTCTCTGCTATTTTTATCTGATATTCATTAGTCTTATTGTATTAACTTACTTTCCTTTTAATGATTTAAAAATATCATTTATTTAATGTCACTCTTGGATAGTTACTAAGGAAAAGGAATAGGAGGTAGGTGTCTTACATAATTTACAATTTCTTTTGATTAATCATCTTCTGCTTGCAGAGCTGCTCATCTTTCACATAAAAAGCTCACATACCTGGTTGTTCTACTGGACTGACACAATATAAAAGCTACTGATCAATTATTCATAAATAGATTAACGTGATTTTAAACCACATTTTAGAATAAGAGCAAAGTATACAATGATCAAAAATTATTAATATGAAAACCTTCCAGGAGGTTAGGAAATTCAAACTCTCAGCTATAAACCTACTGTTATCTTTTTTTGAYCAAAAAATCAAAATAAAACTATTTTTCCTTGTCTGATATGGTCGTTCTTTCTTTCACAATTCTAACTAATTCTGGCAAAGAATCTTGTTTTTATTAAACTAGGCCATTTTGGAAACACATTTTTGCAAAAATAGCTGACAAGATCAGTTCACAGTTTAATCCTGACCTCAAACCTCAAGCAGTCCTCTCATGGCTAAAAAAGGCAATCTGAATCTAAACACTGTCTACTCGTGATGTCTAAGATTAATGTCTTCAGTACTAGGTCACTAACTTGGGGAAAAAAAAAAAAAAAAAGAAAAAATGAACCCAGAACTCTGGAGCGATGGCATTCTGCTATAAGAACCGCAAAGGCTTTCTTTGAAGAGACTTGGCCTTTTTCAGATTGGCATTGCGTTTTGCAACTCATTTCAGTCGAGCTGAACATTTCATTGAGAAAATCCTGCTAATATATAGCCGGTCTCTCATTTAACACATTCAGCTTGCTATAGAACATTTGTATAGCTCACATAATATTTTCTATTGTCCCTCTACAGAACCACAGAATCACAGGATGTTCAAGGTTGGAAGGGACCTCTAGAGATCACAGAGGGACAATATGCTTCTGAAAGTGATTTATGTTCCTCCACAGGAGCTCAAGACATCCATCCTCAAGGCTCACTCTCTCATAGCTGCTACCCAGCTACTGAGAGAGCACAGGACTCCTCATAAAGCTTGCATACAGCTTGGGAAAAGTCTGCTGGCACCATCCCTTGTCCTTGCCTAGAACTGTGTTCCATTTCAGTTCTCACACAGAAATTCGCATTAGGTAACGTTCTTTGCACGGACGCACAGCCAGTTTTTCCCATCTGCTTCTGCAGTTGCACTTCCCGTGGCTTTTTGCTCATTTTCAGGCCTCCCGTTCCCTCGTTCCTCGAGCGGCGCGCGTTCCTCCCTCCCAGCAGCCAGCTCTCCGTGCACGGCTGCTGGGCCCTGACGTGCCCGCAGGCCGGCCTGACAGCCCCCAGCCCCGCGGTGAGCGGCCATCGGCTTGTCTGGACACAGCACCAGACACGGAGAGCGGATTGCAGGGCAGGTGGAGGGCAGCGAGAAGGTGGTTTTGTGTAGGTATTCACAAGCGTATACACGGGCCTGTGGTGGGACCTTGAAGGGCAAGGGCAAGGGCAAGGGCAAGGGCAAGGG
>NW_020454783.1:1231046-1264587 GCF_003342845.1 Nothoprocta perdicaria
GGGAAGGGAAGGGAAGGGAAGGGAAGGGAAGGGAAGGGAAGGGAAGGGAAGGGAAGGGAAGGGTTCTGTAAGGCACAATAACACACCCTGAAAGGGAGTGAAGGAAGCCACGTTTCTCCATCTGCAGCCTGTGAAATGCAGGATCCCTATGCTGCTGCACTGCGAGCTGAGCAGAGCTCAATTCCAAGGGTAGCCTGAACCTTGCAATAGCGAAACCGCAGACTGAGAAACAGGGAGGCGAYGGTGACGGTTAAATATTCAGGTTCCACCTCACAGCTGGATTTCAAGCCCTTAATATTCGGAATTAAAATTACTCCACCAAAAAGGTATGCTGAATTTTTACAGTACCTCAGGTGCACCCTTTTTATCACCACCACATTCCACAGCTCATGTGCTAATGCCACAAGCAAGGCTGATCTAATTTCTAATTAATGAAACGTTGCCATCAAAAACATATCATGCCAAATGAGAAATTCTAATCAGATTTAAATAGATCCATTTTTCCGTTTACTAGAAGAATCTTTGTATTCATGTTGTTAAGAGGATAAGCCAACCTGACTGTGTCAAAAACGCATCACATCTCAGTTCCCTAATTCTACACACTGGTTCAAGCCTCGCGGTAGACATTGGATTGTTGTGACTACTCATCACCACCAACTTTCACAGTTGTTTTTACAGCATTTGTTTTTATTTTCATTAATGGCACAGCACCTTAAGTCCTCTGATTATTTTACAGTCTCAGTTTGTTCTCTTCCTGCTTTCAGTAAAAACAGAGCATTTGCAGTTCTGAAAGCAGGAATCAAGGATAAGCAAAGGCTCCAATATCAGAAGAAAAAAAAAACACCTAAAAATTACACTAAATACCATGATTTTTATAGACTGCACACGAGGTCCAATCTATAAAAAAGGGTTTTTTTTTTTTTTTTTTTTGTTTTTTTTAATGTTCCATGCACTGGGGCTGCACTGGGGAAAAACTTCCCTATTTCTCTCCGATGTTCAGGAACCATTTGAAGTGACCTGCAGTGAAATGCATCTGCATAACTCTGCTAAAGATTTCCCTCTAGTGGATTTAGGTAAGAAATGAAATCTAAAGCCAATAGCAGAAGAAAAAAGTATATACACCTATTAGTTTGTTTTCCGCAGCCCTATAAAGACTTTGTAAATCCTTGAATTTAATCACTTAAGTGCAGCCATAGGAATCCATCATTAAGCATATATAAATATATATTATAATATTATATATAATCTTTGCATATACATATCATTATATAACTATATCATTTCTCATATGTATATTTATAAACATTTACAGGACTGAACTGTATTTCAGCAGTAAGTGTATTAACCACACTTTGCACTATGTATACTTTAAATTACAATTACAGTTCTTTGTATAATCAGTGAAAACCTTTTTAATTTTTTTACAAAAATGCCTGGTAGATCAGAACTTGGTAATTCCAGCTAAAAACCTTCACCCTTACATCCATAATTGAAAAACACTTTAATTAGTGAAGGCCTTATGCTATTTTAGAATCAAGCTAAGTATGTTTAAGTTAAACCAAAGTCTACAACTTTTATATATGTAAATATGTCACGTAAATATGTCATGTAAATATAATATAAATTATAAATTTGTCAATATGTCATGTAAATAATTTATAATTAATGTAAATATGTCATGTAAATAATTTATAATTCACATAAAGCCATATGATATGCATTTTTGTAGGCCCAGATTCATGAGATACAAACTATGATTACCAGAAATAAGATTTGGTAGGAGCTGCAGGGCAGTCACTTCAATCCAGGTGACACATTTAGTAAGGCAGACCTGCAAATATTTTCAAACAAAAATCATTCTTTGGCCATCAATGCTGTTGTTTACTCCACATAAAAACATTCATTTTTCTGTAATTCAATCTACTGCTAAAATCCCCAAATGCCTGGTGTTATTATCATTCAAGCTAGATAATTTATTTTTGATATGGGAGTTTACTACTTGAGTGATTTGTATTCAACTCTTGGCACTGCAATCAAGGTTTTGGCCCAACAACTTGGATGGGAATATAACGAAGCCTGTATTGGAGATGGGCAATCCTACTCCATGGCTATCTCCAGGCACGAGGAGGAATGATAACATAACTGGCAGTTCTGTGCTGTGGTGACACCCGTGCCCACAGGCTGCATTCATTGATCCACCACCTCAAGGCAAATCAAGGTGCACATCCCTCCTTGCAACGCTTAACACTGCAGCACTTCAAAGGATCCTCTGTGCCCTCAGCCCAGCTGAGCCTGAGCTTGGGAATGACTCTCATTTCTTCAGTCCCCAGGAAGCAGAGTATGCAGAGCTTTTCAGTGGCTTCATTTGGGACTTTGCTTCTGTGTCATTGCCCTTTTAAGCAAGCATCTGGGACCAGATGTACCCTCTGTGTTTAGAGAGATAGGATGACAATTTTGCCGGTATACAGAATATAATTATTTGTGGAGCGAGCTGRCAGATTTTAGGATTTCTAATTCACAAAAGTGCTTTTAGTTTTTATCAGCATCAGACATTGAAGCTCTAATCTAACTTTGAGAAGCAGGTAGAAGCAAAATAAATAACCAGTGATTTTATAATGGGTAGGAGAGGAATTCCTTTCAGGGAATTTCAATTTCAACAGAACCCCATTTAAACCTTCASTTCTTTTATCCCGATGTCTTTTAGAGCCAACTAGGAATGCTACTGAACAAGCACATGAAAGTCTCCCCTCTCTGGTCATCCAATCAAACTGAGTAGGTCAGCTTTAGAAAGTGTTCTCCTATTTCCCTTTGATATAGTTGCTCACCAATGTGATAGTGTGATTTGTGCCTATTCCTTTGCTCTTTTATTAGCGCTAGAGGACCCGGGCTCAAGAATACTGTTTTTTTGTTTGATCTCTCCCACATTGGCAAAATCAGAGCAAATGCAGGATTCAGCGGAAGAAAGGCTACATGAAGGCTTTTCAGCCTTGTGTATTCCTCTGATTCCCATGGCAGTAGCAGAAAACAAGACTGGCCTTATTCAGTTTCCTTGGGCAGTGCATTGCTTCTTTCCTGTGGTAGGTAGCAATAGCAGCACCTATTATCCAACTTACCAAACACTTTCCACCTAAATATTCAGTTGTTCGTAGCTTTGCCAAGTATCAGCGGCTTTCCCTCAGATTTTGTTTTCAGGCTTCAAATCTGGGAAGGAAGGGCAAAAGAAGAAAAGGAACATTCAGGAAAAAYAGTCTAACTGGGCTGTCAAAATTGACCAAAAGAAAAATGTGCTGTTCCCTGTACTAAAAGATTTTTATATATATATAAAAATTCTAGCATTTTTTTCTGATTAAAATTCACATGGGTGAGGACACAGAGGGAGGGTGCCAGCCTTCGTGTCAAGAATGTGCCCTTTTCATCCCTTTGAAAAATCCTCTTGAATTTGTGTAAGTTTTGAGTTCACATGGAAAAACAATAGAGGCTGGGATTCTACTAGTGTGTTTTCCCATTTGGTCCATCTGCAGCCAAGTATATTTTAACCCCCGCTGAACAAAAGTGCTCTTGCAGTGACAACTGCTGGCTGCCACAGAGGGTGTTTGATYTCAGTACCTGAACTACTACCCTCTAATACTAGTAGCTAAAACCAGTAACATCTACAGGGAAGGTTATACTAGTCACGCCAGTCATACAAGGCTCACACACAAGGTTCTTTTTTTTCATGATGTGGCAATACTGCTCCGAGCAATGAGATCTGCAGGGAAATGTCCCACTGAGGTGAAAATATAGCAAAGTAAAAATAACTGCACATGTACCAGTAGATCAGCAGCTATAAATGGTTATCTGAGAAATAAGAAGGATTCACAGGGGATATTTCAYGGAAGTGATGGAATGCTGATCCAAACAGCATATAATGTTCCTAGGAGTTTTGAGGAAAACAGACAAACATCTTAAGAGCGCCTCACACTAATGAGAACGCCAAGTAACTTGGAGAGGGACAACTAGAATACGAAAAGCAGTGACTGAGCTGTTTCCTGTGAAGGAAAACAAAAAGTGGGAAATATTCAGTGAAATGAAGTTTACAAATTTACTGAGACTTTCTGCATYGATGATCATCTATTTAATGTAATATATGACCCTGCTCTGAAAAGCTAAGTGTTCTGTTCTTTTGCATCACACCTTATCACATCAACAAGGAAAATGGTACATACTGATGGCTTTTGAAAGCAAGGAAAACAGCCTAAGGGAACTGCTGATAGGCTATCTTTTGTTTCATTTGTTGCAGAGGAAACTCTCTGAAGATGCCTGTATTTTAAGTATTGCATCAATGTCCTGCTGACTTTCTGAGGATGCTCGGAGTACTTGGAGAACTGAACAGGACCATAAGACCATAGTCCTTATATTTTGTCTAATGTACTGAATTGAGTTTAAAAGACATAAACTTTARAATTGTAGATCAAGCAATTGCGAGAGCTATTCAGAAACACTATTTAAAAAAAAAAAAAGGCAACTTCGATAATACCAATACTGTTGCTATTAAAGAAAAAGGGAACAAAGCACCATTCATGATGCACATAACTCTTGTGTGAATCCACCTGCTTTAGAGCTATAGGAACAAACATTAGCAGACCTGTCATTACAGTAAAACGGCTCTCCCTTGCCTTCCTAGACAACATAAAATAATGCATTCATACCTGTTGGCAAAAAGATGTCATGGCATCTTTTTCAACAATCATAAAGKGAAATGCCTAGTTCTAAGTCATCTGTTTTCATAATCACTATCATAAGAATTCCRGTATGAGTTGAAGTATTCAAACTATATATGCGATCCCTGCATTGTTTCAAAAATATGACTCAGAAAGAATGTCTGTCTACATGACTATGCAAATATTATCAAAGGTTACGCTAGAGCTCTCGCTCTCCCTGTAGCACTTCTTCTGTGCTCCCTCTCTCCCAGCAACTCCATCTGTTTCTTTCTTTCCTTCCCCTCAATCAGGGCTGAGGAATATTCTCAAGGTTCACAAGATCCTGAGGCAGAAGAGGAAAATAGACATAGGTTGTCTGAGAAGCTACCCGTTTTCCAAAGTTTTATAGATTTTTTAGATAAGAGTGGTTTTTCTTAAGTGTAAATTTTACACASTAAAATACAGTTGGAGAAATTTAAGCATGACCAAAATTTTTCTTCAGCAGCTGAAGATGACAGTGATTTGGGATGTTTAGTAGTGATCATAGTGGTARTAACAGATGCTAAATTATTTAAAGCCTTTTGTGCAACTTTAGACACCTAAATTTCCCACATTTTTTTTTTCCTGCAGATCCAATACAAACCTTGCTGAAAATTATCATGCTAAAATCACARCTTTTCTTAAGGTAGAGATCTCCAAGAGAGGAGAAAGCCCACGAGCAGTAAGAGGATCCCGGCTCCTTCTCCCTCACCTGTGCTGGGGCAGGAAACAGCAGCGCAGTCCCTAGCACAGGACTGCCATGTCAGTTCTGATGCTCTTCTAACTTTTCTCCTTGCCCTTCTATCTTTCCTTCCCCCAGGATATAGTAACTAATATTTACATTATTTTAAAATTTGAGTAGGGTGCTTAAATGGAACCTGGAGAGAAATTCAATTTAAAAGAAAAACAACAAAAAAAAAAAAGCATGATGTATTTTTGCATTTATTCTATGGAGATTTGGGTCCCATGTAACCAGTACTGATTCAGCTCCCAATATGAATTAAAAGGACCTTGCTCAAAACGTATTTTTTTCTCTTACAGGAGCATTGCAGTTTGGTACATCATACCTCAACTTATATTGTATACACAAGGAGTTGAGGTCTACAAGGTCAAAGATTCAGCTACACTGCCAGAAGGCTCTCTTGTGACAGGTCACCTTGTTCCCAAATGGTTATGAAACAAGAGCACTGACATTGTTGTCAAAAAATTGTTTTTCTTCTCTTTAGGCTTACTCCAGTTAGAGCACAAGAAAAAGTGTGTGAATGACAGACCTGGGCACTGTATTCCTTTGTGAATTCACAAAACTGCATGAAAAGGTTCAGCTTGATCAAACTGGGGTCCCTTCCCCAYGCTGTGTTGTCAACATCCATCAGTCTTGAGCAGG
The DNA here is from genome assembly GCF_003342845.1 of Nothoprocta perdicaria. Lineage (NCBI taxonomy): Eukaryota > Metazoa > Chordata > Aves > Tinamiformes > Tinamidae > Nothoprocta > Nothoprocta perdicaria. The sequence continues at coordinate 1,237,149 of NW_020454783.1, forward strand.
GATGACCTCTTCCAGCAGTGAGCTCCTTGAAACCCAGGTTAAGCAGGAGTTTCTGCCACAGTGAAGGTTTGCAACATGTGACAGCTCAGCTGAGGTGGACAGGTGGATGAAAATCGTCAGCATACTTCATATATCCACTGCCTACTCGCTAGAAAACTAACTGCTGGTCGTTTTCAGTCCAACCCGAATAAGTTATTAATTGATTTTTATGTCCCTGAGGACTATTACGATCATCTAGTTTAGCATCCTTTTTAACATATATCATGCAGCTGCTCCTAGTAGGACATTCAGGCTCCGCTATTACTAGCTATATTATTCCAGAAAACAATTAAAACTCAGCAAGCAGCATTAAGAAATCCAGAAGGATTGTATGAAATGCTGAAACCCATGCCACATGACTGAAGATGACTGTCTCCAAGCTCTCTCCTGCTCAGCAGTGACATGGATGTTTCCCTGGGGGCAGTTCAAGACAAAGGATGCTCTTCAACTCCCTCTAGAAAAAAGTTCCTCTCATTACTGACTCTGGTGGAAGGCCAGGATTGCTGGTTTTACTAGCCTTAGGATGTAAAAGACCTTTTAAAAGGCATTCTTTGTACATCACAAAGCAGAAATGGGGCTTTTTGTTTGTTAGTTWGTTCAAAAAATATTCAGGAACTCAACAACTCCATAAAATTCGAATTCTCAATGAATGTAGGAAGAACCTCTTGTAGAAGTTCGTAAGGAAAGATGTTACTTTTTATTAGATAAAACTCAGTGTCATGCCCCTGAAACTACCTCTGCCTTTGCCTCTCTAGACCAACCTGACAACAACAGCCATTGCAATAATTTCAGTCTGGCAGCCCAACATGTCTCCAGGGGAATTCAACAACAAGGGTCATGGAACAAGATAACACCTATACTAACATGGCTACCATACCAAATTTTTAAAATAAAATAAAATAAAATAAAATAAAATAAAATAAAATAAAATAAAATAAAATAAAATAAAATAAAATAAAATAAAATAAAATAAAATAAAANATAAAATAAAATAAAATAAAATAAAATAAAATAAAATAAAATAAAATAAAATAAAATAAAATAAAATAAAATAAAATAAAATAAAATAAAATAAATAAAAGCTGGTATCTGCTTATGAACATATGAGCTATTTAACTAGGTACACTAAAGTACTCTGTGGGGAATAAAACAGAGGAGGAAGATACATACACTATCCAACTCTGCTTACAAGTGAACACTTGTTCTGTCACTTATCCACAATAAACCTCAGATGCAATAATTTGGTCATTTTGATCAAACAGCGTGACAAAATTCTACCAGTCAGACTAAAAAACTTCAGCTTAACACTAAAACAAACTTTAACATAAACATAAATTTAAAAAAAAAAGAAAGAAAAAAATACATTTCTGAGATTCATTTAAAGAAATCTATTAAAAAGTTTAATAAAGATTAAGGCTATCAGGTTGGTCAGAAATGACTTCCCCTTGTTGAATCCATGCTGACTACTTCTGATCACCTTTTCCTTCACATGCCCAGAGATGCTCTCTAGGATGAGCTGCTCCATCCCTTTTCTAGGGATGGAGGTGAGGCTGACCGGCTATAGCTTCCTGGCTCCTCCCTCTTGCCCATTTTGAAGACTGRAGGGATGTCCGGGACCTCCAGTGTGACAAGCATAGAATAAAGAGCGCCACAGRCAATGGCTGATGTCAGTCAGTGGTGGTCTTGTTTTTCCTATAACACTGTTCCTGGACTGTCTTTAAACACCATCTTAAGCAAGGAGATGAAATGCATCAGCCCAACAGCAGCCTGGAAAAGACTTCCTGTTTTTTCCAGGCCCTTATCCCTGGTTGCTCCTGAATAAAGTGGAAAGAATACTTTGCCCATGATATACCCCTTCCACAGTAAGTGTTTGGAGGCTCCATGGCTTTAATCGTTCTCTAATTTCCTTCCCACCCTGCTTCCTTGACACAAAAGCAGAGTCACATCTGCCTACTCAGCACACTCAGCTCTTCCTGACTGCTGTARGTCTTCAAACATAGACTTAATGTAACTGTATATAGGTTTGTGCATAAAAATCTACAAAGTCTGAAGGGCACTAAATTCAACAGGGAAGTAAGTTATGTATTTTCTACCRAGTTAGACCTCCTCATCTAATCTCCTCATCTCCTCATTATGGAAGGCWGCCAAAACTCTGTCTCACCGTTACGTGAAGACTTCTTCACCAGAATTGAGATATATTCTTCAGCTTTATGCTATAGCACATTCTGACTTTGAGCCCTCAAGGTGAAGTAAGAGTGAAATGGAATTGCAGCAAATTTGAGAGGACTGTCAATCTAAAACCTAGCAATTAAGCAAAAACAGGGTAAATTCAATAGAAGGGATTGCTGTCTCTGGGCAAGTCAATTGCCAGGGGTCTGCAGAGAGCAATACCTCCTTTTTCTTGAGAGTCTGACTCATTTTAGAATGGCATTTACAACGTGGTTAGACACKGGTTCAGAATAACAGTAGGGCTCTAATCACAGAATCGTATTCTTCTCCCTCTCTCATGCCCTAAACTCAGTTATTCCACAAATCAACAGCAGTGATTTCAGTCTCCCTGAACAATGGCTGTCACAACTGTTGCTCAAAGGATGCAGACACACTTCATTCAGTTTCCTGTATGAATGCCGAAGTAAGGAAAAAAAAGAAATTCAGATTGTCCCAGGTATATATACAGGAAAATATATATATATAATATATACAGTCATATATACATTGTTGGGGAAGATGCTAAACTTACAAACACAGGCCAGAATTCTTCATGTTTTGTTTTAAACAGTTCTAAGGTGCAAGAGTGGGTCAGTTGCAGAAAGTGCAAATGCACGATTTCAGACACTAGATGGCAGGAGATTAAAGTTATTTCCAGTATATTCGAGTATCCTTTCAGATCAGAATCAGTTTGAAAAAAAAAAAAATGTCTGCAGTTTCGTAAATCAGGTAATAAAACCAAATCAAAAGACAGAATGAGGATTCTGAAATGAAGTAGAACAGATTTTTATGTTTTTCAAGCAAAGAAAGCAATCTTGGAGGATTACTATCTACTCAAATCTACCAGTACCATCTTAGCAATTGGATAGAATTCAATATGGTTTTAAAAACAGTGGAATTGATTCTATAAATTTCAACCTCCCATGAAGGGCTTTTTTTCTTTTTTCAAATGTAATTATATGCCAACAGTGTATTGAAGAACTAAATCAAGTATAAAAAAAAATTCTAAAACCTCAAATCATATTTATTAGAGATCAGGATAAAATATAATGTGAAAGGCAAACTATTCTACATCAAGTAAAGGATTTTATTATCTTCTACTAAAGTGCTACCAGGCACTGTTAAAGAAAGTAAGCTGGACTGGAGACACTGTGGTTCTGACAGGCTCTTTAAATAGATTCATATCCACCCGTTGCTCCTTTCTAAGAGTTTATTTGCCATGAACTCTGATTTAAATCTTCATTAGTTCCTAAGAGCAAACACTTTGACACTTTTTTCAGTGTTACAAATGCAAAGGGGCTTCTTTATGCTGAGTGCTTTTAAGAACTGCATTATTTCCCAAACAGTATCAACTTGCCTGAAAGGGACACAACTATTGCAAGATCCTTCCTACAGAACTGACCTTTTCTCTGAGCTCCAGAGAGCCTCTCCTTCCTTAGAGCACCTCCTGCTTTGCATTGGACTTACTGATAGCGCCTACTCCGACTCTTTGAGACCATGACGCTGACTGTGCTGCAAGAAAAGTCAAATTTGAGAGATACCTGGTACAGTCTATGGGTGTGGAATCTTCTTATACTGGCTTATATTTTCTTAAAAAAGTAGGGACGGATCTGCCAATTTTCATGATCTGCGAGAGTTGTTGCTGTCACTAGCAATCACGTATCAGGACAAACAGGAAGGGCACATATCCACACAGCTTTAGTCTCTGGCTGCAGCAATAGCTACAATAAAATTCCTGTATACATGTGAGCTACAATCACTGGAGCTATAGAGAAAATACTGAAGCCCAGTCTGCAATTTCCTATCTCATTCCACGGGCGATCTGCATTAGCTGGGAAGACAGACCTTACAGCTGCATGAGGCTACTTTGCAAAAACAGCRCAGCGGGTTGTGGTGATATATTGTCATTCTGATGCCTTGGTTTTAAGAACTTGGAGTGTTACTGCCTTCTTGGAAGGATGCAAGACCACAAAAGATATCTACACTTTTGCATTCATGATGTGTTCTGTCACTCTGCTTCACTTGAAGAAATATGGTTTAGGGGAGTTAGTAGCTACATCCATCACAGAGGGCTGCAGCTAAGATAATGCAGTGCCAGTCTGACTAGCTGGCACTCCTCACTTTCCATTAAGTGCTCTCTGAAAATGACGGGTAAAGTTTTATCTCTTTCTAGACAGCAAAACTTCAGCTGAGGATGATGATATAACTTGAGCAAGGTTAGCAGCAAAGTCAAATAGAAAAGTTAAGTCTCCTCGGAGCCCTAAGTATATTCTAGCCATTGCCTCCCAGCAGCATACTAAATACCAATAAATATATATTTTTTTTCTCTGCCATCTAGTATCATTTCTTGTCAGGTTGATATTTTATATGTAGTGGCTGAGTAGGAGGTCAAGCACTTCATTGTAATGGAAACTGAGCTATTATTGTCCATTTCCCAATAAATCTTGGCAGTTTAAGGGTCCTTCCTACATGTAGCATGGATCATTTCAAATACACAATAGTTTTCTCAGGTGCTATAAAATCTGCTTACAAATAGGAAAAGCAAGCCATATTGAATCTAAACTATCTAACTGACCCTCTGCAGCTCATCCCATCTCTATTTATTGTGCTGCTTGTATTTSGTTCATAAGTAATACTTAACAACAGTATTTTGCATTTACTTCCCAATTACAGTGCAAGTGTTAGGTCATACACCTGTTCAGGTTGCTCCCCTTAATTAGAATTTGCTAATAACCACTGTGCTGGGAGTCTGTCAGCTACTCCTTAAACCAGGAGCTTCCACTTCGCTGGTAAGGCACAGACTTGTGATTTGTGCTAATCCGAATGTCATCCAATATAAAATCATGTACAGTAATTCTCAAAAGTCTATTGCACATTTTTTACCAACCCAACTTCCAGAGCTTACACTTTGTGAACAAACATCAAACATACTTGATATAAATCTTTTCCAATAATATTTTTTCATGAACCACACAGACTGGCATCACTGCCACATTAGACCTCATTTTTTTTTCTCTAATTCCACCTTCCGCTACCCCTCTCTCTTCCCTAGGACTTGTATCAAACCAACTAGTGTAGGTTCACTTTGTTATTGTAATATATAGTACGGAACAGTATTATTTTTTCCAAAATCTTCTCAGAATTCAAGTATTTATTTCCCGTCTTAGACATTGCTTACATGCCCCATTAACTGCTGCAAAAATTACTTCCCTATTCTCTCATAAGGACATAATGTTGCTTCTTTGCAAATACAAAACAGATTTTCCTATTGAACATTTCTGTCATTTCTCCATTATTATTAACAATTTGCCCATGAAGCRGTGGCTCTTTGCCATTGGTAGGATTTATGCTGTTCCCAAAGTATTTAAATGTCTTTTTGTTCTTAGCCCTGCCAGCCATGAATTTCTTCCTGATGGCTTTAGCTACTCTTATAATCCAGAATTAATGAAGTGCAGAAAATATATATATCCATTACTTTATATTTTTCCTTTTYTTTCCCTTGTTATATATTGTGGATTTTTTTGTTTTGTTTAATTGCTGCATCTATTTCATCTATTTCACCACTGAACCAGATGAACTTTTAGCCAGTGCTATCCTTTTTCTAGGAAAACAGGGATTGTTGAATCGAGTCTTCCAGGTCATGCAATAAAGCAATTGAACCTTGCATAAAAAATATTCAATGAATGAATATTCAAATCAATATAAGGCTTTGGCTTTTTTTTTTTTTCTTTCCACATATTAGAATTGTATTTTGGAAGTAACTAATTTTATTCTCTTCATCTGGAACAAGTCTCAGACACATTGAGCCAGAAGTATCTTGCATCCCACAATTTTTAACCAAGTTTGTAACAGTTAACAGTGTATTAAGGCTCCTTATTATTAACTCATATGTTTTTTACACTCTCYGTCCTTGACAAATTGATTAAAAGTGGTTTCTCTATGGTATGGTTTTACAGAGAAAGACTGTTACAGCYGTTTTCCAACGGGACGTCATCAGTCACCTGTGTTTCTGACAGAACGCTGCAACAGAGAGTACAGGCAGAATGTGCAGCTGTCTCTAGACCATCATCTGATGGCCACCAAACAAACCATGGAGCAAAGAAGCATGGAGCCAAAGAAACCGTCAGGGCAGGTCTCATGTTGTGGAGGGTAGGGCTCTGCTGCAGCACTTGGACAGTACCACTTCAGACACGTCTGCAATTTCCTCTCAAGCCCCAACCTTCCCAGCTGTCAAAGAGCATTCTAGATTGACTGAATCTTTGGGTTTACTCCAGAGATAAATATACAATGTCTCTGAACTAAGAGATTTTTCACTATGGAAACAGTTTCCATGGTGCATGGATAGCCTAATTCTGACTGTGAGATTTATCATCCAATTTGATGAAATTTGACAAAGTACATATACATATATATTTTTCCATATTCTTGGAAATGGTACTCTTGTGAGCTGTCATTTGTTTATTCACAGTGATGAACTGGACTCTGTGGAGCAAAGCGACAAAATGCTTCTGTGATAATAACATATTATTAAAATCAAAGTTTCTGGGCAAGTTTCCCTCCATAAAAAGATGCACTTAATGTTCCCATGCTCTGATAATCAAGCTTTTTCATCTGAAAAAAAAAATTTACTGTGTTTAAATTTCACCTGTATGTGGATTAAACATTATCATACAAGATTATCCCACTTGTACAATTGCACAGAGTTTGAAGGATGCTAGGTTAAAACACCTAACACGGTTGTGAAACAACAAAGAAAGGCCCTGATTAGTAACAAGTTTTCATCCACTATCCAACTCTTAATCTAACTCTTATCTAATTTTTAGGCTCCTAAGGAGAAGCAGGTATCTTCTCCTCTGCTTGGCTAGTCTGATGAAAATCAAGAGGTGAGCGCTCAGGAATTACACTGCGCACAGTAGCACAATGGCTGAAAAACAAAATTTCTTTTTAAAACGTTGCTACGTGGAGGTTTTTTTCTGTTCTCCCAACAATGAAATGGCCAATTGGCAGATAGACAGGTGCATTGGTAAATTTGGAGGATTTAGGGATTTATTTTTGCCATTTGCTTGGGGAGGAGAGTAAGGAAATAAAGGAAAAAAAATACGCATCCCTATGTCCTAACCATCTACCAGGTCTAAAATCACCATATTAAAGACATGATAAAGATAGCATAAATAGTTTAGACTGTCTGCTCCCCAAGACACCAGATACTAATTACTTACATAATGAATGAAAAGAGGTACTGCATTCAGACAACGTGCTATAACACAGAAGTAACATCCAGGTGATTCTCAACATCAACAGCAAAGAGATAAAGATAAAATGTGGTCTAAAATGTTCTTTAACTCTATGCCACGTTCTCATATTGCAGTGTTATGTGAAACAGCATTAGTGAGAAGTATGTTAAGATGACAAAAACGATTGATCTGTTCTGGAGGAAAACATGAATGAGCATTTTTAGCAATTTTTTTCTTTCAAAAAACTTATTTCAATCCTTTCTCTTACAAAAGAAAACAGTTTTACAGGCTATCCTTTGCACCTTTACATTTTTTGAGTCTAAAGAGTGCATAGGAATTAATCTAAAAGTAATTGTCCCTCCCCAATAAAATGCCTCAGAAAAAATCCCAGGGATATTCCAATCTTTCAACATACTTTGCTAGACTGAGTAAATTCCATGAGGACTCGAGCTCAAGTTAGAATTTTTTTTTAATCAAAATTACTCAATGTCAGATCCGATGAAGTCAATGGAATATCTAATTAACTCTATGACTCTGTTAACAAGGAATATGGCTGTTTGAACTCTGATCATTTTCTCAGAGCACTATTTGCATATTTATGGCTATGCTGAAACTATTGAYCCCCGAAAGCTTCTGTCTTGCTGCCTTTTCTGATTTTATCATGACTTGTCTCTGATTTGAACATGTTCTTACAAAGAACACCCAATTTGTATCTAGCAACTCAGAATGCTTTCCTCTCATGACAGACCTTATATGCACCCAGTTTTCTGAAGAGCTGATTAGAGACGTACACTGTTGTGCTGACCTAATATTGCCTGCTTATCATGCACAAGCTCCAGTGTCTTAAATATATTCATTGGGGGCCTGCTTGTGTTTTCCGTTTTGTTTTGTTTTGTTTTCCTGATGAATTACACCAGAGCTAGAACATTGGCCCATGGCTCTTCAACATGTCAGAACTAAAATAACCAGATTCTGTAATACCAGTATTTTTCAACATTAATGTTTTTCAGTATTTTCCAATATTGAAAATGCATAAAGCTCTGAAGTACACAGTACCTAATTATATACAAGCTATTGAGGCATCCAAGTTTGGACAATCAAAATATCACTCCAAGTAAGGATGGTAAAATGACCCAGTAATAAGCAGGCAGTGTTAAGAGGAAGAAGGGGAGGAGAAGGAAAGACTCTTCTCGCCAGCGCAGCTGACAAAAAAGTTGACATCTAAGGACTTTCCATCTCACTGATCTGCAGTATAATATTATATGTTGCTTTTCATCCTGGAATCAGTCAACTGCCTAATGATAGCCCATCGCAGAACCTCTGCAGCTGCAAGTTGTTTGTGGAGTCACACACCACATTATGTCATTGAACTTAATCTTCTAAAACTACCTTTTGTTCCTAAATCTGTTCATGTGCACACACAGTAACAACTCGCTTATATAAACAACTCGGCACCTGTCACCTTTGGTGAGCAGTGGTTTCTACAGAACAGCTACAAGTATAGCTCTTAGTCTTTCAATATAAACATTTTTATTATTTTTCCTTATCATCATTACAGCATGGCATTACTACAGACATGTAAAATTAATAACACTAGATAGTGAATTGCATTAGATACCAGATACCATCATGAATGTGCCTCTCCTGTTAGTGAGAAAAAACGTGAAATTGTATCCAAGCCAGAGTCTGCTTAGCCAAACGCTGGACTGGCATATATGCCTTTTAGAGTAAAACTACAGTCTAAGTGCATTTGTAGTGCAAACTACAAAACTGAGTGTATATATTCCAGTGGTTATTGTCAGAGGAAGCAAATTCTATACTTACAGTTGCCCAAGACTTGATGTTTCATTTGGGACAAATCAGTCTCCCCAGTGAAACACCAAACATGCAAAAATACACTAAGTTAGTGCAAGGCTGGCATCTCCAGTGACTACAAAGTACAGAGATTCATAGGGGAATGGAGGAATGTGCTATATAAGTTTAATGTATTACTAAACCCAAATCATTTATATAGTAAGCAAACATATATGATTTCTGTAGGATGCACAAAAGTTTAAATTGCAATTGTCCTATTTGCCAGGTGAAAATTTTTCACAAGGACAGAAAAGCTAAAGAAATTGCCTGCATAATGGAATGACTGACTTACTATTCAAGTGAAAATTCTTTAGGTCCGAAACCAGGAAATGTTTATTTTGGTATTGTTTCTCTACGAGAACTAGCAGTGGCAAAGAGAATCTGAGGCACAGTCTACGCTATTTACCTGTATACCATCGATTGTACATATCTTTAATTAACTAAATGAAAAATACAGTTTAGGGAATTGCCACAAACGATGCCGTTCAGAACTCCTAGCCAAGCGTTTAAAAACAAAATGACCAAATATGTCTTGAGTTAAAATCTCAAGGCAGAACGAGCTTTCTATCACAATGTTGCCTGTCACAGATCTTCAAAGAAACGCTTTTTTCCAAGTATAGCTTTAGAAAAGCATTCCATACATATAAAGAAAGATATAAATACATGCACAGCAGTCTCTCCAAAACTGAAACCATGCTACAGAAAAGAACTTGTCAGGTTATGTAATATTGTCACCTGATGTTATCTATCAGTATGTTTTTTTAAAGACTCCTGTGGGGAGTTACGTGGATGATTTGTCTGTCTGTAATCCCTTTAACTTGCTTCTAAAGCAGACTTGGATTTAAATGTCACTCATTCCTACAAAACACACAAGGGTCTGCCCCTCTGGAGAAGGACAGAATAAGAGCAGAACACAAAACAGAGGGTATCTTAAGTGAAATAATCTGAGAGCCGCGAGCATCAGGTTCCACCACAGGCACAGCTCAAGGCTGGGCAGGGGGCACCTCGGGGTGCCTGGAGGGGAGGGCCTGGCCATGTAGGGCCATGATGGGGTGACAGTCCCAGTCCCCCAGAAAAGGGGGCTTAGGAGCAGGGAGGCGGAACAAGGGGTCGGAGCAATTTAAAGATGGGAGTGAAATACAGGAAGGATGCAGGGAAAGGCAGCAAAGGCACACACAGAAGCACAGGCACTCTAAGCATCAAAACCTTGAGACTACAGTGCCCATAATCCAGATAAATTTAAACTAGCTCAGGGATCAGCAGCAGCATGTGCCTGACAGTACAAAGCCCTGCACAATCTGAATATCCAAGCCCAGGAGCAGGTAAGCGATCAGGCTGTCAGCTCTGGGTCACAGCAACTCCCCTGGTCGTATACAAAGTGACTAGTTAAACTTAGCTCAGCCATGGCAGCCCTGCAAGGATTATAGCCTTTTCAAGGCCTCTCAGACCCCAAACCTAATTTAGCACAGAATCAGAGGGCACTTTTCATTATCCTTCATCGCTCTAACTCTCTGTGTAAGTGAGCAGAAATAGAGGACGGGGCCTTTACAAGAACATTGCACTCAATCAACTTCAGGCTTTTTTTTTCAAACTAGCTACAGCAGTGTAAATCCCAGCATGAACACGTGTATTCCAATTTAGTATTAACTGATGTGATTTAAACTAGAACAACATAAGCTTTGTTTAGAGCTGTGGTTTTGTACCATTATGGCTCTAACAAACACACAGCAGTGTTTAATTAGACTGTTACAACCTACTAACAAAGGTGAGATTTTGGACAAGTTCAAGGTATACAACATGCTTTGTAAGAAACTTTTCTTTCTTCAGGTCTTCTGTACAACTACAGGCTTCTCAGTACATGGCATGTATTCAAGTTCAGACCTCAAGCGCAGGCTGCCTTCCCACTGGCTTTTGAAGCTCTCCTTCCTTGCGCACCATACAGAATTGCCTCTCATTTGCAGCCTATGCTCCCCATAAAGTGTAGGATACTGAGATAAAGCCCACATCTTAATTCAGTAAAAGGAAAACCATAGCCATATTCTCTTTCTTCTTCATAACCCCTCAAAGGCTCTTACTATTTTCCAGTGGAAGCTACAGACCATATCCCTAATGCTGACAACTCACCTTCTGATATCCAAGAAGTGGAGTTAATAGAACACCTCCTTTCTTCTTCTAAAAATCATTTAGTCTTTTCTTAACTGAGTGTAGCCTTTATAGCCCCATCTTGTCAGGAAATAGACTTAGCGCACACACACACACACACACACACAATTTCCAGACTCTTCCAAAGCACTTCAATCCTTTCCTACCTGCCAATGATACAGAGTTTGAGCCCTCTCTCCTGCCTGCCCAGCTGCCTACTGTGATTTAAACTGGTGGACCAGACAGAGACCACAAGATCTATACATCCATCACTATCCCTATCTCTGTTAAAGCAATTTTGGTATTTTCAGCTATTTTTCTCTACTTCTCCATAATTTTAGAGAAGTATTTTTAAAATCATTTTGAATAAGCAGTAGTAGTACGTATTAACAAAGGTTGTTGTAACTCTTTTTAAGCTTTAATACCACCACATCCTTTTATTTACCTTTACTATTTTGCTTTGGTATCCAAACTCTCTTTCTCATGTTTTCTGAGCAAAACAGGTAGAAATTTGCTGTTGGCTTATGTGGCTCTGTATTTAACTCTAAAATCTCACTGTTTTGCTCAGAAAACATGAGAAAGGAAGGGAGTTCCAAAGGGGCCAGGATTTCATCTGGAAAGCAAGTCTTTTACAACAGTAATAGTTATTAGAGTATAGCAGTACATGTGTTAATGACGCCAACAGAGTTAGGATTTCACTCTGAGAATACCACTTTTTTTGAATAGACGAAATGTATTTCACAATTTCATAAACTGGGGTACTATCTGATGCACTTCAGGTGTAAGACAGATACAAAGCAAGAAAGCAATCCAAACCAGCAAGCCAAATCAGTGTTTTCTTATGCAACATTATACCTTTCTGCCTTCAGAAGTCATCCGGCTTCATTACAACTAACTTCTGAAGTTGCCTCCATGTAGAGGTTCTATTAAGTAGGTGTCTATAAAGTTATAACTGCATTTTTTAGAGGACAAAAGATCCACAATGAAGGGCTAGTTATTTTCTTGCAGTTAGGGAAAAACGCTGTAGCCAACAGCTGTACAATCTCCCACCCTGAACACGTACACGTGTGCGTACACATGTACCCACTCTCACCAGAAACTCAGCTTTCAAGTAGGAGTTTTTGGTGCAGGCAGGTGAACAGAAGGAACATGGGCAGCCAAAGTGTAGGGTGAAATCCTTCACAGGACCAGGTGAGCCCAGAGGTCTTCTCTCTCTCTAGAGCCTGTCACGCACAGCTAGTGCCAGCATAGACAGGCAAAGCAAACGTGTTCATTTGCCTTTCAGCCACCAAATACATCTCCATATGAGGAAGAACTTACTATGAGGGTGACTGAGCCCTGGAACAGGCTGCCCTTGGAAGTCTTCTAAATCCACCTGGATGCCACCCTCTGCCCCGTGCTCCAAGAGTCCCTGCTTGAGCACGGGGGTTGGACTAGATGCTCTCTAGGGGTCCCTTCCAACCTCAGCCATTGCGGGATTTTGTGGAGTACATAGAACATGTGGAATATGTGGCTTTGTGTAGCCCTCTTCAAAAAGGTCTCTGTACCACTGAAACAGTAGCAGGGATTTGCAGTATTTCTCCCGTACATTCAAGTCTAAGATGGCTTCGTTTGTTGACAGCCTGCTCTTCTATTTTTCTCCCAGAGATACTGAGACTTGGTGTTCTTGCAAGCGTTTTTTTGCCTTTGGTATGCAAGTCACCACAGAAGCATTGCAGGAACTACCAGGTATTCCATATGGGCATCATGTTTTTTGGTATGGGCATCATGGGCATCATATGGGCATCGTGATCAAGTTTATTAAYGCCTGTGATTTCCATGAACTGGAGTTACCTTCAAGGGGAAAAAAAAAAAAAAAAGAAAGAAAAACTTTTTCCTGTTTTCCTTAACATTCCCAGTGCTCCATTAACTTACTTTTTGTGCCTCTTTCCCCCCCAACAGCGCAGACTCGTAGCAGCAAAGCGCTAGATCACAATAACGGTACCAGATCGGTGCTGCTGTCCTGTCGCACCGCGTCACCGCGGCCCCGCTCCTCTTCCCCGCGCCGGGGGTGGGCAGCGCAGCGCCCGGCAGCGCCTGCCCTCGCCTCGCGCCCCCGCGAGCCCCCACCCCGCGCTAACGGCTCCCGGCGGCCGTTGGGCCGCACCTGCGGGCGCCGCCAACGCCCTCCCCGCCGCCCGCCCCCTGCCCTGCCCTGCCCTGCCCGCCACGCCGTTACCCGCCGTCACCCGCCGTCGGGGCGAGCTGCGGTGCCCCGCGGGCTTTGTGTGCGCGGCGGCGGTGTCGGCGCGGTCGCGCCATGGCGCTGCGCGGGCCCCCCGCGGCGCTCCTGCCGCTTTGTCTGCTCTGCCTGCCCGCCGCGCTGCCGCTGCGCTACCGCGGCCGCTACGCCGGGTAAGTGCCGCAGCCGCGGAGCCGCCGCCGGGGCCGCCCTCGCAGCCGCGCGGCTCCGCGGGGCTCCGCGTGGCGCGGGGGGAACGGGAAGGTCCTGGCGGCTCCGTGCGGCAAAGGAATGAATGAAGGTTCGCGGTTTTCCTTGGGGGAGCTGCTGGGATAGGGCTGGGAGGCGCTTTGGTGAAAAGCTTGAAGTTCGAAAAGCGAAAAAGACTTTTTTTCTTTCTCAGGAGTTTGTGCTGAAAGTGCAAAGTGCCTGAGCAATATGGGAACAGATTAACCTTGCTCTAAGCAAGTGGAAGTGCTTGTATCTATCTCAAGCTAGGTTCTCCTTTTCCYGTTTTTTCCATTTAAAGATCAAGTTTGTGCTAAGCTGGCGCCCAGCTGTAACAAAAGGCAAGCTGCCCCGGAGTTGTGAGCTGCAGGGACGCGCGTGCGAGGCTCTGCACCCCAAGGCTCTGCGTGCCTTGCCTGCCTTAGGGACTTGCCTCTGGGCTACATCTGTGGGACCCGTAAAGGCTGCCGAGCAGATTCCGGTACCAGAAGCCGGTGGTGACTTTCTGCATACAGTGCAAATGCCATTAAATGTGACCAGTGAATTCTTCAGGGTAGGCCCGTGTAGCTGTGGGATTAAGGACCGCGTTATCCTTTTTATTTGACTTCAGCAGCCAAACCAGGCATGGAAATTCCCCTACTGAAATGAAGTTTAAAAAATCATCTGTGAAGCTTCAGGGATTTGGGAACGTGATACAGAGCCATTCGCTCCTGGGTCACTGTTAGTGACAGAAAGTAGCTAAATGTGTGACAGCTGTTTTGCCATCTCTGTTCAGCTCCAGGGGTAAACAGTACCTGTCTGCCCTGCGAAACAAAAGCAGCCCCCACAACAGGAGGGATACGAACAGGGCAYGGACAACCAAGCTGTTCTTTAAAGTCAGGGTCCCATCATAAGATTTCCACTGAAGCTCTGGCTGTCGGGAGCCCAGTGCCCAATCATAATTCCAGTAAAACCCAGTTGCAGGCTGCATTGAGCTTGCTCAGACATGATATTGAGGTGAAGAGCAAACTCCCAGTGTTGGTACAGGAATCTTTTATGAGTATTAATTGCATTTGTGTATTGCATATAGATACGTGTCTCCATTTTATCTATATGAGATGTCAAAAATTACATGAGGGTTCTAAATGTTTAAGTGAGATTGTCCRTCTACAATCTAGTTACTTAAAAGAAGAAGCGGCATGTAGTTTCAGGCACTGTAATCTAGTTAGTTAACTACACAAACCTGCATGTGATTCAACTGCATGGGCTGGAGTTTATCAAAAACTGCTGATCAACAGGCAGTTACAGTGGGGGACTGAGGCATGTTTACGTGTCTTGCTGAAAGTGCAGTCCTGTTTGCAACATAGAACGTGCAACATATGTAATACAAACTGGAAAACCCCTGAGGCGACCAACCTTTTAGATTTCTGCTACCCTGGCATCATTTGTGTCAATAAAAGATGATGGAGAAAAAAAAAAAAAGAACAGTCTAAAGTGGAATGAAGGTTTCCTAAGATTACAGATTAAGATTGTCTCATTCTTCTGAAGCTTCTGTCACAAACTCGGGTTCTGTGCAGAATCATTTAAGTCCTTCTGATTAAAACTGGCTAAAGACAACTGAAAGTGGTTGGCATCATTAGTGAATCTCATTATCACCCAAAAGAAAAAATATTTGATAGCTTTCCCCCCTCCCTCCCCCCAAGAAGCAGGGTTAGGAGATAATACTGTTTTCTCGTGCTTTTCGTTAAGAGAGATGTCCCAAACACCTTACTACTTCGTAATGCTAAGAAATTTGTGATGATCTTTCTTACTTCCATTTTGTCAGAAGCTGTGCTGTACAGGGGAAAGGCATGAATATAACTGGAGCAAAAAGGTGAAAGAGGAAAAGAACAGAGAAGATGATGAAAAACATTTCCCAAACTCGGACCAGCACTAGGAGGCACAAAGCAATTGCAGATCTTTAGCTAGGGACTCTGACCAAAGACAACTGCTATTCCACGTGTTTCTGCAAACAAACTCTTCCAGACACATCAAAGCAGGTCATGTATGCCATACAGATACCTCTTTAAGTAGAAGTCGAGTGGTATGATGCCTCAGAAGTGTTGCAAGGGAGGCAGCAGCTCATGTGCTTGATGAAGACTGAGGTGTGGGGTTGTTTGCCTTCTGTTGCCTTGCTAGTGGAACCAGGCTGAAAGCAAGGAAATGCAGCTTCATTCCACTGGTGTAGATCCTCCGTGTTGAAGTTGGTGAATTTTTGACATGGATTCAGAAGGACAAGTCAGTGTAAGGAAGAACTAGGAGTATACTCAGTGATAGTATCATACACGCTTACCCTGTTGTTACTGTTGCTTGGTATTGACAGTACAGCAAAGCAGGATACTATAACAGGTAAACTATTTTTTTTTTAGGGGGAAGGACTAAACGGAGAGGTCTTTCAGGTCTTGATTATCCAATGAAGGTGATGTTTCCTACAACCTAAACAGGAGTTCTTAAGGGAAAAGTTTTTTGTTCGTTTGTTCTGTTTTTTTAGCTAGTGCTATGTTATTCTTAGTCCTGTTCCTCTCCTTCCACACATAGCACTTGGGCAAGAGCTCTTTGTTCAGATCAGAGTGAGATGTCAAGTCCTCCAAAATGTTAGTCTTGGGTAAGCTGCAGAGCAGCAGATAATTGTCATCCCTTTTGGACAGGGAAAGACTATGGTTCATGTGTGACAACAGCATAATGATATCTGGAGTGATGTTGAGATGAGTAACAAAGAAACTGAAAACAATGAGGAAATGTTCTGTAATTCAAGATATAATGTTAATGGTAAGACATCACATGCTGAAAATTGCTTGAACCCACTATTCTGATAGGCACAGAGAGCAAAAGATCAAATCTGAGAGTATTCAGCAAATATCAAGTATTTTAATACCTGCTTCTATCCCTACATACCATTGTTAAGTGCTGTTGATGCCACAATACCTTGCCCAACCATGTGGTTGGCGATTGTTCTGTCTCCTGGAAAAAACACATGGAAAATTGGTTGTGGAGGCAATTGAGAAGAGGAAAGGAACTTCTCCTGTGCTATTGCCCTCTACGATTCTTTTTCCAAATATTTTATTCGGGGTCTGGAAGACCTGTGTAAAAACTGCTCTTTCTCTTTGCTGCTCAGCTCTCTTCCCCACCCCTTGCAATGACCAAGTCGAACTAAAATGTCAGAGACACAACTGGCAAAAAACACCTGGCAAAAAAAAGCATTTGGAAAGCACACCATCAGCATTTGATCCAAGTTAATCATTTATTGAGATGAAAACCACATTTAATGCTTCTCTAGTTGGTTTCAGAGTTTTTAAAAGGTAAAAAACTGTAAGCTTCCTAGCAGTATGTAYAACATAAAGTACCCTTTTTTCAAATAATAGTTCTGTAATCAAAGCACCATAACAACTCTTTTTATATATTTCTTCATCACCTGGTGTTCCCCTTGAGAAATACCATTTACACTCCCCTCAAGGATTTTTAAAAAAGGGGACTGGTTAATGCCAAGTGTTGATTCTTTCTTTCCACAAAGTCATTTCAAATTTGATGCTTAACCTTTTAAATCATCTCTGCCCATCCCATTATAAGTGGGAAATATGAAGTGTTTCAGTCGTTCTTTCTTCACTTTCCATCAACTTTTTATGTATGTGGTTTTATGTCTTTTTTTTAATAATTGGAAAACAGCGTGCATCCAAATTACACAAACTGAAGGCCAGGCAAGGAGGCTTCCAGGTCATGATGGCTGTGTCAGAAATGATCTGCAGCTTGATGTTACAGTGTGGCCCATGAGATTTATCCCATATTGTCCAGCCTGGGACACTGTAGGATGGTGGTGCAGCCTGTCTGGCCTCAGCAAGGGGAAGGAAGAGGGAGAGAAAGTTTGGGGAGTGAGGGAAAACGCGGGGATTTGTGGCACAGGCAGAGCTTGCTTCTGTGCTTGGCAACTTTGAACCTTTCCTAGGGCACAGAATGGTTGAGGTCTCCCAGCTTAGGAAAGGTTCTTTGGGAAGTACAGCCCCAATCCCAGTAAACTTCTACAATTTCATTGTTTTTTCAAACCTATATTTTATGAATGGGAATGTAATATATTAGTAAAGAAAAAACATACTTGAATTTGGTTTTGGGTTGAACAGTGTTTTTGAGTTTGTTAAAAAAACACTTTTAAGATGTACTTAGTCAAAGCTTTAAAAAAAAGAGAATATCAAAGCCATATAAACCTTCAGTCTAAAGATTCCACTTTGAATCCATGAACTGCCACTGTCCCTTGGAAATAAGCAAGTGAAGAAATATACCTTGTCCTAGAGCTTTCACTACTAGTTACAGTGAACTCAGTAGTTCTCAGTTTTATGATTTGATCACTTCTCTGTTGCTCTTCCTAATCTTTTTTTTCCCCAGAATCAGTCATGGGCTTCTTAAAATGATGTTTATAACCTTGAATATTTTTGTGTAGGAACTTCATGAGCATTTGAAAAGGGAGAGATGCTGTATAAATAATGTATATACTAATTTTTGTGATTAGAAAATCTGGAGTCCAAATATAATCAACTGACGTAAGACTCAGTGGAACTTACTTTTAGTGCAGATGGAAAATCAGAGTTCTAGAATGAGCAAATTAAAAAAAACAAAAAACCTTAAAGCCCCTGCTTTTCTTGCATTTTCTTGCATGCATGGCTAATAATTTGTAGGAAACTCTTGCTCTGTATACTGTGTAACACTGTATTGCGTGCTACACAATAAGCAGGATYCCAAGTTGTTCTTAAATTCTGCTGTCTCTAAACATGTCATCTGTACATCTGAAACAGCTTTATGGGGTCAAAATACCACAGCAAATGTTTATTTCTTTAGCCAATTGAAGGTGAATGGCCACCATTAAACCTCCCTCAGTATCTGTGGGAGGTACAGTCTGTTATCTGTTTTGCAGAACTGTGCATTTTCCTTATCTCTCCTCCTTAATTTTACCTCTGAATACATAAAGAAGTTATACTTGTAAAGCATAGTATTTAAAAATGTTTGCACTGTACATATAGTGTTGACTCCAAATTTGAAGAACAAAATAATTATTTTGATCATTTGTCAGGAGTCACTTCAGTAGTGCCAAAGYAAAAGCTGCTGTGAATATGCATATAGCAGTGGAACCTAAAAGCAGGTGGTCAAGTTCACGTTTCAGTATTTTTATTGTTCAAGTAGTATGATTTGTTTTGCTGCCAGGTGGGAGATAAGGAAGATTTTCTTGTAGTTTGAGGTACACACTCTAATCCAACAGGAAAGAAACAATATTATTACTCTCCCTTGCCCAGATGRCTTATATATTTCTGCTATGAGTATTAATTTTCATGCAGAAAACTTTCTGTGAGTCCTGTAGTTTCTCTCCTGTTTGCATAAGCAGGGTAGGTGGCAAAGGGAGAACCAACAAGTGAGATGCATTAGATTTCTTTCTGAAAATGCTGCTGCAGGTAAAACATACAGAATTTAAGAGGAGTTTTGCCTGGTCTCATATTTGCAGGAATGGACCTATAGTCMTCAGACTTATGAAGATGATTAACGTTTGTGCAAGGTACTTGAAGGTGGCAGAGCCAGAGTCCTCTGAATTAAAAAGTCATTCAGAGCAACAAACTGGTGGGGTCAATATATTCCATTCTCTAAAACTTTGCACCTTTTGAGTGCCAAATGAAGCAAAGCACCTCATTGCCTTCTTGTGAAACAGAAGGCAGGGCACTGTGCTGCCTGCGGTCACAGTGAGGCTGCCCACTTGTTTGGGGTGGGATCCTGTGCAGCCTGGCACAGCGAAGCGGCCAGGAGGCACAAACATGTCCCTCTGCTTGGCAGGCTGGGTGGCTGAAGCTTCTATTGCTCGTTATAGATCATCCAGTGTTTCAAAGACCTTGCAGAGTGATGATGCCCTTTGCAGTACCACATGGTTGACTCAAAGCAGGGAGTAGGAAAAAGGCTGCTTTTATTTTCAGTTTAGATTTATGTTGCAGTGGGATAATAACCCAGGATAGCAGTGTTCTGCAGGTTTAAAAGCCTAAGGTAAGCAGTAGAATAAATGATATATTTTAAATAAAAGACAGGGTAACAGCTTGTTAGATCAGAAGACTTTCTGTTTGTTTTGAGGACATGTACTTATATGGTGAAATTATATTCTGTAGGTAGGATTTTAAATGTGAATATTGGTCGCTTCCATTTTTCTCCTAAAGCACTGAAAGTATAAACTTAGCTGAAACAAATGAACAGGTTCATCTCCTGAAGTCAGGAATATGATTATATAAGAGGCTAGGACCCCAAAGGAAAGGCAAGTTTCGGGCATAGCTGTGAGAAATGACTTTAGCAGGCCTGGCGAAAAACTGGTGCACTCTTTGATTTACTCACCTGGACTCCTACCAAGGTTGCCGGCAGATGCTGCTCCAAGGCTGCAGGGTGATGCTGAAGCTGAGCAGAGCTAACCCAAGCTATGGCCCTGCTGCTGCTGCCAGGAGAGGTGCTCGCGTTCCCGCTGCTCCAGATGCACAGCCCCTCTGCTCTGCTCGCTGACTGGCRCTCATCTGGATACATCAAGCCAGTTCCAGGAGCAAAAAGAGCAGAAAAGCATTTTTTCCCTTTCRTTCCTGGACTGACTTTAAGCTCCTCAGTCTTTAATGTGGCTCCTGTAGAGCATCTGGGCTGTTAGCACAAAGAAGGCAGAAAGCAACTGGCTTTCTAGTTCCCCCCTGGGTTGGGGGATTCCTGCTGAGGCCTCTCAGACTCCCAGTCTACACATGTACAGGAGATGATACTCTGAAACCAGTTAATTCCAGGTGTGAAATCCAACAGGCACAGCATGGGTAAACCTAGATGAAATTTGGCATTCTCATCAGTCCTGACTGCCAGTTTTCTCTCCAGACAGTGGTAATACCCAAAGGAGTATTTCAGGCTCAAGAAGAGAATAATGCAGTATTTATTTTCAAACAAAGGTCTTTTAAAAAGTTGAAAACTAAAGAAAAAGTTAACCTTGTTGCTAGCCATAATCAAAGGTAGGATTTTGAAGCGAAGCAACTTCCAAATTCCGAATGTCTGAAGAAGTTGTCTWWMAAAAAAAAAAAAAAAAAAAAAAAAGACAAGATTGATATATTAGGATCTGTATCTACTGGGTATAAAAACAAGTCACCATGTAGACACCCTGCCAAGTCTGGGCTAATAAGCCCAGTGCCTCAGCAGAATGAGCTCATGAGCTCGCATCTTGGCTGGCAGCATGTAGTATAAACACAGCCCATGGRACATGGGCAATTTGCCAGGTTTCTGTTCTGCTCCCTTCCTGATAAATCTGCCTATGAGCATGACAATATCAAAATATATATGTGGGGATTGTCAATAGGATGAAGAAAATCTTAAGTTGTTTGCTTAAAAAAAAAAAAAAAAGCATATTGTTTCATCTTCAGTCTGTTCATCTGAGATTGTTTTTTGTTCTATTTTACCAAATTTCAGTTGTCTTAGTTTTGATGCAGCTTTAGAGTCATGGTCTACTCAATAACAGAGGAAATCAAAGCATTGGACTATAAAGGGTAAAAGCTTTCATATTCACCCTCCAACAGCATCAGAGTAATTTGTGGTTTGTATTTTCCAAGGCCTAATCTAGAATTATAGCTGCAGTATAATATATAGTTATGCAAATTTTGATCCCCTTTCAAAGAGCTCTGTCTGTTCTACATTAAGTAGCCGGGAGTGAGAGACATGGCTCTTTTCTCCATAGCAATTGCCAGGGGTAAAAAGCCCTGGAAYTGAGGGCTCATTTCAATGGAAGAGCAGCCTCATTTTGTGAGTACCCCCTGCCTGCCATGGRGTGTGCATTGGCTGAGCTCTTCTGGTCTGTCACCAGCTCCTTAAAGCCCTGTCATGTCATCTAGTCATGTCATTTAGTTTAAGAACCCCCATCAGACAGATGTGAAAAAACACATTGATTTATTTGTGCAGGGATGTCCTGAGCAGAGTTGGAGACAGAACTGCCGACACCCCAGGCTCAGATTTGCTGAGGGAGGACAGGACTAAGGGGCTGCTGCCTTCCTTTTCTCACAGCACTTCCCATGATGAAGTAATGCTCCCACTCACATGATAGTTACGTTTTTGAAAGCCTTGCCTTATCTGCCAAAAATATATTTTAAACCAAAACATAGGTGCCTAGCGAGTTCAAGTGTCTTTGCAGTTCAGAAAAGTAGGTTAGAAGATGTTACAAATCTGGAGACCCAAGATTTACTTCTGTCTTACCTGACCATTCAGGCTCTTGATTTCACATATGCTTAGCCCCTGGTAGCCTGCAGCCCATCAGTGTGATATTTATGTTACATCCATCCCTCTTTCTTTGGACTTGTCATSGCTCCTCCATGAAATAACTGCCATATGATGTGTGGCCGTGTGATGGACAGAAAGATATTCTGAAAGTGCAGTAGCTGAGAGCTGGCAGCAGCAGCCTGCTCGAAATGGAGACCTGTCTGTAGCAATTAGCAATATCACACACAAACAGATGGGGAAAACAGTAAAGTGCCGAATTATCTTAATTCCTTGAGAAATGAGGGAGAGTGAAGTAAAGCTGATCTCCTACACACTAAGAAACCAGTAAAGATCAATAGACTAGTGCCGACAAGGAGTTAAACTGATGAGTTATGAGATACAACCTCTCCAGACACTATAAAGGCTTCATCAGAGAATGGTGGCTCATGGGGCCCAGGGTCCAGCAGAAACTYATCTTTTGCTTCTGGTGACTGGATCGGTAGGAGCAAGGAGAACAACTGCAGATTTTACATTTTCAGAACAGACTAGCCCTATGCATTTGCAGAGAGCGCGAGAGTGCTGTGAAACGCTTCAGAACTAAGAATCGTGGAGAACGGCTGATCCGTGCGGTGCTCTAGGAAACCTGATCTTTCTGCATTGCTTTTCTTTAATCCRGATTCCATTATCTGTGCTGAAAAAAGAGCCCGTGAGCTTTTATGTATGCAACTGCAGTGGGGATAGGCTTTGAATTACGACGTGTTTGCTCACAGAGTCAGCGGCAAATCATGCTAGTTGAATGGCTACAGACTGCACAGTTATTACTGAGGAAATCATAAATGCAAACGTGAGACAAAAAGAGGATAGGTCCATGAAAACCAGGAGAGTGAGGAAAGAAGGTCTTAATTTTCAGGAATATATTGTGAAATGAGGTTAATTGAGGGAAATAAGATGCGTTATTTTAAAGGTCTATTCTGCATAATTTTAAAGTTTTATTTTACGATTGAAATATGGTCTTAATGAGGGAGTAGGTGATAACTGGTCAATAAAAATGTTGAATAATCATTCTGTTAAAACATAGATAAAGCAAAAAAAGCAAATTTTATGCAGGAGAAAAATACAAACATCTCATTGGCAGAATTACTTTTACAGCATCCTAATAGGAAGCCTAATTATTACGATATATTTATCAACGGGCAGTCCATCTACTCAACTGGAAAACATTGCCTGTTAGAAGAAAATACAGGACAAATTTCAGGTGAATAAAGAAGGAATTTTAAATTAGTCCTTGTATAAAGAACTCTGCCATTTACAGGAATAAATAAATGGACAAATGTAAAGATAGTATTTTTAAAGTTATTAATATGCATGCATAGTATTTATTTTTAAATTTTATGTCTGTAAAAGAACAGATGTTACGACAAAAGAGSGTCAGAGGAAGACTGGAATCCATTGCCTATGAGGAACAGTCAAATACTTGCTTTTAGTTGAGATACTTGTAAAACAAGAGAGTTTGTATTAAATGCAAGCAAAGCAAACAGCTGCATTCAAGACGTGTTCCCACAGCCTATGGGGGTTTGTAGTTTTAAGCTTAGTTATTATTAATGGAGGAGGGGGCTTGAAAGAGCTTTGTGATGAAACGTGTAAAAGTTGCCCTCAGTAGTTTCCTTAGCGTAGGGGAGGGACTGACTGCAGGAGCGTAGCCTCTTGGATAGGGACTGCAGCAAAAGCTGAGAGGCCTTTGCTCTTTTGGCCACCCATGGCCTTCATGTATGGCTTAAGTTACTCTGCTGACTTTACACAGCGAAAATGAAAATACAAATAAAGCTGTATTTTTTTTATATGGAAGAAACAACATCATATCATCACCTCATATGTTACGTTGCATCTTGCATAATGTAAATTTTTGGCAGCTTATTCCTAGCATATAGCATGCCAACTCCATTTTTCTTGAAACTTTGTGTAAGGATAGCTGGGGACAAAATATAGTGTAACAAGAAAGAAGCTGCATAAAAATGGAGCTGACAATTTAATAGCACTGCATTTCTGCAGGTCTAAACTTGTATCGTTTTACATAGCATATCAAGTGTAGCTCAGCGTGCACATTTTTTGCACATCATGTCGTTATAGATTGAAAATTGCAAATGGAATTTCATTGCAAGTCTATGTTCCCCCCCCCAAAAAAAAAAAAAGCATAGAATATGGTTTTAGATGGATTTTCTTAATTACTTAATAACAAAAATAAACAGATCAGTGTATCTAGGATCTGATGTTAGCATTTAGTGGACATATGCTGTCTCCATTTGTTCCCTCACAAACTACTTTGGTTATAATATTACTATATTACTAGATTACATTGTTTCAAGCATACGGTGGCATTTAGGACAAAATATGGGGCAAGGCTRGAGTTCAGTGTTGATCACAAGTTTCAAAGTTGAGCGCTCCATTTTTGAATACTTCAGGCAAGGAAGATACAAACTTTCTGTATGTCTTCATGTGAAATTTCCTCTCACTCATCTGGTCTGTTATAAGCAAACTAAGCGGCATTTCCCCAAAAAACAACAAAATCATATTGACCAACCTACTCCTCTCTCGCTCCAGCATTTTACCCTTGGATGAAGAACAAGCCCATTAGAGACTCTCTGATAAAACCCTGTGATGTTACAGCAGCAGAAGCAGTTTTTACTGAAAATGCTGCTCAGGGGCCATATCTTGGCAAGTAACAGCTCACTGATGGAAATAACATTTGGCTTCAAAAGTTATTTCACAGAAGGTCTGCGTTCATAGTTTCTCAGTTGTCGTCTTCAAAGGACATTTCAGTGGCAGCGCAGGTGGTGAGCAGAGATTGCTGCCTACTGAGCAGTACGGAGCCTCCGTTTTCCTGCTACCTGTTCTGCAGTTCTCACTCTSCCTGTTTTTTCATCATCCTCCTGCCTTTTGGCAAGCGGAGCCTGCGGCAGTGTTTTGGGTAGGGACTGGCACTTCCCCACATGCTGGATCAGCAGATAACTCTTTGGGTCTTTGTTTCTGTGTGTCTCCAGTATAATCAAGTAATAATAGTTTCAGCCCTACTGTAGTTCACTTGAAGAGTGGGTGCAGCTTGTATGCTAAATAACAATGTTATGCTGGTGAAAATAAGCGTAACGACTCTTTATTAGAATGAATGCTTTCAATTTAGTCATTTGTTTTCAGTTGGACAGAAGGCTGCAAAAGTGGTACAAAATTGCTTAGAAGTACGAAGATGATTTGTTTGAGGAGCTAGCAGCTGACTTTGTCAGCATTTCATTAATTTTTGTGAATTATAATGTCAGGAGAGTAAACTGCATTTAGGAAATAAAATGATAGTTTTCATCAAGTATCTAGTGGATAAAGCTGTGTTTCATGACATATTGAATCGATACAGACAAGGTTGAGAAATAGGTGGTATGTGAGGCACAGACTATACCAAGAGCCTCTGATTTCACCATCTTGTTCCTCTGCATCTCTGCTTTTGGGTTATTTGAGGTTGGTTCTTTGCCTTTTAGCAAGTCTGTTTGTGAGTTCAAAACTGAAAGAAATTCAGGGGCAAGTGAAGCAGGAAGTCATGAACAAGAGCTCCAAGAGACATTAACTTCCCTGCCCATGCCAGGGCAAGGTGGCTTGTGTCCTATGTGATGTTAATGGCAATGTCCTTTTTTATGAAAATCTAGGCATATGTTTTTATATGTGCACACAAATATAGGCACCAACATTTCTGAAGTGGAGAACCTTCTGAAGTGGAGGACCTCTACTATACCTCCAAATCTGTAAGTCAAAGGAATGTACACAAAGGTGACTCTTCCATACAGAGTGTGATGAGCTTGATGTCATTCAGTAAGTTAGGCTAAACAGGTTCTGCTTTTTAGATAAAAGCAGGTTTCAGTGAAATATTTCATGTTTAACTGATAATCAGTGCAGTAAATGCATTTTTAACAAGTAATAAAAAAAAAAAAAAGGCATACCTGAGAAAATCAGTTGTAAGTTGTTGAGGCAGTGCATATATGATAACATCTGATTGCTGCTGCCTAAGGGTGCTACAGGGGTCTAGGACTGGGAATGGTCCTGGAGTAATGCAGAGAATTTGGACTTTGACACTGGGCTGAGTCTTCTCAAGGAGTCTCTTCATCATCACCTACGCCTACTTCCAATAGAAAAGCCAGCCTTTTATCACCTTACATCCAGTGGGAATATCCAAAGCTACAACTTGTTTGAAATAACATCTTAAACTTTAAAGATACAGAAGCACCACTTTGTCAGTTAGACTTCTGGGATGGCAGCCAAAGTACCAGCAGAGCACTCTTGGTGAAGTTATAAGAATAAAATCAGAATCAAGCCTGAAATGACAACCAGTCCTTAGTTTGAGGGAAAAATGATAACCAGTCAAATAGGTGAGGTATTCACAAGTTTTAGTTCAGCACATTAAATATTGGTTTACTGAGTTAAAATAAAAAAAATATTGTTTAGTAAGATTTCTGGTTTCCCTGTTGCCAGAACTCAGAAAAAGTAGATTGAATTTCTTTTTTTTTTTTTTTTTTTTTTTTTTTTTTTTGGTACCATAAAGGTCTCCCAAGCCCTAGTATATTCGTTTTATGCTCAAATAACGTTTTTTAAGTCACTTTCTTTTTTAAGAATAGGGCTTCATTGTTGCTCTAGAGGGAAGGAATAGCACTGCTACTTTTTTTTCCCCCTATCCCTTTTGAACTGAGGAAAAATGCAGGCATTGATTCATGACCCTGAATATTTCTGAGGTGTATTGGCTCAGCAAATCTAGGTTCTGGACAGTTGTTTGTAAATATGGTATGTTTTTCCAAAAGCTACAAAATTCTCCAAACTGAAAGAAGCAGTAGTACATTTTAGTTCATCTTCAGAATTTCCCAACCTCACCTCACATCTGTACACAAAAATTTAAATTATATAGCCTTAAACCAGTGTTATTAAAGAAGAAACTCAGTACTCCAGTTTACAAACATTTCTCCATAAATTAGATCATATTGGTAACATATTTCAAGCCCATGGAAGACCAAAGCACTATTTCAAATAGGAAGATGAGCTATATAAAAGATTAATTTTCATGTTTTAAATCAGTAAGATTTTAATATTAAAAAAAAAAAAAAAAGAGTTCTTAGACTTGTCAGTGTCCACAGTGCAACACATCAGAATACATTATCTATGTTTTATGCTGTCCTTTTGGAAGATCAATTACAGGAGCCATAAGCAAAGAGTCTGTAAAAGAAGGAGGCTCTTCCAGGCATGAGACATC
>NW_020454783.1:1266392-1285780 GCF_003342845.1 Nothoprocta perdicaria
TAGGTGTGCCTGCTTGAGCAGGAAGGTTGGACTAGATGATCTGTAGAGGTCCCTTCCAACCTTAAATATTCTGTGAATTCTGTGATTCTGTGAATCTGTGACTTTTCCTGTGCATCAGGCTGCCTGCAAGTTATACCCTTGTTTGCAGTCAAAAGACGAAAGTAGAAAATTTCCCATTCATGCAAGATCACTCACACATCGCTTGACTTCTTAGCCACCTGGTTGGCTAAAGGCTGTCTGAAGTTCATGTAGCTTGTTTCTAGATCGGTGTCTAGCTGTAATTTCAGAAGGAGCCTGCTGCAGGAGCTGTGTCCTTCARTTATACAGAGAGGCCTAGGATCAAGCTGGATATGTAATCTGAAAAAACAAATTGTAGATATTGCCTCGTATGATCTTTTGATTAAAATTAGTCTGTAAAGAAGGCCCTTAATTCTTTTAGAAGTAGGTGGGAGCAGGTACCTGCTTTTAGGGAGAAATAAAAATTTCTGAGATTTACCTCTTGGATATTTAAGCTTAATAAAAACACAAAACTGCATAGAAGGAGTACTAGTGATTTCAAAATGAAGTGAATTATGGAAAACAGGGACTAACATAGTTCATTATTTTCTTATTCCACTTGTGTAGGGATTACAGTATTCTGGTGCTCTTGCCCCTACATCTGCCACTTAAAGCAGGTGTCTGACATACCTGCTCTGCTGAATGAACTGCAGCCGTCAGATCCAAAGGCCTTRTGGAGCAATGGAGACAGCTATTCTCACAGATCTTCAAGACTGCCTCTTATTTTCTTTTCTATTCAGGCAGTGGAATAAGGGGAATAGAGATTTGAAGTGCCACAGAAAATGGGTCTCCATTGTAAACCTGTGTGCTCAAGACCTAAAACTTGTTTTTCTTTAGTAAAAACATTTTACAGGTCTTTTGGAGGCCACACAAACTCTTTGAATGCACAGTCAGCAATGGTTAGGAAAGAAGCAGCTGGCCAGAAGGTGGTCAGCACATCCCTCTGGTTCTGTCCCCACACCAATGATAGGACACACTGCTTGAATCTTTCATAATCTGGTATAAAAAGCATTTTACAGCAATACTAGTAAGTATGCCATTAAGCTCTTTTGAGTATTTAAACAGATTAACTTATAATGGTGGCATTAAAGGAAGAAAAATAAAAAGACTTCTGCCATTGCCAGATATGGCTTATTTTCCCAGGGACCAGCAGTGGGACCAAGGATAGTCACCCACTCTCCCTGCTCTTTAGAGGGTGGGAGGGTCCAAAGGTGGCCTTCAGTGTCACTCCCTTAGTGTGAAAATAAGGAGACTTCCAAGACCAGGAATCCCATCACTCTCGCATCCAAGGGGACAGCGGGACAAAGGGCAATCTAGCAACCACCCTGCTCTGCTCCTTAAAAGGGCCATGATGCCAGGGCATTCTTGTATTATGCTGTGTTTATTTGGTCCTGTGTGACAGCATGGTCATTTCAAACAACAGTGATAACAGTATCAGCATCCCACTTGTGCTGCAAACTGTCTCGGCCTCCACCAGGTTACCAAGCTTCCTGCAGACAGTAACACCCAAACAGTCACCACCTGCCTGTGGAACGGGACACCCACCCACTCGGCTCTGCTCTGCTCCAGTTCATTCCTGACAACTCTCACTAGAATTAATGTGCAATGCAGACCTGGGAGCATATAAAGCACCTCTAATAGCTATCAAATCACTTAGTAAAATCCATCACTTTTGGCTTAGCTGAAGTACTTCCTAATTTAAGGCTGACATTTAGCATTGCTCAAAAGTAGCTAAACATGAATGCTGAAAAGGGAAAAAAAAAGAAACTAGAGGCATCAGAATTAGTAGTTAAACTTTTACARCACGTAATTTTGAAGGCCAAACGCCATGGGGTTCTAAAATCTGTAACAAGAGAGAATTTATGATTTTGCAAAAGACCTTTAGAAAGCTATGTTCGTGTATAGTTGGATCATTAAAATATTTTATGGAGGAGTTTTGAGGAAAAGTGCTTCAAATTCATTAGCACTTGCTTAAAACTGTAATATTTCATGTAAGGTTCTAATGTGAACCTGACAAAGCTTATTTTACACATTTTAAGTATGTTCAGACTTCGATAGCATTCAGATTTCAACAGTTGTATAATGCAGTGCCCATGTAGGCAGAACACATCGGTCAAATCGAACTTGTAAATGCAAAAGTTACTCTGTGTTTTTTGATGAAGATGTCCTTCAATGGGACATAATGAGAATTTTTCCTTGCTTTCACTGTCCAAACACAAAGCAGGATAGATACTTAAAATCCAAAAAAAAATCTTCCGGAAGAACAGTAAATATTGACATTCTTCTTTCAATTTCTCTGGAAATAAATATATTTCCTGAGTAGTTATTGACAAATGAGATTGTATCTCAATTGCAATGAAAGTCGGAAGATGAAATGCCACTCATCAGAAAACAGGATGACTGTTGTCGCTTATGTGTGGCTGACATGGGTTGCAGTGAAGAAAAATGGTCTGTAGGCAATAGGACAGGCCACATATACCCTCACACACAATGGTCTTCCCTAAGAAAACATACCCTTTAATTATTTTATTATACTACCTTTGGTAAATTTAAAGGAACCTGAAGAAATACCTACGTAATTTTGGCATATTGTTCAAAATAGCAGTCCTGTTATGTCTGTATAAACAAGGACTGCTACCCTCCAGAGGAGTGGATCAGTTAGTGCTGAGCATCAAGCATCAACACTATATTAATTCTGCAGGGATTTTCCTTGGAGTAGCTGGTCTGCTCTCACAGACTGAGAGCCTGTCTGTAGTGGAGGACGATAATATAMCCTAAGTTTTTCAACATAATTCATGCACCTCGGGGCTGCTCTGTAGTATGGAATGTGCCCTGAGGCTGCTTTGTGGTGTGAAGCTGATGTTGGGCAGTAGGGACAGYGAGGAGATCTGCTTCGAAGGTGCACTTCCGATTAGAATTGAAATGCTCGTGTATTTCTTGTCCCTTTTCCAGCATTAATTCCTAAAGAATAAGGTCTCTAAACCAATTCAGCTGTTAAAGAACATGCTGTCAGTGAAAGGTTCTTGCTAATCTCTGTCATTTAGCTGTGGATGGAGAGACAGAAATCTCTGTACTGCCTTAGAGGAGGATGCAGTAATTATTRCATTTGTAATAACATGTTTTCTTAGTTGGCAGGTGTAGTTTGCAGGTCCCCAACTGAGTCGAAGTTCTTTTTCTAGAAGAGGCAAGGTGTGTTTCTAGAGTCGAGGTATGTTTTCTAGAAGCTTAAAATATAGTTTAAAATGTTGCCATACACCAACTGTTTTAGCTATATATCTACAGTACTTGACAAAAACATTAAAAGCATAAATTTTTAGTGTCTGCTTTTTCCTTGATTTCAAAGACAAAAGGTCTTCAGGTCGTTTTTCTAAATTTTCTCTTTAAGGAAATCAGAACATCAGTAATAAAAAAATACAGATTCTCTGATAATGAAATTGGTGAATACCAGGTTTGCACTTTTGAAGTTAGTATAAATAGAGTCAAATTGCTAATAGGAGGCTTAAAAATATGAGACGTTCCAACAGCCCAGGAGAGTGGCTGAGGTTGGGCCAGAGATTAAAGAGAAGATGCAAACTTGTCCAAGGTTGGCAGCTTTCTGCACAGAAAACTTAGCATAACTATTCACAGCTTTTTTCTTGAAGGCAGAGAGGAAATAATTCCCCCTTTATTCACAACACAATGTTATTTTCCACTATTCCTTGGTCCAGAACACAGAGCTCTCCTTACAATGTTTTTACAAAGATAATCTCATTTGACCTATGCTGACATTAAGAAAATCTCAAAACTGTTTTGTGTTGTGTGCGCCTTACAGAAGCACATCAACAGGTATTTATGGAAATAATAATAGGATAATTAAGGAAATGAATACTTAAGGTATTAAGGAAAGGGAAGGAGAATTGTCTTGCTTTAGGAGACATGRCAAAATCAGTTTTTGAAAACAGAGTCTTGTCAGGTCAAGTTACATTTATTTGATGCTGCTGCAGTGAGTTCCTTCATACAGAGATGTTTGACCATTTCACTAGATCTATTCTTGTTCACAAATCTCACCATAGCATCTTTTATGAGGAAGCACAACTGTGTTATTCTGTATTTCTTGTTGACTGCTTTGGGATCAAGGAGTCCGAGGCCCGGAGCCCCATTCTAATACAGAGGAAGTGAGCAGCCAGAGAGAAGCTTCAAGATAAAACTGCACAGTGAACATAAACAGCATCCGTAAAATATACTGCACTTAGGACACACCTGTGACATGGTAAACTCTAGTTTGAAATCTAATTTGAAAATCTGCACTATGTCATTAAGACTAAGCACTTGAATAGGGGCCTTTTRCATGCCACCTAATTTATACTCATGMTGTTCATGGGTATAATTTATACTCCTGCTGGGTCTTTCCCTTGGATTTAAAAAAGAAAAAGTGTTTGCGTTTTCTCTCTGTGCAGAATGTGAAAGTTTTTTGCAACATCTTCTGACTGGCCAGAATTTTCAGCACTGTCAAATTGTGTGTTGTGTGTACACTATTATTCTGGTCTACTTCAGCTCAGTGATCCTAATACTTTGACTGTTTTGTGGAGAATCTCTTCACTAGCCTCTAAATCCAATCCAACTCATCCTACAATCTGGGTTTTTTAAGAGGAAAAAAAGAAGGGAAGCTGTGCAAACTGGAGAAGTTGCTGTGATAATTGTACTGCACAAAGATTTATTTGCCTATGCAAGGTAGGTAAATTTTAAGTGAGCACCAGTAATAGACTTACAAATTACAGGGCAATAAATATCCTGCAGTAAATGCTCTGCACCAACATCTGCACATCACAGATGTCAGCAGATATAAAATTCAAGGACAGATCCGTAGTTAATGTAAGGAGGCACAACTCCACTGAGTTTAATGAAACAATGCATATTAACATGAGTAAAGAATTTAGCCCCAAGTTCTTTTATAATATATTTAAAGGAAGGATTTCTTAATTAAAAATGCAACATAAATCTTTCTCCTTATAGTTGTAAATACAGATTACTAAAAAGTTAAAAATTAGCTTTACAACACATAATTATTGACTGCATTTATTCTTTGGTGGGGTAATTAACCTCCCCAAGAGCTTTCAGTTGATTTAGTGCCTGTTAATCCTTCTTTGCTAGCCTTATTTAAATATATTTAAATATATGCATGTACCTTGTCCTAGTGAGGAATGGCAATAAAAACTGTTCTGAACTGATTCAAGGAAACATGCTGCAATGCATAGAGTAGTTAGTTAGTGTACAATTCTTGACATAAAATGGAGGAGGGGGCGGCCTCTYTTCAGTGGTGGACAGCGATAGGACTAGAGGAAACGGCCACAAGCTGAGGCACCAAAAGTTCCTCAGGAACTTAAGGAAACATTTCTCAACAGKGAGGGTGACAGAGCCCTGGAACAGGCTGCCCAGAGAGGTTGTGGAGTCTCCTCCTTTGGAGATCTTCCATTCCCGTTTGGATGCAGCCCTGTGCCACGTGCTCTAGGTGACCCTGCGTGTGCAGGGGGGTTTGGACTAGATGACCTCTGGGGTCCCTTCCAACCTTGGGCATTCTATGATTCTATGAAAATGCCCAGACCAAGCATGTCCCTAGAGTCATAAAACAGGAAGTTTGGTTTCCTTAAGGGTAGCAAAAAAGGCAATAAAACAGGTTAAATATATAGTGCTGTAATCTGGATGGGTTTTCCTGCAAATATTTCCCTCACTGTATAAGTTATTTTCTGTTCTGTTTCTGAAGTTCTGTTAAGATGCCTGTTGCCYGTTACTGCCCATGTACTCTAGAGTGGCCTAGCATGAAATGGAAAGGAGCTGGGCCTGTAGCACGGGCTYTACTAACATCCAGGTATAATTTCTTTTTCATTTATACATCTCCAAACCCTTCACAAAGAGCTGAGTATTACTTTCCCCCATTTGGAATGAAGTGACCAACACACAGAGATTAACTGATTTGCTCACTAAAATCACACCATTCCATAGGGTTATTCATGTGAATAAAACTATGCACGTGCTTCCATGACCGGGATCGATCTTACTAACTGCCGATTCTAACATGCAGAATAATATTATCAGCTGCACTCACTTGCTTATGAATTCATTACTAAAATACCAGTCAAATGTTATTCAGCTAGCAAAAAAGGTCAACAGCATAACRAATAACAAAGTGCCATATCACGTAAACTAACAGTAACATGGATAACTAAGGGTTGCTGTTTGTCAAAAAATAAAGGGAAGTTACTCAAGTTGTTGGTGAAGATGTTGCTGAAGAAATGTGAAATGCAACATGGCAGCATTCAGAAGTACTGCTCAAAGTAGGGAAAAAGGTGGCCATGAGGTAATAAAAAGTCCACAGAAATAAATGCCACAGACTGATTCACATACTGAGAAAAAGAAGGCCAACTGAAGGCCAACAGTGTGCTTTCAGGTAGGACCATTTTAAATAATTCTGAAAGACAAGAGGTGCTATATTGAGATATCTACCTAACACTATTCTTTTTATAGGTACATCCTCTCAGGAACTGAGAGTTCGGTTCTGTAGCAATCTGTTTGTGAAGTCAGGCTGATAGAAGGGGAACATTTTATTAGGGGAACATCCTGCAAACTGAATGTCCCATATACTTTCACACTATCTCAGTATAACAAAATTATTCCTATTCTGTCTATTCACAGCAGTCTGAAATTTTGGGAGCGTAACAGTAGGGTTCAGAGAAGCCCTGCAGGGCTTGGCCTCATTTTCAATTGTATGGAAGTTGCAGCTGGCTAAATAGGCACAGCTACACAGAACATTACCTTGACCACAACCAGACCTAACACTTTCTTGTTTAGATAAATCATATTACAACATCCTTGAAGGTCAGGACATTAGCAAACTAAGAGGTGCAGAAATTTCTGTACAATTCCAAGCCATAGCACCCAGGTAAGAGAATACAACAGAATAAATCCCAAGATTTTAACCTCCATAATTATATAACAGGTAGCTACAGCACTCCATTAAATCAGGAGTGATTTTGGAGAGTACTGACACAGCATTAATTAGGTGGAGAAAAATGCTCTCTCAAACAGCTTTTGAAAATGGTAAAATGCAGTTGCCTAACTGGTTCTTGCAGCTGCCTAACAGAAACAGCCTTTAGAGAATAAGTAGTTTCATTGCCATTGGAATATTTATTTCCCTCTCCAAACCTTCTGTTTCATTTCGTTTTTTAAATTATCCTCTGTATTTGGTGTGCCATTTTTTTTTCAGGAGGGTAGATTGCAGTTTTTAATGATAGGATAGCAGGTCGGTTTTGTACAAGCCACTTGGGGCTTGTTTGTGTCATGAGGTAAAAAAAGGGAAAGAATTACATTTAGAAAATCTAGATCAAAGGAGAGTCAGATCATGTGTATATATATATATGCATATCAAGACTAAGTTCAAAGATTTAGACCCATCAAATTATGCACAGCTTGCTTGTTTATCTGTGTGACTGTGTTATACTCTTCCTTCTTGTTCATTCCCTGCTGTTAAGTGAGACTGTAAAATTGCAAACCACTGTAAACATGTTTAAATTTAGAATCCTGCATCTGTTTTATTAAGACACARCTAAGAATGTGCAATATCTGTGATTATATTATAACACCTTTAGGGTTTATATGCCTGCTTCAAGAAATACCCTGGCCAGAGGAGAGATTGCGGTGACAGTGGGAGCAGAACTTGCTTGGATTCCCTGCCCGCATAGGGAAGCCCCTGTGCTGCAACCCTGCCCTGCCACCTACTTGGATTTACTGCCCTAACATGTTCGGATTCTTTTTATCGCTTTCACTTCTGACACTGAAAACCCAAACTGGCTGGATGCAGTTGAATGGACGACATAAAGATACAGTACCTCAGCTTAACAAGATACTGGCTGGCACAAACACCACTTTTCACCATTGCAATTGTGCATGGTGGAGTCTACCCATAAAAATCCTCTAAACCAGAAGCTGAGGTATAACTGGGTCATGCACTAACCTGGGAAATACTCCCAGCACAGTCACAGCTTTTGYAGGCAACTGAAGTTGGAAGCATCTGCTTTTCCACCACAAGGCTGTGGCCACAACTGTCCATAGACCTTGTGGCTCCCCAGCCCTGTAACCCCATTTCTGTACTGAGCTGCTCTGCTCTGAGCTGCTCTGCTTCTTGCCCTAGCCAGCCCAGCACTCGCTCAGCCTCCCCCAGCTGYGCTTCTGTGATCTTCACTCATCTTCTGTTTAACAATTTAACACTCTCTGTAGTGGCCTTGGTGCTTGCAAGTTATACAGTTTCTTTTTCAAATGAGCATACCAAGTTAATGAGAAATTCAGCATTCAAGTCTCTACTACCCTTATCTGAAGCAGGAATGACTGATTCCAGGACTGACCTGTCCTGGAAAGAAAGCCTGATGCCTTTTTCTTAGTTAACTTCTCAACTACTTCTTGAAATCAGTAGGCTCTTATTACAGCAGGCCACTATAGTAGAATCACAGAATAGCTGAGGTTGGAAACCCTTCCATCCAATCATCTAGTCCAGCCTCCTGCTCCAGCAGGGACACCCAGAGCACATGGCACAGAGTCACATCCAGGTGAGTTTGGAAGATATCCAAAGAAAGAGACTCCACAACCTCTCTGGGCAAAATAATAAACCAATGAAAGCACCTGTGGAGATGAAATTACTTTCTTTTTTTTTTACTTTATTTGTACAGTGAGATTAAATGTGTGCTTTCAGTGAACTGAAATACAAAGTCACCCTGTTAAAGCAAAGTAGTTAATAAGGCCTGACAGACTAGTTTGGGGGAGCTTAGCATGCTGCAGACATCTCAGTGCAACAGTAGTTCATTCCATAACATTTTGTTTCACTCCATAAATATTTTCATGCATTGTGCTGTAACTTGCATAAATGAATGAATAAATATATGGAAAACACTAATGATAAGACATAAATTATAAACTCACCATCTTGACATTTGCATTTTAAAATATGTATGAGATAAAATTCCTCCGATTGCTTTTTATGCACTTACAAACTCACACTTTGCAGTTACTTGTGTTTCTGTGCCAAGTGCTGTGAGGGGTATAGACTTCCTTCTCTTAACTCTCTCTGAAAGCCTTTATACGTTCATGAGAGCCTAYAGGATCAAGGCCTTCAATTGAGCTCAAGAGACTGGCAATCACAAATAACCCAACACTCCATGTTCTCCCATTTACAACATGAATTGCTTAACATTTTTATTCCTCTGGCTGTATGCCCTGAGTTCTTGTTATCTTTAAAACCAAAAGTGAAAATTAAAAAAGAGGACTTTTTAATCTCCAGATTATTTTCTCTATTTATTCAGAGAAAGTTCTTTTAAAAAAATAGAGGGTCATACTGACTGAAAAAAAAAAAAAAAGATGAAACTCAGCAGTTGAAAGTTCAAAGTCATACATTTAGGAATTAATAAGAATTTCTCCTATGACTACAAATTTTTTATTTGGATGCAAGGCAGAAAAAAACAGTATGTAGTGTTGAGTTATGACAATGAGCCCCTGTGTGATAGGACCATAAAAYTGAGTTTGTGGGAGGGGAGATTTTTCAATAGAGATAACGAAGCTTGCCCAGCAATTTTGGTCTATGTTCAAAACAGAAAAACAGGAACAGGGGCAGAGAAAAGCTGCTAGGGTGTACTGAGACCTGTAAGGCCTGTGACTAGAGGAAGTTGGTGTGGTTAGCACAGCTAAACAAGGACAAAGAAAGCAAATGTGTGCCATTTGCACCAAAAGGTGCAAATACAAGGGAGGAAAAAATGTACATTTATTTTGAAGAATAAATATAAAGAAGTATATAAAATGAATAAAGGGGTATAGTATATATAGTATAAAATGGCTATTTTAACTTAAAAGGCTTCCAAGCTCASAGGCCCATGGGCTTCTCCCATAGGAGAAGCAGAACACTGGCTGCTTCTACAGTAGCCTGTGATCAGATGGATATGGTTGCCTGTGACAGCTCAGGGCAGGCTCCAGTGGCCCAGGAGAGCAGTCTTACCATGCTGTTTAACTGAGCACRAGAATCTGTCAACTGCAGCACCTATTAGCAAAAGAAGAGGGCAAAATGTTACATTAATCGGCAAGTGCTGCTCTGCCTAGGAGATCCAAAGTTGGGCTTCTTTTGACCCAGAACAAATTCTCCCTGAATTTTGAAAATTGTTTACAAGTAATTTATGATTTTTTTAATGAATGCTTTTTATGAAATTGCAAATTCTAAATGAAGAAAACTTTATTGGGAGATTTTCTGCCTGTTCCTGCTGTTTGAGTCACCAGTGTAGTTTCCCTAGTGTTATCCTTACTGAGATTTGCAGCTCTCCCTCACACCTTGAGGTGCTCAGCATTGCAGCAGTTGCTGCTGTAAGCCTAGAGAGGAACATGTCTGTGCTAAWACTGCTCCCAGTGGGATTGAAAGCTTAAGGTGAAAGCCTGAGCTGCAGTGAGCAGAATTGTTCCGTTACTTCTTCCATGTGGTCAGGTTCTGAGCCTGATGTTATTCCTCTTGGAGAATGTATGCAGAAACTTTAAAGCCACCAGAAAAAGTTACATAGTAGAGTCCCATTAACTTTAATGGTAATTAGCTGTCTAAATCCTTAGGTGGCTCAGCTATACATACTCATAGTGGCATGGAGCAGTTTTATGAGCTCCAAAGGTATAATTTAATTGTAAAAGAGTTTACAAAAAAMCATCAAGCAGTTAATCCAACAATTTCATGTTGATCTGTAGCTTTGAGGCCTCCTAGTTTGCCATTCAGCAGTCTACCAGGGAATATTTCCCACACAGGGATATTCCTCATTGGTCAAGAAAACAATAATTTCAGAGATCTGGTAATAATAATTTCACAGCCCTGGTAAGGCCACACCAGGAGTACTGTGTCCAGTTCTGGCATTCCCAGGACAAGAGGGATGTGGAGCTGCTGGAGAGAGTCCAGCGCAGGGCTACCAGGGGGGCCTGGAACATCTGGATCAGGGGCCTGGATCAGGGCCCCCCCTGGATCAGGGACCTGGAACATCTGCCCTATGARCAAAGGCTGAGAGAGCTGGGCCTGTTCAGCCTGGAGAAGAGGAGGCTGAGGGGGGACCTGATCAGCGTGTATAAATACCTCAAGGGAGGCAGTGAGGAGGAGGAGGCTGGCCTCTTTTCAGTGGTGGMCAGCGATAGGACTAGAGGAAACGGCCACAAACAGAAGCATCAAAAGTTCCACAGGAACTTGAGAAAACACTTTTTGACAGTGAGGGTGACAGAGCCCTGGAACAGGCTGCCCAGAGAGGTTGTGGAGTCTCCTTCTCTGGAGATCTTTAAAACCCGCTTGGACGCAGCCCTGTGCCACRTGCTCTAGGTGACCCTGCGTGAGCAGGGGGGTTGGACTAGATGACCTCTGAGGTCCCTCCAACCTTAAGCATTCTATGATTCTGTGATTCTATGATCTAGTAATATTCACTCTGCCAAGGGGAATTCTTCATGGGTGAAACCATTTCAGTGTTTTGCTTAGACCACTCCGTACCAGATCTTTTTTTTCTCTCTCTGGAGAAAAGGAAACCTTTTTTTGAAAAGAGGACAGTGGAACAAACAAGTTGTCCGGGAGTTGTCCACCCGGACAACTCTCCATTTCCAGTGTATATCCTGCATTCAGATCTCTTATGCTGAGATATATTATTGTAAGAAAAGGAAGAGAGTTTCAGTTACTTGCARTTTTGGAGGAAAACAAGCATAGGAGGTAGTTGTTCTGGAAAAATCTGAATGCAAATGGCAGTAACTTAAATCTAACATATGGCCAACATCAAAACTTCTGTTACTAGATAAATATTCTGCAAGAGACAACATAGTGTGCTTGCAGGCACTTAAGTTTCTGAGCATTGCTTTTTCTTTTCAGGTATTTTACTGAGAAGAGATATCAACATAATTTTCACCAGTAAAATTAGGCATTTCAAATTAGTTCTTTTTTTTTTTTTTTTTTTCTTCTTCTTCTCATTTTTCTGTGTATTTGAACCTGCTCAGGATAAAATATTGTAATAATAGCTTCGGACTGCAGTGTAGAAGTTGCAGAGACACTGCAGATTGATGTATCAAAGATAAGAATTTTATTGGCCTCCTATAGAAATTCTGTTATAAAAAAAAATGAAAGAAAAGTAATTACAGTTCTAAGCTAAGGGCATGACTCATGGAATTAAAAATAACAGCTTCTTTCACTCTGTTTTTGAAAGATTGAAGTATTGTCTGGTTCTTYGGAAAGTGAGCAGGACAGATAAATTATATGTCTCATTCAGAAGCTGTCACATAGTTTGAAATGTGTAATCTTCAGCTAAAAGGGTCCTTTCTTTTACTGTCAGGTCATGCGAAGCCTTCCTTCATGAGAGGTGAAGTCCCCATAGTCTGTTCTCTGTAAATAATGATTTTTATATGAACTGCAAACATTCTAAAGGAAGGTTACCTTGTGTGTGGGGGGAAGGGGGTAAACTATTTATTAGTACCAGAACAAAATAGCTCTTTTACTTACTTATAGTTTAAGAGAATTTTAATTTAAACATTTTTTAAAGTAACATATGGTAAATTAATTTTAGCAGGTTTTACATGGCAAAATACTGGGTTTTAGTGTGCAGTGGGGAAAAGTCTTGCCATTTTATCAGAAACCAAACAGTATTAGAAATTTTCTTTAAGTGCTGGTTGAGCCTATTGGCAGAGCCTCTTTTCATGGACATTACTTCATATTTTCCAGGTCTGCAGTTTGTCTAGACATCACCAAAACTGGTGATTGTTACTTGCCTTGGAACATAGTTTAAAGTCTCATAGTTGTCTCCAAAGTGAGAGAGCACGGACATCTCTTATTTGGAGTCTCTGTTGTTCCTTATTCTGCAAATGTCTGCAGACAGAAAAGCATAATAGGCAAAAAAGTACTTAGAGTAATTTTACAGTACCACTACATTTCGAAAAAAGATCCTTTGTCATCTCTCTGTATACACAGAGATCACATGTGTGATTGTTCAACAAGGTAAGTTAGACAAGTCTGTAGTGATGCTGTGTTATCAAGAGTTTAATGTGTATGGAGAAAGCTCAACATGTGAAAAAAATTACATTATTTAAATAAAAAGCTTTTATAAGATACTGGAATAAAAGTGTAAAGTCCTTACGTGCAAAGAAGTAGTACTAAATACGTTAAGCATCATTATTAAATTTGTTAATAGAAATAAATTATAGCTTAATATTCCTTACTTTCAGCAGACTTGTCTTAATGTTTTGAGTTTCTAACCAGTTTACTAGAAAAGCCAAAGCTATGYGCACATTTAGTGATGGTACTTTGGTTTTAATAGAAACAAAGTTGTCAGGGAATACTGAAGTTTAAATTACAAAGAAAGAGTGAAGTTTTCAGGAAGCCAGCCAGAAAGCCAGAAATGCTGACCTTTATTTCCCTGCATGAGAGGAACAGGAGCAATGACATTTGCCTTCTTTCTGAGGCACTGAAAGACCTTGTTAAGAAACTGATAGCTCTGCCCAGTTTCATATACAGTTTTGATAACTCTGGAGGAGAATACAACCATTAAAACAAATGACGTGCCCTTCTGTCCTTTTGCAGGGGTATAATACAGAGTAGAATCGGTAGAAAATGAGCCCATAGCCTGGCACTGTGCATGTATCTTTCCATTAAGATCAGAGGCACACAGGAAACTCAGATCTGCTTGGCATGTAAGACCTATGGACCACAGGAAGTTTGATGTCTTTCTAGTCTAACTWATGAGCTCTTACAGGGCTTGTGGCGCCAGGTCTGTTGAGTAAATGTACAATGTTTCAAGACTTTCAAAAGAGTTGTAGAATTTTATTCCTTAACTTCTGTAAAATGTGGATTTACTGCCTTCCGTCTGTGATTCTTTCATTGCTCCCATTACCACAGCCATCTGGAAGTCCTAAAGTCATGAATTTATTTATTGTCTTAGTACCCAAACAATGTTAAAAACTACTGTCAACTGCATATATAGGGATGTGGAGCTAAGCCATATTTACAATATCAGTAAAGTATTGCTCTATGCCTAAGCTTTCCCATCATCTATATGCTCYACAAGCAAGCATGGCTCAGGTATGATGAGGTTGACCGCTGTGTCATACACTTTTGCTTTTTTTTTTTCCTTGAAGCAGAGCCATGCACTAAAGCAACTAGCTTTTCCACTTTCTCTTTCAGGGTTTGCTGTATATGCAGTATTCAGTAATCACTAGAGACTTACTTTGCTTGAAAAAAAAATCCTTCTTTAGTTGGAACAGTGTAACAAAATCAGAATTTTTGGAAACATTCACCTTTCCAGACCACCTGTAACTGACCTAAACGGTTTCGAGGACAAATTCTCAGTATTGTAGCTTTGGTTTAGTCCCTAGAACTTCCTACATAAATAAAGCAGGAAACCCTTTTTCCAMCTGAAAAAGCACCAGTGAAACTCAGATGGGCCATGGCTGGGAATGGGAAGGCAAGTTGCATATACATTCAGTTTGGAGAGAAACTCTGCAATATTGATAGTATCACAAAGTAATTCATTTTGCTTCCTCAACAATGTAGTTCTCTCTACATTACTCAAGCAAATCATTTTCATTCAAAATTACAGATGAGCTAGCTCTTCCTTATTCCAATACTAATGTATTTTTGCTTTACTTATAAAAAAAAAATCCAATAATAAGAAAAAAAAGTATATAATTCCATTTGAAAATACATATGGTGCTCTCTGCTTCATTTGGTTCAGAGGTCCAGTTCCAAAACGTGTCCAGAAAGGTTAAGGAAGCTCCCTTTCTAGAGACCCATATCAGGTGTGAGGAAGGAACCCAATCTTGCTTAAGTAAGTAGTTATTTGAATAGTATTGAATCCTTGTTTGGAACTCTCYATGACTGGGAGAAAAGGAAAATTTAAAGTTGGGACATTTCTTAACATTTTGACTAGTAGAGGAGTTGAGCAGAGAAAAGGGAATGAGACAGTCTTTGCTCATGCATGATGTCTGATGGTGACTGGTTGGTGACAATAAGGCTTTCATGTTGTGGCTTTTTTCAGATGTTTCTCTACATGTGTAACTACTTCCCAGGCCCTAATGAAACAGTTGTGTGTGGCAGCTTTGGCTGCTTATTGTCAAGAACAGTAAGGTCTCCTCTTCCATTAGATATAGATTCATGTAAATGGGGATTYTTTTCTCCTAGATTTTTTCCCCAATATATTTGCTTAGTAGCATCTTATTCCTCAAACTAATAATGTCTTACTCCTCAAACTGTGTTTAAAATGCTTGTAAAGYTCTTGTAAACATACTTTTATTGAATTCTCTGGGTGAGGAGAGCTGATGAAGGTTCACATTAGGCAGGAAAATAAAACAAGAAGAAGGATTTTCCTCAAAGAASTGAGGAATTTAAATAAAAGAAATTCATGCCATGTGAGTTCAGTGGAAAAGTTTCATGAGAGAGAACTATTTCCACAAGAAGTTGTATATATATTGCAGAATGGTTTCATTGAATCCATCTGGTTTGTTCATAGATGAGTAAAACTGTGAAGTAAATGAAAAAAAAAAGAGTAAATAGAAAGAGCCAAAGAAGTAAACCAATAGTTTAAGTCCCCAGTGGCAGTAAATGATATTATTCGCCCCAGATCCGTGTAGCACATTCTGTTTGTTTCAAAAGCAACTGTGTCATTCTTGATGCTCTTGTTAAAAATATAAGACATCAGTAAAGGAAAGAAAGTCTTTGCATTAGTTAGCAGCCAGTCGCTCATTTTGCTCGAACACAGGGCTGTCCCTGTGAACACTGGAGATCTGGCTTCTCCTCTGTGCTCACTAGTTTCATATGGTCAGTTAAATTAATAAAGGCCATGCCTTGCTGCTAGCAAATGCTTCCAGTTTTTTTTATACAAAATTCAAACCATTCCACTAATCACAGCCTTAAATTGGATTTGTCTGATTGCCGGTGATAAATGTCGTGGTTGATGTGAAGTCCCAGACTAATTTCTGCAAAGCACACCCAGCCTTSTTGTTTGTGTAGAGTAAAAAAAAGACATCAGAAAAATATTCGTGACATTATGTCTAAAGAAACCTAACCTTGCATGCATAAATCAGCAGAGCGCTGACACAGGTCTGGAGGCAATTCCAGCACCTCTGATGCTTACAGGATTCCCAGATTATAACAACATGGACAGATCTACGGGCCCCATGGTGCTGAGCTGTTCTGAAGCTTTGTCACAGGCAGTAAGGGAACGGAAAAGAYGCATCCATTTCAGCCTGTGCTTGCTGGGAAAAACTTAGGATGCATTCACCAAGGAGAAAAGGGAGAAGAGCCACATTAAATGGAATAGGATATTTTCTCCCTCTTCAATTTGCCTATGCCTCCAAGATGAGGTTTTCAGGCACTCAGTTTGCCCAGTTGTTGAACCAGCCTTCCCCAAAGGCTGGACCTGGTCACTCGCTCTGCAGCTCTGTGGAAGTTGGGGCAGCCCCCTCAGGGACCAGTTCTGCGTGTTAGGGGTACAGCACCATGTACTGAGCACATCAAGCCTGACCTTTTTTTTTTTTTTTGATGACTAAAAACTATTGGCTAGACTATTGACTCTCCTAAATTCATGGGATATTGCCTAGCATTTAAAGTAAGGCCTTTAAAGGCCTTAAAGGCCTTTTAGTGTTATCTACAAAAAGTTGTAAAACTGTGTTCCTTGGTTGGTAGATACCAGGCATAAAGCAGAATCTGCAGGGATTATCAACGCTCTGGCTAGCCAACAAAGGTGGATATTAGCATAAAGCTTTCAGTAATTTGGTACCTCCTACATCCACAAAAAAAAAAAAAAAAAAAAAAAAAAAACCTACTTTGTCATACTGTGTTCCTGCAACCATGCTAGACAACTTTCTTTGCACTCTCAGGGAGCAGGCCCAGCCACAGCTCAAGGTATTTTTCAACGATGTGTTAAATGACCAATCCATCACTGCACCAGTGTTTTCCTCTTTAAGACAAATCTTTCATCGCTTTGGAGGGGACAGAGCTGCTGAGCTAATCTAGGACATCTTGGAKTGACATGTTTTAATTGAAGACCACACCTATGTGGTATCAGATCCTTCCAAATTCTTGTTACAACTGTTGAACACATGCTTAACTTCATAAAAAGCTATTCTTTATATATTCAGTGTCCCACTACTTCTAAAAACTGTGTCTTAACATGTCCTGGGCAATCATTATCTCTATTTTGCAAATCCTTCTTAATAGCAATTTAACATTCTGAAAGAAATGAGTGATGTGAAAGAAATTTCTTGTTGTATGTCTGATAAATTAAAAGCATCTATTTTCCTTGAGAAGATGAAATAGTTGTAATATTCCAACAGGCATATGTCAAAGTTCCCGTATAAGAGGTTAGATTTGCCTTAGAAACATAGAAATTTCCCATGTTTTTTCATAGCAGTCAAATTATAACAGACATATTTTTAGAAATCTTTGTTTTTAAGCATAAACTGTTTGTGAAGTAACATCAACAGAAGCCAAGCCAAATTAACA
This sequence comes from Nothoprocta perdicaria, assembly GCF_003342845.1. Taxonomy (NCBI): domain Eukaryota; kingdom Metazoa; phylum Chordata; class Aves; order Tinamiformes; family Tinamidae; genus Nothoprocta; species Nothoprocta perdicaria. The sequence continues at coordinate 1,283,950 of NW_020454783.1, forward strand.
GAGTTGCATGTTATTGCAGACACATTTTTAGTATAACTCTGCAAAGATTGCTAGAGTCTGTAAAGCCTTAAAGGCTTCAGAGCATCAGGGTGTGGGACTCCCGTGCGGGAYGTGTTCAGCTGGGCCAGAACCTAAACTGAAGAGCTCAGTCAGAAAGTCAGAAGGAACCCAAAGTAGACAGCTTGGAAATGGAAAGAGAAGATAGAAAGAACACAAATGGGAAAAGGAAGAARGGGCTTCCATACTTCTTGTGTATGATTTGTGATGAAATTTTAGTTAGAAGATCACACTTTATTTTCTGCGGTCCACATCCTCACATAATGTATGAGATGGATAATGGTCACTGAATATTAAGCTGTTCAGCTTCTTCCTTCCTTTGAATCTGTATTTGTTGAGATCTCTTTAAAAAAATTCAGAATATAAACTGTTGTAATCTAGTATCTTCAGAGAGCCTGGGAACAGCTAATTATGTGGCAAAATTTGTACAAGCTCTATTTTATAAAGAAAAAGGCATGCCTGGGTATGAAGGCTGCCTTTCTTCTAAAGCTCAAGTCTTCTCTTTAAGGCATTAGAGCACTAGACTCTTCAATTGATTGTTTTTTAAAAAGACAGAAACAATYTATTTAGCTAATTTATTCTCAGAAATAGATGATCCCTTTTGCAAAACAAAAAAAATGTGGAAAGGATGGATGATGTCAGTCTGAATGAATTAAATTGGAAGTAACTAATAAAACATAGAAATCAGGATGGGGGAAAAAGCTGAAGCTTTTATCTTTAAAGAGGGAAATCAAATCACTTCTATAGAGGTTTACAAACCAGGATAGCAAGTTTGGAAGTAAATCTCCAGTTTAGCTAATATTTTGCTCGTGTTGAGAAAGTGCACAGTTACAGTAGGTATCTGAACCTGTTTACCGTTGTACTATGTTGTATTGCACTATAAGGATCCTTGAAGTGTCAATTCAATGTCTTGTGTTATTGGCAGTGATAAAGTCATCCGGATTGTTCCTGACAGTGAGAGGGAAACACAGATCCTGAAGTCTGTATTTAACAGAATTAAGGTGAGTCTGATTTTTTTTTGACCTTCTCTTGTCCTTTGCTGAAGACTGAAGTGGGTTAACTGACATGCCTTTCATTTTTTCCTTTTACTTCAAGCTATTCTATACTATGCAAAACAGCCTTTGCCCATTCAATTTCTAATTTCCCAGTAACAGCTAATGTCTGAAGGTAATACAGGTGCCACATTTGCAGATTTGCTTTTTTCGCTCTTACGTTTCTTGCTAGCATACTTAGTTGCATGCTGCATTATCCACTTGATGGGCTTATTTAAAGTCCTCAGTTTACTGAAGATGTGAACATAGGCAGGAAAAAGAAGAATTGATTTCTCTTTATACCAAAACTTTACAATTAAAGTAAAGAAGGTAAAGCAGCACCGGCAAAACAAGTAAGAGTCATATGGCAGAGTGAACACTCACGTCCAGCTGACTGGACCCCTGGCTGGGCATAGACAGAGGGACACTTAGGTAGCTTTGGCAGTCCTGGAATACACAGTTTTGTGCCACAGCAGAGTGCCAGTACCAAAATGTTGGGAGCAGGCACAAAATTTCAGTGCTGCTCACTGCCTTCAACTCTGTCAAGATATGGTGTAATCTGGGATGAATCTTTCAGTCTCTTGCTTAAACCTCATGTAAATGACTATTTTCAAAGAGGCAGGATTTAAAATGAAGGAGTTGAGTTCAGTTGCTAACAGCTGGGGTATAAGCAGATCGAATCTGAGTCCATATACCAAATCAAACAAAGTAAAGAACTTATAAGAGTGCCTACACTTTTACAA
>NW_020454783.1:1285985-1343707 GCF_003342845.1 Nothoprocta perdicaria
CCTGCTCAGCATGGAACTTCTATGAATCTCTTTCTTCAGAGATCCAGCCTCTGCATATCTTGCATAAGGAATCTCAGTGTTCAACAGGTGCTGGGTCTGAACACTATTTATTATAGTGTTTTTTGTTGCAATGCCCAAGTCTCTTAAAGAATACTGTTGTGCATTTTTTTTCTGCAGTGCTTATTAATATCTCAGTGAGACTTTGGGCCTGATTCAATTGTGAAATTAAAGTAATGCCCAAAAAAGAATAATCATTTTACAATTAGGAAAAATATCTAACCATAAATCCAAGAAATGCACATGGAAGCTGTTTTTCACATTAATTTCTTCCCCCTAATGGTTGGAACATGAAGAGTAAGCACATGTGTTTTTACCTTCTCTTCTTATTGCAAGTCCTGTTAAGCAAAAGGGTTTCACCTTCCTGAAACTGGTTCTCATTATAGAGCTCCCTTCAGGAGATTCCTTCACCCACTTCCATCAAAGTGGAACCAGTAGCAATTTGAATTAATAACTGCATGCTTCAACTCTGAGGCTAAGATAATAAAAATTTGGCAAAGTGCATTGGAATCTGGCTAGTTAATTGGAAAGTTGGTTTTGGTGAGATAATGAGCTGGAGATGTTGAAGGGAAGACTAAAAGAAAAAAAAAAGGAAACATTAACACTTCATTTGCACTTAGTTTAATGAAAACGGGGTGAGTTTTGCTTCTTTTCAGGTCTTAGGACTGGTTCATCCACAGCTGCTTCATTGCCCATCTATAGACACATCCAATTATTGATACATTTAACTTTAATTCCTCATTGTCTTTTCCAGGAAAAAAAGAAGGCTCAACATTTTTCACTTATGAGGGATCACTTTTTTGAAGTGCCAGGTATTCACAACATCTACAGAAGGCAGCAGTGGTCGTAAGACATCAATRCTTCAAAAGAACCATCCATTTAGAGTAGTGCAACTTTTTATGTCCCTGTGTTGTTCTCCCTTGGCCCTTGCCTCCCCCCAACATGTAGCTTTCCCCAGGGCTGAATTCACTGCCTGAGGACTTAGGCTCCWTTTTTTTATACAGGAGTCTTGACGCTCTGTGCTGGTAATTGCACAGGAGGAGATACAAGACAGTTTGCAAACAAAAATTATAATGCAAAGCAGGTATGAACAAGGTATTGATGTAATCCTGTCACTGTCTTAACACAACTTGTCTGACAAACAACAGTGATATGAGCAGGAGTTATAGCAGTAATACACAAATAGCTATGAGTATTGGCTTTGGGGTTTTGCATTTTAGAGGCAGAGAACCAGAAGAGGCATCTCCTTTGAATGCATTTTGGTTTTGATGGTAAATTAATAGCAACCTATCATTACATATTCTGTTCCTCAAGAGAGAAATGAAGCYGGAACCAGACACCTTTCAAGATACAGCAAATCTCCATCTAAATAACCATCAAATAGCAACAATTTTTTTTTTTTACAGAAAATATTTGGGATTAACTGCAAGAATCTTAATGTTTTCTTTAAAGTCATATAAGATGGCAGCTGAACCTGGATTATCATATGATCTGCTGCTGTTGCCCCCTCATTGTCAGGAACAGAAGAATGAGAAAAGTCAGTGAAAACAGGAGGTATGTCGCAGGGTGGCTACGGCTAGATTCGATACAAACAGGTCATGTGTTTTTTCCACAATTCACCTGTGTAGAACAKATCATCTGTCTGCTGCTTGTCACTGTGTTTTGGTATGCGGAAAGGCAATGGCAGGTCATGCAGAACCACGCAGTGATGTGTGCTGGAGCTGGGACATGGCAGGTCCATCTCTCCTTAATGCTGGAATAACAGCGCAACCATCAGATCATTAACCTCAAATTACCCTTCACTCTTCGCATCTTCACAGAGAAACATTAAAATGTAGAAAAAACAACCTCCGAATTCAGAATGCTCTGCAAGCCTGGTCTGGTCTGGTGATCAGMCTGCGTTGACTACCTGTGGATTGCTCTTCCTCTGCTTTCTCTGCTGGCAAGGAGAAGATAAATCTCTTTTGTCTTAGGCTCCCTCCTTACTATGTTGGTGGAGCTTTACRGTGGTGGAGCCTTCAGCTTCTCACCATTTATCTCTCACCAGCTTCTCAACCATTTATTTCTGCCTTTWAATTCTTTGCTTCTAAGGTAATGACTCTTAGCATTTGCCTCTGGCCTCTCTTTCACAATCCAGAGAATTAAAAGGAAGATTTATCTCTGTCGGCCAAAAGTGTTTTTGCATGAAAGAGTAAAAGAAAATCTGATTACCCCATTGCAGAGCAGTGTCTTCCAGTGTCAGGCAAAATTAAAAAACAAATGCAAGACTACTCCTTCTTATAGACCACTGTTTTGGACAAAAGGAAAACAAACGGGAGGAAAATTAACATTTACTAACAAAGAGTCATAATATGTCTTTTTATTTRTTTTGTTTTATATGCCTGTTTCTTAATAGCAGTTCTTACCACTGATTTTTCCTAAGTATATATCATAATATAAAATCTGCTCCATCTTCCTTTGTGTGTGTGTGCKTGTGCGTGTGTGTGTGACCTTATAGGATCTCTTCTCCTTCTTCTAGGGGAGCTTTTATAATAGATAATGATATTTTGAACTCATTGCTGACAGATTGGCTTAAGGAAAACACATGCCAGGTAAAGTTTAAAAGATTATCCTCATAGGAAAGTAAGGGAAAGTATCAATCTACAACATACCAGTAGAATTAAACCAGCTGTTGTTTGCCTCACTTGATTTGGGGAAACCAAATAAACCCCAGGGAAGCAGGGAAAGAGAGACTGAGTTTGCCTATTGCCATTGGGAAGCCATTGCCAGACATGTCACCAAGGTGCAAAGTTCCACTGCTCTTTGGTGGAGAGGATCAGGCACAGAAGGGGCTTTTGTAAATGTGGATTTACAGAAACCTACATTAAGAATGACTGGAAAGATGATCTTGGAATTTGTTACATGCCCTAATGTGTTTCAAGTAACTCAGGAAATGCCCTTGCTAATTGTCCTGGACAGGAATGACAGTCTAGACGCAGCGTGTCTGCAAAGCTCACCAAGAAGCTGGATGTGTTAACACCCCAGTGCTTTAGTCCACATGGAAACCTTGTGATCTCAATCAGAACGGCTCTGCTATCAGCACATGAGCTGCAAGGCTAACTCACACATATTTGCAGAAGATGGAATCACTTCAGACATTTTAAACTTAGTAACTGAAGCTTCCTAGAACAGATGTCTGCTTTTTCGGGAAAAAAAAAATGTCCATTTGAGTACCAAAATTAAACCCTGCAACCTACCTGAAGCATAGAGACTGCTACAATACAAATGCCACTGTCTTTACTGAGTGAATAATGTGTAATGAATCTTTCATTCCACACATTTAGCTTTTGCTTCATGAATCGCTCAAAGGCAGTTCCCATTAGTCATAATCACTTGCTGAGTAATTTCCACAAATTGGTTTTGCCCTATAGCTTCATTGCCAACAGTTCTTTGTTATTAATCATTATTGTAAATCGATGCCTTCATTGGGCAGTTCGATTAACTTGCAGGCAACACTGTGTTGCTTTTTTCCCCGATGGAATGAACACAACTCATAAAACTGGACTGCCAGGAAAAATAGCTGGCCTTGGAAATGATTTTTATATATATATATGTATCCAAGCAGTAAGTTCATTCACGATAACTGAGCCACGGGAAGGAATCATTGGTTCCTGCCTGCCATCATCTTAGCCTKCAAAGCCACAGAGGTGGCTTAGCCTCAGCTGCTGCCTCGTACCCTGTGGGCCAGCTCCTCTGCTTGAGCTCCACGTCGCAGCACAACCATCACTCCAAACTCTTTGAGAGCTCTTAGTCTGCAAGCACTGCTGCATGTGCAAAGGTTGCTGAGGAAGGAGTCAACAGCCCTGCCTGAGGCTGCAAGAAGGGAGGCTGCTGGGGAACCCAAGGCATCCTGTCTTCCGAGGCAGCAGATGCCAGATCCTGCTTCTAACCAAGTGGCAACAGCAGCAGCAGGCAGGAGYGGTGCCTCACACAGGGCAGCGTGCCAGCAGCATCTCCCAGGTACAGACAAAAGGTACAGACAGAGGTAAGTGTCGTGGAGCTCCTCCTCCAGCTTCCTSCAAAGTACCAGGAAAGTCACACTGTAGTCTCAAGGCTTGTTTGCAATAGGCTGTGCTAGACTAAAATGCAGCCAAGTCTTTTGCAGTTCAGGTGCAAACTCATAGAGTTACATACCTTTTATTTCCCATTAGTGGTCATTGTCATAATTTTTATAGTGACTGCTGTTCTCATGCAATTATAGGCACCAAGTATAAAGTCTTTTTATGGAAATGATACAAATACTTATTTACAACAGAGTGGGTAAAACCACAGATACCACCTTCAGCTTCACTCTTTTTACATTGGTCACTTGCAAATTGTGACAATGATSAATAACAGAAACAAAAGAATATTTATGGGGATGCCAGAGTGATCTGAATATTCCAGAACTACATACTGCCTGTTCCCCAAGGGCTCCTCTTGTCCATCCATTTTCCTCTGTCTTGTATCCCGCTGAAATTATTGTCCTGCTCTTTCCTGCTTAGGAGACCCTTTGAGTGAGTCTGTTACTGATTTATAGACCTTTCATGATTTTAAATCTTTTGACTTGACTGACAGAAACAAATGTCACATTCCAAAATACTTTGCAAGGAAACTGAGATTTGTTTGGATTCCTCAGACCCACTTTCATCATCTGTTTATTTGCTTTGGAATTAATTTTTCTAAGCATCATTTGTGAAGTGAYGCTTCATTTTAGCCTTTAATCATCATTTCTATTCCATTAACGGTCTACARGCATTTTTCTCACACGTGTCAGACTTGAGTCAGGGCTGTTTGTGTGGACAGCAGGGAAGCTGCTGCTCTGTGAACATTCCTGGCATAATAGTATTAGGGCTCTCCGCCTGTAGTAGCTTTTACTAAGGAAATTCCTGGGCGGAGGCAGACACTTGAAGGCACCATTCTGCTCCCCTTGCTTTGTTTCGCACCTCTACAGGAGCTGCTTATCCACTGCCATCCCCAAGCCGAGCCTGTCATTGCAGTTCAGGGAGTCAGAAAGCAGCATTAGGGGAAAAGACTCGGTTGACTTCAAAGACAAGTGCCAAGAAAGGCTTCAAAGATTCAAGACCATCTGAAAATGCAGTAGGAAAACCTGTGAGTTTTCCTCACAGTGGAGCTGTGAAAAAATGGAGCTATTCCTACCTGCAGATGGAAGGAGTTAGCCCAGTAGCCAGGCTGCCTGTGTTTTGCTTAGCACATGCAGTAAGCATCACGTATCTGTATGGCCAGATGCTTTATTCATTACTCCAGATTTTACTCTAACTTATGTGCAGAAAGTTTCAAGTGCAGAAGAAACATCAGGTGTTGCACATCAGAGGTTACACATCAATATAACGAAGTACCTGTCTATAAACCCACTTCRGCTCAGAAAGAAAGAGTTCCTCCAGGAAAACTTTAGTAGGAAAATGCCAGGTGAAACAAGAGAGCCCCTTCAGGGTAGGTGTATTGTTTTCCTCAGGTGCAGAAAGACTGGGCTTTGGCAACAGGAGCAATCTGTTCCCTCTTAAAATGAGAAGGGGGCCCAAGCCTGAGCTTAATCAAATGCTCAGCACATCTTGATTTTTTCTGTGGAAGCGGGATCAGGCTCCTGGGTTACTATTCCAGTGCAGCAACAACTACAAAATGAACCAAATCATGTACAGCTCAATAAGAATCAACAACCAAAAAATGTATGGGGCTGTTAAGACTGTTTCATATCTTTCAAATATACTTAGCCCGGTGGCATCTGCACTTGCAGGAATGGATATTCAATTACCATGTAATTGTGTCTTGAGTTTTCAGTTGGTGGCTCTCCTGAGGAATAGCCTAAGAGCCCTTTCCTGCAGTGCAGAGCCCAGGGTAGAATTACTCACTGCAGGAGAGGGGTAAGATTATTATCTGGTTATAGTCTCGCAAAGAGCAGCAGAATGAGAAACCTCAGGCCCTGCTTTGGTCACATTCCCTTCCAGCCTGTATTGTGGCTRCTGCAGTGCAACGAATCAGCCCCCCTTTATTGGCACAATTACTCTTACCAGTCTCACTGGAAAGCAAATTAATACTAAAAGCGTAGAGTCAATTAAATGTCTAGAGCGCTAAGTCGGAAACTTAAATTACTTTGCACTAGCAGCTATGACTACCTTGCAAGTCCTTCTGGAAAGGCTGGGAAAACCCACTCCTACTGGTGACTGGACTCTTCTACATGTAAGAGTAAGAGCTGCAGTTAGGAGTGTCCATTAAGTTCCCTAATTGGCAGGGGCGGGTGCTGAGGAAATCAATATAAAGCCCTGATCTTGAGAACATTTGCAGCAATGAACCTGTTCCAAAGAAGTAGTGCTGTGGCTTTGAGCTGAACAACAGCTGATAATTAATTATCCACCAGTGTGAGAGACAACAGCACTAATGCTGCCCTTTCTTTCTGCCCTATTCTCCATGTCTTTCACATTCAAGCTCTTTAGGTTATCTTCTCCATCCAAAACCTTGCTGAAAACAGAAAGTAGTTGCATCTATAAACTTAAAATAGCATGATGTTCTACCTGTGCTTGAGACAAGTGCTCAGATGGAATAAAGAAATTGTTGTTACCAGCCACCAAATGTATATAATATTTTTGGAGAAACTAGTACATTTTATTTCTCTGAGAGGTAACAATAAGTCTTTTTCTATTCACTTTGATAGCTGCTGCTATATGTATTCAAGTTAAAATGTGATAAAAAATGTTTTTTTTCCTGCATAAGTAAGCAGAAAAGTAATTATCTGCTGAAGTTCCGGTCTCAGAACTAAACATATGTATTGCCACACTGTTCCTTCTTTGTGAATGTGCCAAGARAAGCCTAAGATGTCATCCCATTCAGCGCTATGGGTGTTTATGTATATACATGTATATGTCTGTATTTATTTCATGTGTGAGGAAGCCTCTGATAATCAGGCTTTTGGCGATAYAGTGAGAGTAGAATAGTTTCTGCTTCTTCTAGCCTCAGTCTTCTATSAGATTTCTGACTGAAAACGTTCCTAATAAGTTTCAACACAGTTGAGGGTGTTTATGTGTCTAAATGTGAATATACCTCTATATGTGCCTAAGTGCAAAACCCACCCATCATGACAGAGCACCTCACATCCTAATTATATGGCAGAGTTACCACAGTTCCGATGAGAAGCAACAGTCAGCTCTTTGATCTGTACTGACCTCATACCTGATGAGTGCTCAGCATCTTCCTTTTGGTCTAAATGGAAGGAGCAATTAAACACCTCATCATGAAAGGGTAGGGAGGAACAACTAGAGGCTACTGCCAAAGCATATGRCTTGAACTGCAAAGCATGAGCCAAGCTAAGCCCTGTGGCTTGAAGAAGCTGAAGATTTCTTTCAGTGAAAAAGAGTGCAGAACATGTGTGGTGGTCAGTGTGTCCTGAGGAAGCACAAGGAGACTCCTTCCTTCTTGGGCTCTACTTCCACAAACACAGGACTAAGTGTAGGAAAAGATGGAACTAATGAAGAAAAAAACTGCATGCTTTCATTTCTGTTTTGGCAGGCAGCAGAACTTTGTGTGCGTAATATATGTGATATGTTGGATTATACCAATGAAATGTTTGTCTTACTGGAAAATTATCTGCACTGTCTTAAATTTTGGAAGAAATTTGGAATTCTGCTAACTTAGCATTCATATCCTTTCTAATGTTTATCCCTGTACCTAGTTTTAACTGACTCAAAAGCTAGAGACAAGACTATTTAGCACAGATTTGCTACTATTTGGAAGCTATCCCAGTGTGAGCTGATATATTTATACTGTTGAGAATAGGGGAGCAATTAATATCACTCCCCCTTGCTAGCCAGTGGAGCACAGCATGGAAATCCTGGGGCTGCTTGCCAGACAAACGCAGAAAGAAAAGTGCTGACTACAGTGGAGCCCGTCCTATCTATGGGAGATGCAGTGCTGAGCCCTCCTAAAACTGATACTGAGTAAAGGGTGGTTTGCTTTGCCCAGTCCAAACATGCCCACTCTGAAATCCACCCTTCTCCTTGGCTGATTTCATGCACTGTCTCTGTTTCATACCAAGAACGAGCTGAAAGCTGTGATGTGAATAGGACATCTGGTAGAGAAATGTGTTTCCTATTATATGTTTTAGAAAGCAGAATTGAGTCAGAAATTCAAGAGGTACTTTCAACAGCACAGGTAATATCTGTTGGATGAGCATTGAATCTTTTGCTTACATTATAAAGAAAAGAAGCAGGACTCAGCTGAGACYAGACTTCCCAAATAGGAAACTGAATTGGAGTGGTTCTAAAAGGGGATTTTTTTTTGTCACACTACCAGGACAATACCAGTCATGATATATTGTGTTTTCACAGGATACCAGTATGCAATAGACCACTGAATTCAGAAATAAAGGAAGATTGGTTTGAAATTCCCTTGCAGCCTGTGATGTGAAGGACAATTAGAATAGCTTAAAAAGGAAAAGAAAAAAAAAAAAGAAAAAAGAAAGAAGAAAGAAGAAAAAAGAAAAAAAAGGAAAAAGTTTTGTAACGTAGTGGCCCAGAGTGTGCATATTGATTAGTTTATAGCCTCCACCACAATGGAAAAAAACCCCAAAGGAGTGTCTGTCAAGAAAGGACAAGTTTCAAGTATATCACAATAGTTTTGGGGTTTYTTTTTACCTTTTTGTAGTTATTATTTCTGGTCTTGTATAACTAAATATTGCAATTGGCCAGGCTATTCTCCACTTGCTCTTAGCTTGTGTATAATAATTTATTGTTATTGTTACAAAGACGGCTCAAGCTGAGCTGGTTGGCATATTGCTACTGCAAGAGCAATGAATCTAGTCTGTGTGGAGTGTATTTTTAGATATAAGTCTTATAAATCAAATGCACATTTCCAGTTAACCATATGTGAGATCAAACATATTGAATAAGGGTGAGATTTCACTGGAAGCCTTTAATTTAAAAATTAGGAAGATAAACTAATAAACATAAGGTGTTAACATAGTGAGATAATCTTTATTTACAAGCTGCATTTAGCACCATTTCATTCATGAGATCAGTGTCTACTGACCATCTGCCACAGCTGCTGTCGGCTTCACAGGTCTCCCGAACTTTGCCAGTGCTGTGTTAGACTTCAAAAGACACTGCGCCCGCCCACCACAGTCACACTGATCCATAGACCATATTGTAGCAGCAGGAAGCAGAGTGGTTTTGGCAGGAAGGGAAGAGGATACCCCTTGGTTTCATTTCTCTCAAGGTAGCAGACCTTTAGCAGGAGTAACTGAGCTGAAGTAACTACTGCTTGAAGAAGCAGTAGCAGGTTCAGCATCAGAGGCCTTCTTAGTGATCAGAATTTTGTTACTCAAATCCATTTGAGAAGCAGTTGGAAGAAAACCCCTGATGCAGAATTGCAACTTCTTGATAAAGGTTCATGTCAAGATCAGGTGAAATGCTATAGGTATTTCAAAATAGTTTATATGCACAGAAAAAGGGGCTTTTCAAATCCACCAAAAATCAAGGTAATAGAAACTTTCCTTAAAACCTTGAGAGGAAGTAGAACAAGGGACACTTCGCTATACCTGTGACTTCTGTTAGTGTAGTCCATTACAGCTGATTACAGCAACATTTGAGGGGTATTTATCAAGGAAATGCTGGCACATACCCGTCCCTACTAAATTTCTCCCTTTACATTCAGCCTGGAGACTTTATCATTTCTGAGGCTTGTGGATCTTGATGCACACATTTTTCATATTAACACAGAGGTTTTTGCTGATATTGTTTTCATAGACTCCCATGACTACCTAGAAGGTCTGGGAGGAGGTTTCTTAGCATGTGTTCACTCTGCAGGATTCACAGTGGCTGAGTAGGAGCTATTCACACTTCTATTTAAGAGTCTGTGCATCTATTTTTGGCACGTCGGAACAGCAACAGACCATTATGCTACAGGTGCAGAATACCCTGAGTTTCAAATCCCTGTTTTCAGACTGTCTTACCTTTTTAAAAATTCAGGCTCTGGGCTAAAATTTCCAAGTGTATTTCCAATCTGGCAACCAAAGAAAGTAAAAAAGCATCCCTTAAGTATGTTCCGGTACAGATAACACTTAATCRTTGCACTATTATTCAGTAAATAACATGTTATTTACAAGATTGTAATTGTTTTCTTATGTTAATCCTGTTGTTCTGTCATTTCATATAAAATTATTGGTTAGATCATTGCTTCCTTTAAAGTATTAGTTACCTTCTGTTACTGACCTCTGATGCATTTCTAAAGTGAAAAACTTTGGGGATGCTTTGCAAGCAACRTAGATTTATACTACACTTTCTTCCTCTCTTCAATTTTCTTTGATTGTCATACTGAAAATAGAAGACATCTTGTCAAATAAAAAGCAAAAAGATTTATGGATTCCACAGGAGTCAGAATATAGGGAATGTGCAGTATCCTGAGGAGAGGGATGAAGCTGGCATGGAGTTGGCATGAAGTCTTTTTTTGAGCTCTCTGAGATGTTCCTGGGCCCATTACTTTTTCCCATTGGCAGAGCTCCCATGAATTCTAATAACCTCGTTGCAGTCGTTCCTCAAAACTCGCTCTGTTCCCGGAGATGATCAGTGGGACCAGCCTAGCTTCTGTTGTCTATACCATGCCTAGCATGCATGCCTGCAAAACTTCAAGCATGCCAGTCTCCTGCATTTCCCCAGCTACACTGAATACATATGAATTACAGGTTGGTTCCTGCACTACAGGTGGACCTGTGGCAGCCCAGCAGCACCTCATACATTGCTGAAGGTACAGTCACCGACCTGCGAGTACCACACAACGCGTCCCAGCTTCTGCTGCCCTCCCTCCAGCAGGCCAGCATCCCCTACACGTAAGCTCCTGTTGCATTTTCTGTGTCTCCTGCACCGAGTGGCAGAAAGTATGTTCCACTTAGCAATTAGAGTGTCTGAGAGCTARACTTCCTCAACAAAATGACCATTTTAATGGAAGAATGGAAAATCTCCCCCAGGCAGGCAATTTTAATTAAATGTCTTCCTTTGGAGTCATTTAATGTTTTCAATGTATATGAAATCACCTCTGCTGAGAGCAGGATGGTAATTACTGATGCTGGTTCTACAGTGTGCTTTGCCTCTCTCTATATTTAACAGGAACTGGGTTTGTTTACAAGCGGGCTGTAAATGAGGACACAAGTGTTAGTCATGAGTTATAAAGGAAAGTGCTGGGCTTGTTTTATAACTTTCTGTTTCCAGTGGAACAAACTCACAACGACACGTGAAGGATCACACCTTGCTTACAGTGTTTTTTAAATAGTTATCATATGGTGTTTATCAGTATATCAGCTTCATAATTGACAAGAGAAGTGATCTTCTCATTAAAGGCATATCAGTGAGCTGCTTAAGTGTATGGATGAGTTACTAGATTTCGTAAATGTTACCTGGATAAAGTCCCGTATAAGACTATTTATTTCTCGGGAGAAGAGGATTGTATATTATATGCATGATTATCAGTGTTTCATTTTTGCACTGACAATAAACTCTTTCTAAATCTGTCTAAAAATATGATAACAATTATAAGGAAATTAATTTTGGAGGCCATATAGCCTTAGCTATGTGGGTTCAACACTGATTTTTTTATCTTTGTTTACATTTCAAAATGAGCTGATGATTTCTCTGTTTTCCTGTATAAAAATGTCCCCTAATTACTAGCCCCCCCGCCGCCAGTTGTATTCACATGTCTGCAGCTGTTCCTGTTTGTGGCAATCACAGGACAGAAGGCCATTTTAGATGTGTTATAAATATGACAGTTGAAGAACTTAGGTGCAAAGCAGTGCATCAAAGGTTATAAATGCTAGAGCAAATGTTCTCTGCAATAACCTGAAAACGTGTTATTAGATTACAGTACATGGTTTTTCATGGGCTTCTGTGGTATGGGAATGGTGTGAGTTAGAAAGAAGCTGGGCAGTGTTTTGTTAATTCCAAAGTGTTCCTTCCCTCTGCCTCTGCACCTCCCGTCCTGGTGGTATCTGCAGGGCATCGATGGTCAGACCCTGGTAAAAAGCTCTACAGCTGCCAGATGGATGATAACTTAGAGCTTATCCAACAAAATTAATGCTAGATTTCTTTTACTTAAGTTTATGGCACACTATTGGCAGAAAGCTAAATTTTTAAGTCTATTATGAAACTTTAAAAACTGAAGGTAACACCTCCGTGTAAAATCTTAGCTGGACTGGGTGAGGTTTGGGTAAGTTATAAGAAATTTCTGAAGACAGGAAGCTTTAAGTGAGCATAAAGTGAGCAGCCGCTTTCAGCAAGACAGGCTTCTCTGCCCAGTGTTTAACTGTATGACAGGCAGATGGTCGTGAAAACAGGCCAGACATCAGATCAGCTCTTAATGCACCGAAGTTGTTTAGGTTGTATTCAGATCTAAGGAACTTAAGAGCCTTGGAATGTTATAAGCATGCATAATACACAATCTTTTAAAAGTAAATAAAGACTCTCAAATCTCGTTTGGAGCACAGACACATAAGCAGAAGTTGTGAAATTAAATGATGTGTGTAAAGTTGAACAAACAGAGCTTGATCCTGGTAGGTACTTAACATACTACTCAGAATTCAGCAAAGCAGGTAAGGACTATAAATCTTTAATTTGCTTAATAAAAGTTACTGGTGTAGAATAATATAATTCCTAATTATACAGTTACTTCCATAATATATTTGAAGGATATGATAACCTTTCCTTTGATATGTATGTAGATAGATCTATTATCTCTTAAAGTATATGCTGAAGAAGCTATCTTTTTTATCTAGGATTCTCATATCAGATTTACAGAAAGCAATAGAAAAACAATCTGGATGGAGGCCACAAAGAAATCGAAGGTCCCTCCTTGAGTACARCTATGAAATATATCACTCGCTGGATGAAGTAAGTTAAAATTATTTCACCCCTTAACTATTACCACATTGTCTTTAATAAGGCCCAGTTTTCATTCTGTGTTCAAATTAGTTGCTTGATGTTCTTTAGAAGTGTCCTAAATGTTTCTTTTGTAAATGTGAGCTCCTTTAATGAAATTAAAATGTCATGAAATTAAAATAAATTATTTTAATACTTTTTTATCTTGTACATGGAACTGCCTTTGAAAGCTTCCTCGTTTTGTTTTTAAAATAAGTCTTTCAGGTTTAAATTCTGGTGGATTAAGAGATTTCAGAAGCTGAAAGTCTTATTGAATCATTTAAGTAAGTAAAATGAGTGCAAGTAAAAAGCATTTAGATAAAGGTCCTTTTATGATGCAGACTAGTCCGAAAGCTAGCTGTATAAATAATTTCTGTTGATTTCAGTGTACCAGCATATAGAGATAACAGACCCCATTTACACCGTGACTTGGTCACATTTTGTTCTCACAAAGGTGAGGCCCCAGGGATGCTTGCCAAACACCACTGGGATGTTTATGAGGAATTTTTGGTTTCTGCTTTATTTTTCTTGAGCTTTGCCTTTCCTTTACTAACTTTATATTTATCAGTGACGCTGTTGCCTTCCTTGATTTGAGCAAGTACTTGGTCAAGAGTTCCTTTTGTAGGGCAGCAGATCAGTCCCTTTCAAAAGGACTGAATAGTGTATATGAATTTTAGTATCAGGAACTGGAGTTCTTGGAAATCCAGGTGTTTGAATTTGCTCTAAAACAAAGTCACTAGGATGAGCTTATGGCACGCGACACCTCCTCAAGATCTGTAAAACAAATAAAAATAGGATTGACTTCTGCAGGTGCTCCTCTCCGACTGAACCTGTTCACCATACTGTGTTCTGGCAGGAAGGTTCAGGAACCTGCTTTCTTTATTCCAGTCTTAAGGTTTAATGAAAGTGTCTGATTAGCCCCATTTCCAGATTTTCAGTGAACAGCAAATGCATTCCAGTAATATCCAATAATAAAATGGAAAGAAAGAAAGAAAGAAACATGCAACTGAAGGTTGCATCCAGCTTCTGACAATGGAGCCATGAGAGCCCGTTGGTAGTTCAATTTTGTAAACAAAAACGAAGACAAATATTAAACCTATAGAAAAGTGAAAAAAATACACCAAGTAAGAACTAAGATTAATAATAGAAATATTACAGCTATTTCCCAAGAAATGCTAAAATTGAAGCAGCAAATTTGTTTCTCTTTTTTTGCAGATCCAGAATTGGATGTATCATCTGAATGAAACTCATTCAGATCTTATTCATATGTTCTCAGTTGGAAAATCCTATGAAGGCAGACCACTGTTTGTACTCAAGGTAAAGATTAGTCATTAATCAGATCGAAGTCTAGAATCAGTGGCAGACATTTAGTTGTGTGTATTACAAAATGAACACCAGAAATACAAGTGATGAAGCTTTCTGAAAGAGAAGTTATTATGATCTAAGCATCTCTGCATGTGCTCTCCAGAGAACACAAAAATAAGACCTGGAAAACAAAGAGCCAAATCCTGCTCATTTGTATTGGATATACGTGACAATTATAGGACAAGTAAAATTACCAGTGTCTGAATGTAAGGGAAGTGGAAATTTTGTGCTTATAGCCAACTTCTAAAACAGTTGTCTTAGAGGTGGACCCCAGAAAGCTCTGGATCCTTTCTCAGCAAGTTCTCTTTAGCTATTGATAAAATCCCTGGAGTGAGCACTATCAACTCACATTATTAGGATGACAAATTAAAGGGCATCATAAAAGAGAAAAAAAAAGCTTACACTCAAGGTACTTTCTTTTCTTCCACTGTTGCAGAGTTCTTAAATTGTATTCTGCATTGTGCTACCCCTGTAGCATTGGTTTTCCTCACCCTGCTCCATGTGATAGCTAAGAACTGCACTTTGTATAGGAAAAAGAGGAATTGACAAATCTGACTTTCTTTGCCATTTTCTTTTTCCCACAGATCCACTTTACTAGCTTGAGTGTACCTGCCTATCATTTCTCATTGAAAAGAAAAAAAAAAAAGTTGTATTCCTTCCTGCCTGAAAGAGATTCAGAATGTTCTAGTATTTCTAATACTCTCTTTTTTCTTTTTTTTTTCATTTTTGCTTCTCACTATTGTCAAGATATCTATTGATATTTCTATGAATATTTACACTTTAAGTTAGGTAAAAGATCACAGCCTTACAAGAAAGCTGTCTGGATAGACTGTGGGATTCATGCAAGAGAATGGATTGGACCTGCCTTTTGCCAGTGGTTCGTGAAAGAAGTAAGTATTTAATGATTTASAGTTAGGCAGCTCCTTGAGTTCAAAAAGACATTGCATACTTGTTATAACCAATATAATTTGTTACTGGTAAGTACAATAACTAGCTATGATACTTTTATTCTTTAATTCTTTTATCATTATGTGTCGAACACTAAGTACTTGATAAGGGAAGCTGATAGTGACAGGCAGACACAGCTAAGCACAAGAAAATATGCCAGACACATACTGACAGAAACCTGAAGTAGGAATTTATTCCAAGACTTAGAACTGTGGAAAGTGAAATTCAGATAACAGTCCAAGTAGATTCATGCCAGTGTGTGCTGTTTTAGATCAGTTTGGTAAGATCTTTACGGTAAGGACTTAGATTAAAAAAGACATTTCTCTTTTGTGTAATTCCATAGGAATGGGAGGCGGAAGTCATAGGCAAATTTGAACCAAAATGATAAATTTTGTATTCTCTACATATCAGGTAGTTCCCTAATGTTTATTTAATCCTGTCTTGTTGAATTTATGCTCCTTTAATCCATGATATCTGGGGTCTAACCTCCATGTCCCCAAATGCATTTTTCAAAACGTCAGGAAAATGAGAGCAATTAGAATTTTATTCCATTTGCCCAGTAAATTTGCCCAGTACATCTTTTTATATGTATCAGCACTTAATGTTCTCTAATCTGGGATTCATTTCAGATGTATGATGGCTTTGCAAGATTTTGATACTTCCCCATAGCCAACAGACTTGKGTTCAGGACAGGAGATACAAGCTGCAGAGCGGAGCCCATTCTGCAATACAATTGACAGAAGTCAAGGAAGGCTTCAAAACACCAGCAGATGTGCTTTGAGCATTTTTGCATATCAGATTTTTTGAACAAAATAAATGATGCAAAATCTTTATATGCAAGACTCTATTAGTCTTCTCACTTCTTTTCACCAAATCACTGTGTGATTCTACARTATATTAATAAATCCTCCAATTTAGGAGATCTCCTTTTGATTTTCTGGGAACTCATAAGTCACTTCATAGGGGTAAACATCTCCATTGTGCAACACCTCAATGATATTAAAGTGTGTCTATACTGCTGTTAGCTGAGATGATCATACAGCTGACTGTGAAGGTAAAAGGTAAAAGTCACAAGGTTTCCCTGCAGAACTTAGGACAGGCTACAGACTGTGTGTGTATATAAAAGCCTTCTGATTGTTATCTGAGATCCTCTGAGAGTAACTTGCTCGTAGGATTGTTCYGCTAAATGTATAAAAGCGTTTTTCTAACTTAAAGAAGGTTTCTGCACTCAGAGTTCATTGAGAGAAAAACAAAGCACTCCTTGGTCTGCCCATCTCWGCTGTGCATTGCTTTAGCTCAGAGGTGGTGTTTCCTTGTCTGTCTTTAGCAATATTTCAATACAGCTTTAAAGCAAAATGCAACAGGATCCGAATACATTATGCTCACAATCTCCATCGTTATATTAAAAATGGTTGAGAAGGGAGAAGAGACATGATGATTAGATTGCATTGGAATATTACTTTTCTCATTATATGAAATAGACATTGCTAGCAAGAACTCTGTGGAAATTATCAGTCTCTGTRTGCTTCTAACTCTCTGCAGTTCTCTTTTGCTGGCAAATTCCTTCCCTAAGCACCTCTGCAGCCCAGCTGCACACTTTCCAGGCTTTTGGATGTTTATGGAGAGYTTTGAGAGATGACAGTCCAATTGGAAATAGATTTTTCCAGGCATGCTTGGGAGCTCTAAGGTATAGCACCACAAGCCCATTTATTCAAGACATGCCAAAGGAGAAGAGGAATTTCAGGGAGAGGGATGTTAGCTTCTTTTCTAGTATCAACCATGTCTGTATGTGCTTTTACAGTGGAGTGAGACCAAAATATTTTATGCAGCTTTCACTTCACCCTAAGACCTTAAGTCCTGAGYGAGAGTTGGCCAGGGCCATGGCAGGGCTGGAGCTGGGGCTGTGTCTTGGGCCTGAGATGGAGCCAAGGTTGGCCAGTGGGCAGGGAGAGGGGTGTCTGAAAGTGCCCCCAGGCCTCTAATACCTATATCCAAAATAACCTGTGTTTTGCTTATATCCAAACATTGGAGATTGCATTCTAGAGCTATTCAGTGAATAGGAAAACTGTTGACCTGGGAGGTCTATACAGGGGCTAAGACGTAAGCAGATGTTCCCAGGCAATTTGGGAGCTCTCAGTGTCTTGCTTCCATCTCTAGAAGTAGCAGCCTCCAGACACCAGCCCTTCTGCTATCGCGGGGAATGTTGCCACCAGCGGGTGGTCCTGCCTGGCCTAGGTGACCGCTGTGGCTTGCGCTAGTGTGGGCAGCAGCAACTCTGCTTGATAGAAACTAGAGCTGCTGAGCTGAGCAGGACCCAGCTCCCATCTGTTTTAAAATGCAAAGCAGACCAAGGCAGAACAGTCTTGGGAATTGAGGATGTGAGGCTAAAACGTGCGAAGGCAGCAGGTTGCCTTGCTGCACAGGCCTGCTCAGTATTCAGGCAAATACAAATGAGAAAAGACCAGATGAACTGAGGAAAGGGGAAGAAAGCTATAAAAGTAGAATTTTAAGATTAAGGAGAGAGAGAAAATGGTCAGGCAAGCATTTTTTATTATATGTTAATATCATTACAAAGTACAAATCCAAACTCCTTGAGTTCTGAAACAAATAAAAGCAAAGAGCGTTGATTAGGGTTTGGATTCTTTTTTTTTTTTTTTTTTTTTAATTATAATCTACTCCAGAGAGAGCTGTAGCCTTGGCTCTGTGTGCTGTAGTTCCGGTGTTAACAAGAACTTCCCTCTCTGTTTCAGCAGAAGGCAGCCCTGAAGGCCTTTAGGCTCTTAGCTGAAGGTAGTCAAGCTGACTGCAGAGATGGGCAACACCGGTGACCTCTGGCAAATCCTGCCACATTGTCACTGAATTTTGAGTCTGAAAGCTTCCTGTGCTCACAGGATCAGAGCTCAAGCTCCCAAATAATGAGTCACAGAGAAATATCTGGTCTGCAATATGGTAAGAAAGCCAGATATTTGCTATGGGTGTCAGGTTCCAGTAAAGTCCCACTAACTTCAAGCCATACTCAGCTGAAAAGGGCTAGAAAAAAAAACAGAATCACAGAATGTTCAAGGTTGGAAGAGACCTCTAGAGATCATCTAGTCCAGCAGGGACACCCAGAGCACGGGGCACAGGGTGGCAGCCAGGCGGGTTTGGAAGACCTCCAGAGAAGGAGACTCCACAGCCTCCCTGGGCAGCCTGTGCCAGGGCTCTGTTACCCTCACAGTGAAGAAGTTCTTCCTCACAACCAAAACCACCAAAAACAACAACAACAGCAAAAAAAAAAAAAAAAAAAAAAAAAAAAAAAGACCATGGAAATGTTAGAGGAATGTGGAAGAGTAGGAAGGAATTAGGGCTGTGAAAATAGGTGGAGCTGATTAGGGAGAACCACTTCGAATGCAGCCTGTAAAGGCAAGTGAATCTAATGCAGCCCAGAACTTGTGTCTGCAACAAAAGATTAAACAAAAGAATATGTAAGCCAAGATTTTAAAAGACTACAGAGGATCTAATTATACAGTAAAATGTGACATTAAATTAAAAACTGGAAAGAAAGAGTTATGTGTAGTTGCTTTGTAGAAAGCAGTAGATTTTAGCCAAATGATATGATGTTAGTAATCTAATCTCATCTAATCTGGGAGCCTCATATCAAGGTGCAAACAAGTCATGCCTTTGGAAGTACAGTAACCCCACCACCGTCTTCATCCTTGCATCTTCAAAAGCCTAGTGGTACTTCTTAGGGAAAAAAAAAAAAAAAGGGAAACATGGCATTTGTTGCCCTGATGCAGCAACCTTATAGCTCAAATATGAAATGTGACATTCTCTTCAGGCTCTCCAGACTGTTATATTTTAGAAATATTTAAGATTTCTCTAGTTTCTTCAAAGTAGTTCTGTTCTACATTGATCATGGGCCAGCTTACATTGCATTGCACATCATGACATTACTTTAATGTGAGATTGTTGTGGGGTTTTCTCCTGAACTAGCAATGCTACTAACATTCGGTCTGCCTCCTCTGAGGCACAGCCTTTCACATCCTGAAGATCCTTGCTGGAAAAGGATTCAGAACTATTTCTGAGCTTGCTGGGCTTGATCAAGGTGACTTGATAAGTTTGCTTAAGCATTGGTCTTGTTAGACCACCCMCTACACTACTACACATGGAACTACAGTTCCATCACCCCTAAGCACAGGCCCACTGGAAAGCAACTGTATAGTAGAGAAATCTAAAACTGCAGCTCTAAAGCTSTGCTTATCCTGCAACCCTGCAGCGTCCCTTAAAGATGGGCCGTAATGGATATCTCAAGAGAATACCAAATCTGAAAAGGATTCTCAGTACACTCCTCATACTTGCAGTCTGTGAGAAGCATGTCTGAAAGACCAAATTCTGAAATGTACGTGTTCTRTGATCCCAATTATGGTAGTTCCCAAATTACCCAAGGGTATGTGTTTACACTTCATCTTGCACCCGCAGAGCAGACAGACGAGCCCAGACAGAGAGGCTAGGAGGCTGAGGGCAGATTTGTTTTTAAAGCTGACATTGATATTGATTGCTGCCAAAACCAGGACTGAATCCTGTCTTTTCACTCCATAATAATGAGTTAAGAGAGACTGTCCCAGGAGCAAAATGGCAACACTTGCTTCCACCATTCTGCACTTGAGACTGATTTATGAATCACCTTGTGGGATGCATACTGCCAATTAGCTAGCCATCAGGCTTGCAAACATGCCYCAGAGACCAATTTTTTACCAGGAATTTTGCAGAGTTCGAGACCTCGCATTCTTCTTCAGGAATGTTTATGAAGTGTTTGACTGTAAAGACAGGATACCTAAAGTAACAGAGCAGACACATATACAGAAGTGTATAAGGATGATTGTGTGATCAGAGCCAAGGGCCAAGCAGGAGACCAAGGCAGTGTTAATGTTGAAGGAGTTGGCTCTGGTCCTCTGCTGTGCAGGCTACGTGGCTACAAGGCCATAAAGCCATAAGCATTCTGAATTTAAGAACTGTTGAAAGCCAGTGTAGCAGTTCTA
Source organism: Nothoprocta perdicaria (assembly GCF_003342845.1). Lineage (NCBI taxonomy): Eukaryota > Metazoa > Chordata > Aves > Tinamiformes > Tinamidae > Nothoprocta > Nothoprocta perdicaria. The sequence goes on from NW_020454783.1 coordinate 1,306,303, forward strand.
CTCATTCTGCGAAATTCCACAGTGTGTGTCCTGATGGACAAAACATCTGTGATGTGCTGCCTCATCGATCAGAGAATCGTTCACTCAGTCATTCCTTCCAATGCTGAAGTCCTCACTTCCAAGAAAAAAAAAGAAGCTTCAAGGTCTGGGTGACTTCAGATTATTGCTGAATCATCTCAAAACTGTTAAACGTTCAGCATTGAGAAGGAAATATTTGCCTTTGCTGTCCAAAGTGACTGAACCTCAAAAATGTGGCTGCTCTCCCCTTTTGATTACAAGGTTCAGTTATCAGTTTTTCATCCACTTAATAAATACTCTAATATCAGGGTTTGGTAAGATAGTTACGTGGAGCAACACACTGGCATTTGTTACATGTTATATGTTTTGACCTGTCACTTCTTAATAGACTTAAGTCTTTTGGACAGAAACAGCTGAAACACCACTTTCCTACAATGCAGTATTTCACACTGCTATTAATTTAAAGCGTGCTCATTGCCTGTATATTTAGAGATTCTCCAAGACAACATAATTAGTTCTTTTCCCGTTATATGCTTTCCATCTCTTTTTGGAGTTCTCCAAAACACAGATTTTGAACTAAAAAAGGAAAAATAGCAAGAATTTGACTGTCCCTTCCTATATGGAATGCCCCTCCTGTTCCTGGGGAAGGATGTGCTGCTGCTCTTAATCTGTCTTTGACTGCTGTCTCTCAGACACCTGAAGAGCTCTAGAAATTACTTGAMAKGTTCAAAACTGAATCTCCTCTCCAMGGTCTGTTCTGTTTAGGTGATAGTCTTCAGCTCACTTTGGTTTGATCTAAAATTCTCTGTTGTTCTTTAAACTAATGTCTTCTTGCTCTATGRAATTTTCATTTCTGGATATTCCTTCTGTTTATTCATGTCTTTCACAAAGGCATCTTGACCTCCTGCAATGATTTGCATCTCTTTCAATAAACACAGTGCAATTATTGTAACTTACTTCTTATTGCCTGTCAACCCCCAGTCCCTGTAGCTGTCTTTTTAGCTGCCTAAYGACAGAAAAAGAAAATTATCTGAGTGCTTCCTATATATCCATTATCTATAGGCAAAATCCATCTCTCTCATCTTCTAGCATCTGCATCTGAAATACTCAGTCTTACTTATCGTTAGCTAACTCATTCTTTTCTATCAGGACCTGCTGCCTGGAGCACTAGTTAGTATTTCTCCGTCAGAGAGCTCCCGTGTTTCAGTCCCTTCACTCAGCACTTCATTCGTCAGCCTTTCGAAAGCAAGAGGAGCTGCTCCAAATTCAGAATCTGTTCCATGATTTTTCTCTTCTTCCACATGCCATTCSTGGCATGCCAAGCATTATAAGTGTTCATGGCATAATCGCACTGGTCTGTGTCTGGTTTCTGCTCAGCGTCCTCTCTCCACCTSACAGCTGCTTCAGTCCTGACGGAGTCCTGCTGTTCAGCGGGATCCTACACCCCCAGCTCTGCAATTCTGAGTCTCCACAGCACATCCTTGCTACCAAATGCAGAGCAAGGAAGACAAAGTAACAGTGAATGCTACCAGCAAGCTCTTCCAGGAGGGGGCTCTCAGATGTGATTCTCTCTCTCTCTCTCTCTCTCTTTTTTTTTTTTTTTTTTTTTTTAATGGATAAATCCTAAACCGAGGTCAAGAAAGGGGAATGCAGTACCATGGTACCACCACAATGAGGCATGTGATGCATTGTTTTACCAAGAGCTGAGGCAAACCCCCTTTCTGCTATGCAGCATTTTTATCTCTTTTTGGTCTCTGGTGAATTTTTCCAGGTTCTGTTCAAAAGTAAAGATGTTCAGAGGAGAAGGTTCTTTCCTTTGACATGATAGCTCCATTATTGCAAAAAAAAAATGGTTAAAATGATTTAAATTTTTCCTTTTACAAAAGGAAAAGKAATGTTGTGCACTTTCAACTACTCAGCTGCATTCTCCTGAAAACTTTCAGTYTTAAAAAGATAAAAATGACTTCCATTTGGTTTTCAGCTATTCATGTTGTTCACAATGTGAATGCATTTCTATAAAATAAAGGTATTCCTACCGCCGTATTTTRCCTGTAGGAGGAGTTCTTCAATGACACTTGCTAGTGCGAACTCCTGTGAATGTATTAATCACCAGGAAATTCAGGTACAGCCCTGTGATGACTTCTAAGCTGCTGGCTATGTTTCTCTTCAATGTATGAAGAGAATTCACGTCATTGCTCAAAGACATTGCTGGCGGCAGAGAAATTCTGCTTCATGTTTTGACAGTCCAGGCCAGTGGTGCTGAGTGAGTAGGACTTCAGTAAAAAGTACTGACATGCAGAAGCTCTACTTAATGTSAAAAAGGACTGTGAAAAAAAACCCATATGTTGGATAATTCAGCTATTTCAGAAACTGTATTAGAGGCATTTTGGTTTTGCATCTTAATTATTTCAGTGAGTCTCAGTAGTTTAATTAAAYGATGCATTCACAAGTACATGATATTTGTTTGCCTTCAGTAAATAATACCTAGACTAACCTATGTAGGAGGTGGGGAGGTGAGAAGTAGGGGGTGACTGCAGCCAGCTTGTTCCCCCCAGGACACTGCACTGGTCTGGGTGGTCCCAGCCACACACAAGCTTCTTGGACCTTTCTCCAGCACATCACTTATTCAGGTGAATGTTTAACTCAAAACCAGAAACAGCAGAAGCTGATTGTTACCATAAATTTAACAATAATGAATTGTGGGACAACAAATCATTATTAATCTCAACTATAATTTTAGAGTTTTTCTCAACCTCATCCCTTCACTTYGTCTTTCCCAGAGAACACTCTCCCTTTATAAAAAAAAGCACAACTGCATCCTAAAACCTTTTAAAACTCTTGYGCTTTATTGCTTTGGCACTTCCCAGAGTAGCTCTTTTGCTTACTCTGCTCCCTCCAAAATTAAATTTCCAATGGAGGAGATCCTCAGCCAGCCGAGCTCTACCAACGACCACGCTCCTTCGCTCATCCAGATGATCCAGTCCCCTCTTATTAATCACAGGTTATTTCCCCATCCTCCAGGCAGATTGCTTGCACGTTGTTGGCAGGGTTCCTGTGTCATCTGTTCATTCACTAATAAAACTATTCAGCATTTATTGGGCCAGTCTGGCTCTGTGCATGCAGCAGCAAAGCAGCTATTGATTGCCTGATGGGGAAGCAGGATCCAGCTGTATGAAAGTAGCATTACTTTGTATTCTGCAAGCTCCATGCAAACGACAACGTGCTTCATTCACTAATGGTTGAGGTGCATATTGCTTGTGTCATAGAGAAAAGGTATCGCTGCTGTGGGGGGTTATTTATTGTTGGGAGGATTTCAGAGTCACGTCGGGATGGGCAGTCGCGTGTTAGGCTCCGGCAGTGACACACCGTAATAACAGAAAGGCTCAGTGCCAAACACTGCACTCTTAAGGGTGTTGAGAATACGCAGTCGTTGTTGCCTTATTGCATMTATCAAGTAAAATTGTTAGATAAAAACAGAGGGTAAAGGATGAAGTCTTTCCAGCGGAAAGGAGCTGTATGGTCTCACTTTTACCAGCTGACACCATTAATGCTCTCGCTTTCTGTGATTGAGAATATTGCACCAAATCCATTAGACTTTAAATGAAATTGCTCTCCGAAAGGGTAGCAAAATTATGAAGATAAACCATATGTGCTTGAAAGAACAGAAAATAATCATTGATATAGTTGGGTTTAAATCAATGATGAGACTGAACGTTTCTAAGAGTGTTCCTGTGGGATGATATTGCTTTCCCAAGTCTCTTATAGTATATCTTCAGAGATAGCAGGTATTAAAATAATACAAAGTGACTTTAAAAAATGAAAGGACACTTGACATTTTGCAATGTGTATTTTATTTTGCTTTTTAAATGGTGATGCTTTTAAAAATTTGCCTATAAAGGAGTGTTTTAGAGAGGTTCTTATTATAGCATTCCAGTTTGTAGCACAGAATATAACTTTCCATGTAACAAAATGCACAAGTACAGAGGTAACCTGCAGACAAAGAATGACCTACATAAAAACAGATACAAGTAAGTATGTGTATCTCATTATCTATGATACATAAATACCTACTACAGAGGTACAACCTGAGCTGTATTTTTTTTGTACTGTATAAAAAGAGAAAAGCATTAAAAGTCAAGGAAGCAGTGTGTGGGGACTGACTTGCTCCCCAACCATATTATTTCTCCCTGAAATATGCATGATAAAAATGCTCATTTCCCTTGGCTCGTATTTTGGACCATGTCTGTTTTCACTGCAGTAACAAAGTCTTACAGATTTAACATCTACACTTGCCATATAGACCCTGAATCCTGTGAAGATTTAAGTGCCTGGCTAATTTAATGCATAGAGCAGCCCCAGTTACTTCAGTTCTGCATGTGGAACAGTAATGAAATAGAGCTCTTATTTCCATGGCCATTATTTTTGAGTAACCAGTGCTTTCAGTTTTGAAGAAAAAAAATACTTTTTACTATAGCAGCAGTTCTCTGAATACCAATAACTTGTATCCAGATGTATTTATAGCTATGGTTTCTCAATAAAAGTAAATAGAATAGAGGTGTAATAGCATTCCAGCTAGAAAGCTTGGGGGCTTTCTAGCACATGAGCCAGGAGACTTGTGTAGTGTGCATTGGCTGGGAACTCTTTTCCCTCAAAAGCCTGGTCTCCTCCTCCTCTCCCCACGGTGCCCTCCTTCCCTCTTCCAGCAGCTTGTCCTGCTCTGCGCTGCTCCAGGTCACACTGGCCCCGCTGCTGTGCGTCTCGCAGTTCGTTCTGTGCTGGGCCTCTGTAGCCCTCARTTTCTCTCCTCCTCCTTTTGCATGTCCAGGGGGAAGGTGTGTTGAATGTGGAGAATCACCGGGTGGCTCCACGGTTTTGCACAGCGCTAAGCGCAGCCTTGGCTCTGCCAAAGCCCAGGGGGCCGTTGCACACGCAGAGTCATGCGTTGTGAGGGAAGTCAGGGGCTGGAAACCCTGCAGAGCAGAATAGCTGCAATTACAGCTTGTGGAGGAGAGGAGCCAGCCTCAGGGATGCCTTTGCTCCTAGTGTCCATGCGTTACGCTTCCCAGGTGTCAGATGAAGCACTTCACTCCCCACTTCATARAATCAAGATTTAAGCTTTGAAGGATGCAACATTAATGCCTAACTTTGACGGGAAACACATTTTGCACAGGGAGTCTAAACTTTCTGCACATGGTAAAGGAGCATTTGTAGTACTAGCAACCAGAAATGGTGAGGAATGTCTAGCTTTTCTGCATTTCTGCAAGATGTGGGGTAGCAAAAGATGACCTTCTCTGTCTAGACTTCCTTTGTTAGCCTTTATAGTTCAACTTCTGCAAATTACAGGATTTTCTAAGTTATAAAGGAAGAAGCCACCTATATTGATGAACAGTTACTTTGGATTAACAGATTACCTTGGATACAACAAGAGCTTGCTTTATGTAAGCCTTTAATCTCTATAGACCATCCCTGAGGGAAACAAGAGCACTCCTTTGACTATGGTAGATAAACGTATCTCTTCCCCAAAAAAATTTTACACAGACTTCCAGCTCTTATGTCAAGCTATACTGTGTATACACTTGTTTTTATATAAAACTGTAATTTGGGGGATATTGGAAATAACTGGAAGTTGCAGAGCAAGTCTTCTGAAATATTTTTCACATGTTCTCCTGCTACCTTTAATCACATTCACAAGGCAATGTTAGTCCTTCAATTACAGGTCTATGAATATCACTGATGCAGTAAGATCAGGCCTCTGTGTTGCCAAAGGCCATCTTAGCTGGTCATGATACTTATTTTGGAAATTATTTTTATTATGGAAACTACTTTTATTCCCTTTTCCACTCTAGGCTCTTCAGACATACCAGACTGATCCTGCCATGAGAAAGATGCTAACCCAGCTGTATTTCTATATCATGCCTGTGTTTAATGTGGATGGATATCATTTTAGCTGGACATATGTAAGTAATATCAGTAGTATTCCTCAAAAATTGTTCAGAAAGGAAAGACTGAATGTTATTATGTAATTCAAAAGTAACTTCCATACTTTCTGGTTCATCACTTTATGTTATGCAAAAAAGAAGTAAATGAATACAGTTAAAATATTGCACTATCACAGAATCACAGAACCATTAAGGTTGGAAGGGACCTCTAGCGATCATCCAGTCCAACCCCCTGCTCCAGCAGGGACACCCAGAGCACGGCGCACAGGGTGCCATCCAGGCGGGTTTGGAAGACCTCCAGAGAAGGAGACTCCACAACCTCCCTGGGCAGCCTGTGCCAGGGCTCTGTCACCCTCACAGGGAAGAAGTTCCTCCTCACATGCAGATGGAACTGCCTGTGTTKCAACCAGTTCCAATTGCCCGTTGTCTTATCACTGGTCACCACTGAGAAGAGTTTGGCCCCTTCTTCTCTACATTCTCCCCTCAGATATTTGTACATACTGAGAAGATCCCCTGTCTCCTTCTCTTCTCAAAGTATGTTAACTGGAGCAGTTACTATTAACCTTCTCAAACTATGTTAACTGGAGTAGTTACTATTGTACTGTTTACATTTACTATTGTTACTATTTACTAAACTATTTTAAAATTATGATTAGGATCGATTTTGGAGAAAAACAAGGTCAAAGAATTCAAGGTTTCGGTGCCATGGTGTTGACGCTAATCGCAACTGGAAAGTGAAATGGTGCGGTAAGTCTGGAAGCACCTTGGTCCATGTGGTCAGGTCAGATTATCCTGTCCTTAATTATCCAACACACTAAGTAGGTTAGTATGAAGTGTTCCCTTTTCCATAGGTAAAACTGCAGCTACTTTCCCCATAATGTTACAAGATTTTGAATTATCCTCCTAACTTCTAAAAAAGAAACCAAATGCCCTGAATTTAGGAGTACCACACGTTAAAGCTTTTCTGGGCAGTGTGGCAAAAGTGAAGACAAGGCAAGTAGAAATGGCACATGAGGTATTTTGTATTTCTGGAATCATGCATGTCGTTTGAAGGACATTTCAGAATTTATCTGAGTACAACCTTAAGAAAATTTTAATCTTTTTTTTTTAATTCATTACTTCTCTGAAATGGCAGTAGCTTGGAGGCTTCAGATTTGTTTTTCTACATCGTAGAAAAGTGTTAGTCAATATTTTAATATTTTTAGAGATTTTTTCTCCTTTTTTATTTATTACTAGAGATTTAATACAGAAGAAAATGCTTGTAAGTGTGTAGAGACAAGCTTTTAAATTCCCAGAACTTCCGTAAATCCTTATCATGGAAGTTGACCTCAATTTGGRGTTTAGACCATAGCAGTGAGGAAATGATAACAGAAGAAAGAAGTGGATCTATTAAATAAAAAAAAAAATGGTGTTTTATTAACTCTTGCAGCAATATAGTACAACTCTCACACAGGAGAAGTATCTGGTATGGCAGCAAATAGTWGCACTTCCATATCTAATCATCTAATTATCTAATTAGATTAATCTATTATCTAATTATATTCCTGGTTATTTCTGCTTTATATTCCTGGTTCTTCTGCTGACCTACTCTCTAATCTTGAACAAGTTCCTTGAAGATCCTCCTTTGCAGCKATTTCCTCCTTCCCTGTCTCTCTCTGCCTTGTCTGTTTACCTTATAAACTTACAAAGGCAGAAACTGTGTTCACAAAGGGTAGCACAACAGCTCTTCCTTTTGCCCATCCCTTTCCCATTTGAAATCTATGATTTTGTCTTTAAGTAGTTTTCTGAAAATGTTAAGGATAAGTGTGAATAGTCTGCCTGCAGTGATTATAAATGAGGTGGGAGAAAACAGAAACACACACCAAAAAAAAAAAATGGCAATACAAGTACTCATGAAATATATTTTCATTTTTATCAACTCACAGTAAACAGATACAGAAGCAGTCAGAGAAAGCCTACATTAGACAAGGATGTCTCCAGTACATAAGAGCCAACTCCCAGGGCTGCTACCATGGCCTTTCAGRAAATTTTATGATGGAAAAATAATCTAAAGCTGGGTCAAAGTCCTGCATCACTGTTACCATCTTTTACCTAAGATTATAAATGAGAACTGCAGCTAGTTTTAGCATATAGATTTATTATGTGGAAGATGTCCACTTGCTACCCAGCCATTGTATTAAAATACAACTACTTTTTCCTTATCCTGAAAGCTTTGTGTATTTATGAGCAAAAAAATGGTATTTTCTAGGCTGAGTGAAACTCCAGCAATGCCCACATGTACACACATGCTGTTTTGTGATCCACTATTTGTTGCTGAACTAAATAGGAAAGATAGGTCCCCACCCCACGTGTAAAAAATGGAAATTTATTCAAGGTTGCTCATCATCTCTCCATGCACATGCTCTGCCTCTCAAAGTGGACCCCAGACTCCATCTCATTTTCTGTTAAAACAGAGTTTCACAGAAATTTAATATTTTGGCCGAGAATAAAGAGCTCTTTCATGGGCGCCTGGTGCTCAGAAGCTCCTCGCCGTGGGCCTCATGTTCTCATTAATGTGACACTAAATGAGGCAGAGGAGAATCTGGATCATATCACACTTTGAGGCTTGTATAATCGTGATGCATGCACAATTTTCGACTGCGCATGCTTGTAAAAACCCTTTAATTCAGTGCAGCCACACTTACCCAGACGAGCCTTGAACATCACCGCGGGGTTCGCAGGCCGGTGAGCTGTGGCAGAGAGCAGCCCCAACAGAGCAGCACCGGGCACGAGGCTGCTGGCTCCTTGGCAGAGATAATGCTGCATCCCTCTTTTGACCAAGTCCTRTGATGCTGCTTCTGTATTCTCCAGGGACTTGGCAAAGGGATATATCACTGATTATGGTGGCTTTCACTCTGCAGCTATCTGTGCTTAAAATAGTGTACAGTAACTGCATACAAGCCCAGGTGAATCCTGACTGCAAGATCTGCAGGATGGAGATGCCCCTTATAACATACCTATGTGCTGTAAGTAGAGGTTAAAGTTCAGTGGGTTAAAGTTCAATAAATAAATAGCAATTTTAAGCCAATAATATACTTAGATACTTAGATACTTAGAACTAAAATATTCTACAGCACAAATCCAGATAAAGGGGGGAAGTAAAATTTCTAGCATATCCCCGTCATGCACTGAGGACATGCACTGCACATCATGCACTGACAGGAGCAGAGCTTGCAAGGAGCTTTGAGGCTTAGGCTCCCGCTCATCTGTACTCCCACAGCCTTGCCAAGCAACTTGGTTTTATCAGTCTCTGCACACACGTTGTACATTTGATCTGATGAGGGATGTTGGAAGATACTTGTGCCCCTGCAGTGTGCTGCTAGGGACAAAAATAAGGCAGCATGTTAACTTCTCCAGTTTCATTTTCTTCTCATGACTGTAACTTTGACATTTCACAGGAGTTTATATTTACTATATTTTTTTTTCTTCCTCTTTGTGCTACTTTAAAGACCTTTCAGTATGAAAACTAAAGATCTTCATATATTCTCTATGGGCGCCATGGAAACTCTCATTCTTTCCCAGCCAGCTTAAGGATGGGATGTTAAGGAACAGCATTAATTGCAGCTGGGATTGCCATAGGCATCAGTTTAGAGCATCTTTTCATCACCAAAAATCACTAAACTGAGATGCTTTTTACCACTTTGCATTTAGCTTGGGTCATTTTACATTTAGCTTGTAGCTCGTTCATCAACAGTGATGTTTATGTTTGAGATTCATGGTGATACAACATGGTAACAGAAGATGAAGTATCCACCCAAAAAGCAAGAACTCTTGGAGGTTCTGTTAAATGGCTTTCCTTTAGCTTTRTTATCTGCCAAGAAATTGAAGCAGGGTACTCTTGGGATTCAGATGACTTGATGGCCATCTGTTCTGCAGGGAGCAGACCATCTGCCCCCAATATAATCATTCCATATCCACTGCTATCTAAGCGCTGATACCTTTTGAAATCCCCACTGCTGGCCATTGAATGATAGCCTCCTGTTTTCATATTATAAATGAAGCAGCAGTATGACATTTTTCTACTATTTTTTTTTCCTGGCATCAGGCTGATTGCCTAACCTTGTTATAGCTCATATTATTATCTACTACCACAGCACACTGCTCATTTCTTATTATTTGGAGATGGGACTACTTATTCTATGGAGGAAAGCTAATAAAGGACTGTTTCCCTAGGTCCCTGATGGCAGCCGAGAATATCACAAACAAACTATTATTACTCGCTAGGTCAGTTTAAAGCAGGTGGCATTTGGAAATCAATGGATAAAAGATCACAATTGATTTGCATAAATATTGTTCCTTTAAGCCCAGTCCCTAAGCTGTAAATGAGATGGTGGTTTCAGTCCAGGGTTGCTAAATGATAAAGGAGTCTCTGCCCCATCTCCTTTTCTGGGTTTCAGCTTTCACTTCCTTGTGAGACATTACATGTAGGTCTCACTTCTGTAGCTCCCTGCCACCTGAGCAGGTGGACGTGTTGAAAGAAATCCTCACAATTAAACCCTTCACCCAGCAGAAGATGAAGCCATGTGCAACCCTAGATGATTTCTATTTTAACTACCTGAGCAATCATCCCATGCAGCTTGTCATTTTTTTTCCTATAAGGTTTGCAAGAGTAAAAATAGGGAGTAGTTACGGACTATTTTCATGTTTTAAAGCAGTCTCTAAGGTAATGCTTGATGAGGTTATCTGCCTGCCCTTGTAACCATCATTGCAGTARCTGCAACATTAACATGCACTTAAGAGCTAGACTTGTCTTGACAGTGACTAGTGAAAGAGGTATAGCTCTCTGATTTCAAATAGACCACTGAGACCCCTCAGCAGTTTTAATAAAACCTCCATGCAGGAGCTTCATCAAAAAATATGTCCCTTATATGAAAAGCTAAGGAAGAAAATACAGAGAAATCAGGTTCTCCTTTATTAATATTGAGTTAAAAATACATTCCCTGAGGAGTGCTGGCCAACGGGCAATGTGGTGTGTCTATAAGTTGAGTGAGGAGATTGCTGTACTGAGGTCCCACTGGTTCATACTCCTCAATCAGAAAAAAAGAAGCAATTTGATTATTGCTTTTTACTCTTTTGCCCCCACACAGGTAAAGCCAGAATTTGACCCTTACAACTTCTCTGCAGTAGCTCACATCAGCTTTCTCTTTCAATCTGTAGATGAAGGTGCTTCACTTCACCCATGCGATGACACCTACTGTGGTCCCTTCCCTGAGTCCGAGCCCGAAGTTAAGGCTGTTGCTCATTTTCTTCGCAAACACCGCAAACAAATAAAAGCCTATCTGTCCTTCCATGCCTATGCTCAGATGCTGCTATACCCCTACTCTTACAAGTATGCAACAATTCCAAACTTCAGCTGCGTGGTAAGTGTGGAGGAATGTGCTTCTCTGCTTTTTGGTTCTGAAAAAACTTTGTTGTGAGAGAAGACTTGTTTCTTTGATGCTTTGCATGTACTTAATAGAGAGCAGTATTTATCCTGGACCTGCCCACAGTTTCATTTCTGATTACCTGTTACTCCAAATAATTCAGCAGCAATTTCATTAAATTAGCCTGTTGTCCATCAGTTTCTGTAAATTATTTCAAAGGATAAATTATTGGGTTTTAATGATAGTATTTTATGTAATTTTCATAAATAATAATGGGAATTATGTAGTTAAGTCATTGGGCATTCAGCTGAAATTCTCCCCCTTTATGCTCAGAATTTCAGCCTAAGTGCTGGATGCGCAAAGATTCTTCAATTTTAAGAACAAAACAGAAGTAAAAATGTAGTAGACTTTTTAAAAAGTAAAATCTCTATCACTTTATGTGTCATCTTGCTCAGCCATAGGTTTTGGGGGGTTTTATCCCTTTCAGGCAAGCAATTTACATCAGATGCTTTGAAGAGTCTGTCTATTATAAGACTAAATTGTTAATAGTCTTTTTTTTTTTTTGATGTAAGCCTATCTAGTTACAAAGAATATACACATTTCTTATATTCCATGCTCATCCAAAAGCAGAACTATTTCCTCTGCTCAGAGTTTGAGCTCTGTTTTCAGTCAACACCATGAAAACCTCCCTTTAGCCTGTTCTCATAGGGAAGTTTTCTCAAGCTTCACTTTCTCCTGCTTCTGCTTACAGACACACATTGCACCAAGCTTTCTTTAGCCCTCAGTTTGCCCAAAATTTCTGTCTTATTTTGGCCTTGAATATTGGAGTGACTCTTAACTTCCTAGTGTCATCTAGTTTACTCCAAACGAAACTTAACTGCATCTTCGGTTTATCCCAGGCAGAATAGATGATGKTTTTAGTCTCTGGAGCTTCATGGCAATTTCACTCAGCTGTCATTTTAGGAAGACAAACAGCCAACACTGCACAGAGTGTGCTCTCGTTTTTTGCTTATTTCTGTTAAGACACTTAATTTCACCATTCTAAAAATGTCCTGCCTGATGTCATTCTTGGGAAACAGAGCAAACCAGAAGTCAGCAAAGCAACCAGAGCAGGTACAAATGGGAGACTTGTGGATGCTGGCAGTGCTGTCCTGCACTGTACATGATGTGCCATTCAGCACATGCTCACGCCAAGTAAAGCCGTGAACCCGCTGCTTATCTTCCCTACCTTTAGAGACAGGGCAAAGGGATAAAGCTCCCCAAGTGAGCTACTGACTGCTACTCATGAAAAAAAGAAAAATAAAAAAAATGGAAYTGGGAATTTGAAAGTACAGGATCTCCCTTCTTTGAGGACCAGCAGGTGCAAGCAGCCTCTTTTGAAAAACCTGGCAAAACAGCAAAAGAAAAGGTCATGATGTTGGGAGGAATCATCAGTTCCTATGCAGGAAGATGAATGTTGGATATCTCTATGAAAATACCCAGAATTATACAAGACAACACTGCATCAGGAAATTCATTCTAAGGAAAAAGACTCTTGAATTGAGGATTTTCACATATACCAGTAAATTTTTAATACATTTTGTTCTTGTAGCTTGAGAGTTATTTCCATTTTGAGAACACATTCTACCTTTCCATCCAAAGCTTTTAGACAAAAGGAACTCATTTTTTGATGAGTGGTAGATGTTCCCTGCTTTTGTAAGACCTTGGATCTCTCAGTTAGCGTCAGGGAGAGTGGAGCAGAGACCTAAAGCAACAAAGAAAGGCAACAGCCTTGGACAGATGAAAGTCCAATTCCAGTTCTAAATGTTCTGCTGATATTTCGTATCTTTTACACCTTTTTATTGCAGTGGAACAAAAAGGAGGGAGGCCTGMATAAGTAAATGAAATAATTTCCTATTGTTAGAAAAGTTCAGTTTGGGCGTTAGAGGGAAAATGAGTGGAATATGTTGCTTATTTATTCGTGCATTTAAGTATTTGCCCATAGCCAAAGGCTCCTTCACCTGGTGGTTCCTAAATGCATAATCTTCAATATTTTATGTGTCTATCATGGTCACTTAAGCTGAAGTTCCAGTTCTCATGGAGAATTATAATGAGTTGAAAAGAAACAGTGTCTGCTTCCTGCTGCTGATGGAACAGGCTTTGCCAGTCCACATGGATTGTGCTGAGTGGACAACTGTAGGACTCCACATGCACAGCAGATGATTAATGTTTACTGTTAATAAGGGGTCACAATTAATCCTAAGCAAAAGGAAGGATGTGTGTGTCCGGGTCACAATGTACTGGTGAGCTGTCAGTTACCATTTCAATTAAAGTGTTCAATTATTCAGAGTTGCTTTGAAACTGGAGAGCTGTGCGCTGAACACAACATGCATATTCTGCTCTAATTTAGGCACAGGTCTCTTATTAGCGCTGTCCTGAAATCTGTTCTTTTAAGATACTTCAGTGAAATTATACTTTTAGATTGAAATAAGCAACAGAAATATTCACCCATCCGGAAGGTTTCAGATTTCATTTGCTGTTTGTTCCGTTTCTTCCTGTACAGCCATTTGCCTGAGTGTTTCCAGTGACCTCATATGGCACAACCAATTTTGTGTATCTCTTTATAAAATCTGATAATATCATGTCAAGCTTTCTCCTTKAGGGTGTTCAAAGACTGTTTATTCAGATCAGATCTGCATTGTGGATGATGCAGGTCAGAACCGTCCCCCTTTCTGGGTACGTAACCTCAACAGCTGTGGCGAGCAGCATCCCCCAGGACTAAGCCCCGCTCGTTCCCAGTGCCCGGAGAGGCTTTCCCGTCTGCCAGGCACGTACTTGGGCCCCTCCTCGCTGACCTTTGCATGGTTGCTGCCTTCGCACAGAGCGCAGGGCTAATGTGCTGTATCCAAGTGGGCATTGCCAAAATATTTTTTCAGGATGTTCTCATCAGGTTTTGGAGGATTTTTTTTTGTCTCATTGCTGTGCAATGTGTAACTCATGTGTGTGGAATCTTTCCTTCCTCATTATGTTTCCTTTCCAYGATACATCTCCCGGGACACCGCTGCCGGTCGCTCTCAGTTCCCTCAGCTGAGCCTGGCGTGCGTTCTGCCCCAGTGCACTACCTGTGGTCAGGCCTTCCCAGCTGCACATCGTGGCTCCGGGATCCTACGTGCCCAGCTGCTGCCAAACTGCTGCTGACCAAACCTGGCACCTGGGGCTTCCGTGCCAGTGAGGGACAACAGCCCTGGGCCAAGGCAGGGGCTCCTCGGGGCSCTGCGAGGCAGTTTTCCCACTGCCATGGGTCTCGCTGCCAGCCCTGTAGCTGCACATCTCACCCCATCACGGGTCTTGTCTGTCATGGACTTGCACAAGTTGAGATGTCTGCATGTGTAAGAGGAGGAATAGACCCAAAAGACAGCATTCCCTGTCCTTAGGCCTCCCTCTGCCACCTCATGTTCAGTGCTAGGGTGAGTGAGAAGTTACTTTTCTACTTGAACTGACTCSCACACCTAAACCCTGCAGAAGTTCCCAGCAGTGATAACTGTTTCTACCAGCTTCTATCATGATAAAATCTCCTATGGAGAAGCTAAAAGAAGAGAGACAAGCTGAAAATGYCAAGCCAGAGTCTCTGGAAATATCTTCTCTGAACTGAGAAAAAACAAATGCCAATAAGACAATCAAACAAAAAATCTAATGATGTCTAGGGAATTCTTGTAGTGGAGTAAAAAATTGTTCTTCCATTCAGAAGTCTTTTCTACGTGTAAAGAAAACCAACCAAAGCCATTCTATAGGGCCAGTACGGCCAGCAAGTGAAAATGACATTTTTTTTTTTTTTTTCTGGAATGACGTTTTTCTTTAGCTTCTTTACTAGACCTGAAACGGGTCTGTAATGAAAACACCTGCACTAGCCAAGCCAAAGGTTAGCCAGAATCCTCATTCTTGACAGCAGCAGATGAGTGGGAGCTTAGTGGAAGAGGATAAACGGAAAGGCGAGTGTATTGTAATCCTGCMCCCGGGCACTCAGCCAGTGTCGGCTGAACAACGCAAGGACCAAGTCACAAAAACTTGCAAGACCTGAATCCTACAGCTCTTCAGGTAACAAAAATAAAATAAACATTACAGCTTCAGAGGAAAGTTCAAAGTCCATCACTTTCAATTTCTGATCGTGTTCATTTGCTAAGTCTCTATAGGGAGATTTCTCTGCTTCAATTCAATAATTCAAGATATTCTCTGCTTTCCATGTACGTTCTCCCTGAATCTTCCCTGTAGGATCATAACGTTCACTTTTCTTCTGACTATGTGCATCTTTTTTCCTTGTTTGCAAGAGGGAAGTGTATGTGACGCTGAACGTGTGGTAGGCCCAGCTCTCCACACCCAGTTTCATGGCCTGCCACGAACCTCCTGAACAGACTGCATCGCTGCRGATCCCGATGCAGTGTATGCCACGCCGAAACCGCAGCTCTGCGGTAGAGGAAAGGGTTTTCCAAGTCTGCATCATCTGGTCTGGGGAAAGTGAGAGCATCAACGAACACTAACCTGCCCGTCACAGGTTCAGGAGTGGAATCAGCTTCTTCCTTCTTCCCGCCGTGTCACTGGCCACTGTGGGATGTCCCCAGGAGATAATTTCTGTTTCACAATAAGCCCAGCCAAGATGGGCTGTAGTGGATGGGTCGCACAACCACAGACATTGGAGGGAAACACTTGTGTGGCTTTTAAACTGCATAAAAAGACAATTTTGTCTCGCTGTGACCTATATTTGGTGTTGCATACATGCAATATGTACCAAAAATTCCAGCTATTTAACGGATGATCACTSACAGTGCAGTACACTTCTTTACACCACAAAAATACTGAGTCAAATTTATAGTGCTAGAGAATTGCTGTCAGTAAAAATAAATAATATATTTATCCTTTACAGTCATTTTAAATTTGCTTCCACAGCCTTGTGGAACACAGCATTGCATCAGAAGTAAATGATCTGTAGCTCAGGTTCCAATTCCATTACAGCATTTAATGCAAAATCTAATTTATGGATTTGTTTTTCTCCCCCTCACAGGAATCTGCAGCCTATAATGCTGTTAATGCTCTCCACTCAGCTTATGGGATAAGATACAGATACGGTCCTGCGTCTAGCACTCTGTGTGAGTTTCCCTCTGAATCAAATGTGTGACTTTGACCTACCTACAGTTAAGAAGGGGATTGCCTTTATTATGACCAAGGAAGCAAATACAGTTTAAAGTGAACTTTGTCCAACTGTGGAGAGTGAGGAAGGCAGAAGAGGAAGTTTTGTAACTGCTTCAGTCAGTTGATTGCAATAAGATTCAGGCAACTGATGCAATAAGAGAGATTAAAATGCAATACATCTGAAGGGGGAAATCCAGCAAATAATATATCCAGAACATACAAAAAGAAATAGAACAGAAGACCTTAAAAGCATGTTTTTCACAGGTGCTGTAAGTGCATTACTTCATTATGAAACATATGGGAGAAAGTAGTTCAAAGAAGKTTTCATCTTTCACCATTACTTTGTCTCTCCTGTGAATTTGTGATAGCTACAGGTATACATATTACARGTATACATATTACTCATTCTAAAATTGAAGAGGGTCACTTTAAAACCTAGATTTCAAATGTCTCAGTGCCTAGATAATAAATGACAGCAACAGTATCTTTATTCAGACATCTTCTGTTTTTCAAAGGGCGATTTCAAGTGCATTTTCCCCTACAGCAAAATATTTTTAAAATATGGCTTTTAAATATTTAACAGCATTTGTCAGCTGAGCTTTCCATGTTGACAGGTCAGGAATAAAGTTCAGTAGGTTTCAACAAGACCCATTTTTTTACTGAGGCTATTTGGGTGAATGTGAGACTATATGAGGCCTCAGTTCTCATGATAAGGAAAACGGAATTTGAAGAAGTGAGAGGCTTAATAAACTGCAGGATCTCTCACATGTAACCTCCTGCTTCCCTTTGCTGCTGATGAAGACAGCTGTGCTTTGGATGTAGAGCTCCGCGAGCCACACTCTCGTGGGCCTGCACCCCCCAGCCCTCATCTTGTCCCGCATCGGTGGTCGCCAGTTCAGAAGAGCAGCAGTGTGAATTAGTGGAGCAATGGAGTTGTACAGAAGAACACAGGCCACGTGAGAGAAGGATCTTTATCTAAGTATAAGTGTCTTGGATAATCAACATATGGGCAATAAGGAAAAAGCACAAGAAACACTCCTCTTGAAGGTTTGCTAATATTAGATACCACCCATGCAAAAGTTAGCATGCTGTAAGGAGCCAGGAACAAATCAGAGAGAAATGAGAATAATATTGAAGACACTTTAAAAGGCAAACATAGGTTTGCTTTATCATCATTCTACCTTCTCCCTGCAAATGAATTGTCTGTGAAGAACTTTGCTCATAACAAAGTCACATTATGTCTGTGACCATTAGAGCCCAGGTCTAGTTGGAGACCTTGGTGGAAGTAAAGCTTTAGACTTAAACTCGCTAGGAGAACAAGATCTGAGGGCTTTGTTCTTAGCCATTCTCCTATATTAAAGTTTGTCTTTAAATAATAATAAAAAAAAGTTATTTTTCTTATGTGAAAATCAGGGGTATTATGTTGAAAACCTTATACAAGTGCTGAGTGCCCTTCCCTACAGGGCATTTGGGTTTGGAATCAGGAAGAGCCACAGCTTAGTCCTAAATATTCCCTGAGTTCTGTAGATAAAATGCCAGAATAACTGGCGCTTTCAACAGAATTAGCATTTAACCTTTTCTTCTTTTAATGTTCTCCAAATTCCTTTCCCCAGATGTGAGCTCTGGCAGCTCTATGGACTGGGCCTACAAAAATGGCATTCCCTATGCCTTTGCATTTGAGCTGCGCGACACTGGACACTTTGGGTTTTTACTTCCCGAAACACTCATCAAACCAACGTGCACAGAGACCATGCTTGCAGTTAAAAATATAACTCTGCATCTGYTGAAGAAATGTCACTGAAGCTGCGCCTAGGATCTGGAATTCAATGTTCACTTCCAATGTTAATGCCTTATGGTATGTTCAGTTGTCATTCAAAGTCAAACCACTTCAAAACTGTATGACTGGTGTTGATCGTGGTATTGATGATGGTAGTACAATGGTGTTGATCCTACCTGATATACCCAGTGGGAAAAAAAAAAGAAAATCCTTCAATTTTTGCTTTACAGAAATTTGCAAAGTTGATATATGTGTTTAGTTTTCAGTTGATATATGTGTTCAGTACAAAATACTCTTTATCATAAAAATAAAGATTTGAGTTTGCGCCAGTGGCTTCAGCAAGGTAGATCCACGTCCACACAGAGATGCCTGAAAAAAAAACTAGTTCCAGATTATGCCTGTTCTTACTCCTTTGCCAAACAGGAAGACTTCCCATCACAGAGCCTGTGATATAAAAATAAAGTTTACATTCATWAACATATATACACTCTGTGAGCCAACACAGGCCTACAGCAATAAATGGCAGTGTGGCATATAGCTGCAGTAGCCATACTGCAAGGAGCACTGTGGCTTCTGCCTACGCACATATATATACATATATACATAMACACACAAACACATGCGTGCATGCACTTCGGTGATTTTTTTTTCCTGTAACGCAAGAATTTGACCCAAAGTTTCCTTCAATAATTCAGCGATATCTATTTTCAAATGTATATATTCAGGTGGACTCAAATCAAGATATGACCTTTAAAAATGTAGCCTTCTTAGAGAGTTGTACAAATTATAATAAAATATTACGAAGATATACGGAACTCTGCTGCCCAGAGACACCGTGTCTGACAAAGGAACTTGCCGTGGCCTGGAACGTGGAATGAGGAGCCGGCTGGTGCCGCTGGCGTGTGCCGGGGTCAGCATGTGCCCACTTGTACCAGCTGAGGCTCTAGCCTTAAACTGTAATTAACTGGAGTTTTATTTATCGCTGCAGTGAGTTTTATAGGTCTATGGCTATGTGGCTGGTTTTCTGCATGTTTCAAAGGACTCAAAAATAGATTCTTAATTGAGATGGAAGTGAAATCAAGAGCTTTACAGCTGAAACACAGTGAATAAGCATCATGTTTTAAGGAATAATAATGAAAGTACATAGAATGCAGCAAAAAGCTTGCTGATTTGCTGATTTTTTGCATACTTTTAAAATAATATTTTTGACATCATTATATCCAGAAAAGCATATAAAGAATACTTTATCAATTTTGAGTTTAATCTTATGCCATAACATGCTAAATAAATCATATTTCTTAATAAAATCTTCAAAGGCTTCTGAAGCATTCTTCATATTTCATTTTATGGTTAAAAGTCTTAGTTTAAGGATTTATCATTTTTACTTAGTTGTAAAATATTGTTGGCAACTAGTATATAATACTGAAAAAACCCTATATGCTTGCAAAGTACGATAAAGTAGCAACTAGGAAATCTTTATAAGATGGGGGAGCATTATACTTAATTGAGAAAGCCACTTTTTTCACAGATACAGAAGGTAATCAGTGAGCAAAGAACTCATTCTACGTAGGCTCAGCATTTTGTAAAAATGTTTTTTTTTTTAAACAAGCCACCTGAAAGCTTATAGGTTATTTCATACTTGTTTCAATCATGCAAGTTTCTGTGCTGGTTTAATTAAAATCTAGAGGACAGAGGTTTCAAAATACCTATCCATGGCTCACCTCCATTTGCTCCTGACCGTAATTATTAAATATTTTTAAGGCAGCAATAACAGCTTTTTGCCATGCATGGATTCTTGACAGCTGGTTTTGACAGTGGCGTAAATTAAATCTTAGCAGCAATTGCCAAGAGCTATTTTGGATTTAGGTGACAAGATTGAACTGTTAGGAGGACATATCATTGTGAAATGAGGGACAGGAATGAAAGATGCCTAATCAGCACAAGACAAATATAACACTGGCTTGCTAGCGTATTACCTGTCCCGAGTATGGGCCAGGAAAAAGAGATTCAGGTGATATCATCTGACACCTGCTTACAGGCCAACAGTTTTGTCTTCACACCATCACATCTGCACTGATACAGAAACTGACTGAACTCTTGGGGGAGTTCAAGATTTAATAAAAGGTTCTAGCATTGTAGATGCAGTTGAGCTGTTTGGACAGTAATAATTGGAAGCATTTTAACATTTATTTAAAAAGCTCTCTCATTTTACAAGCACTTGATCTGAAAAATACTCAGTAAATAAAGCTCCATTCTGGACAGTGGATGGTCACAGCTTGAATCCTCCATCAGGGAGAATTCCCAGGGGCAGCTGAAAACTCTGAGCTGAGCTGTGAAGACCTATGCAGGGTGGCTTTGTGTCCCCACAGGGTGGAGAGAGTCCAGCGCAGGGCTAGCAGGATGATCAGGGGCCTGGAACATCTGCCCTATGAGCAAAGGCTGAGGGAGCTGGGCCTGTTCAGCCTGGAGAAGAGGAGGCTGAGGGGGGACGTGATCAGCGTGTATAATACCTCAAGGGAGGGAGGGAGGAGGAGGGGCGGCCTCTTTTCAGTGGTGGCCAGGGATAGGACTAGAGGAAATGGCTTCAAACTGAAGCATCRGAAGTTCCACAGGAACTTAAGGAAGCATTTCTTCACTGTGAGGGTGACAAAGCACTGGAACAGGTTGCCCAGAGAGGTTGTGGAGTCTCCTTCTTTGGAGATCTTTAAAACCCGCTTGGATGCAGCCCTGTGCCACGTGCTCTAGGTGACCCTGTATGAGCAGGGGGGTTGGACTCCATGACCTCTGAGCTCCCTTCCAACCTTCGGCATTCTATGATTCTATGATTCTATGATTCTATGATTCTATGATTCTATGATTGATAGTGTAGCCAGTCTCTGCCTCCTTTAATTCTAGGATCCCTAAAGTTGACCAATGAGAAAGTCAGTGGAAAAGGACAAACCCTATTGCCTGAATCAAGATTTTGTAAGAGAATACTTCAAAAGTGATAAGCAAGACCGATTCTGAAGAGAATAATGTACTCTCATGATTAAACGCTGTCTCGGKTACTTGGATATGAACCACAGCCTTTTTAACTTACAAATGTTCATTCCCTGAACAGCTGTTTTACCTCCATTTTACCTCCTCTGCATCTCTCCCATTTGTACTTGTCTTCAGCGGTCTTTATTGCCTACAAGATAACATGATCAATSGCCATTTTTGAGCAGGCTGATTTTATTTTACAATGCTGGGAATAGTTTACAGCTGAACCCAGTAACAAATATATGAACAGCAAAACACTATGATTATTAATCTAGCAGTCAAAACTGCAAGTTTAATGATTGCATGAAACCCAGGAGTGGCATTTTCCATGATTATTGACTGCTTCTGTAACTTGAAAAAAAAAAGCCTCAGACAAGGTTTTGTGAATATCTGGTCTTTTCTTTGATAGCTTTATTTTAAAAAGCTTTGAGATTAATTCCTGTGACAGTAAGAGGCCTGTGCCTTTGCATGTTGCCCTTCCCAAGGGCAAAAAGCATCATCCCAACCCCAGGACGGGCAGTTTCCATCCGGTGGGGACCAGGCAGCATGTGGACATGTCTCCTCTCAGAAACTGCCCTGCAAGTTGGTTTGTCTGTAACCCAAACTGCACGATGCAGCTTGCACTACCTGCCTGAGAACTACACAAAAAGCAACTCTTTATTAAAGCCACTCCATCTAATTCTTAAAGTCAAAGATAACGCAATACATTGACTCCTGAAACAGCTGATGGTTTACCTCTTCTGCTTTATTCAGGTTAAGTAATACCTTCTTTTTTTAATTTAGATTAAATTTAATGGCATCTCCCACCCCCAAAATATAAGGTATTCAGTAGCATGGGTAGAGCAATAAATGTTTTTGCAAGCCTCTTTTTCACCTGGCAGCAAGGCTGCTGTATCTTTTCCAAATTTCGTTGTTACACAACAATCACATCTATTAACAAAAAATGTTAACCTTGTACATAACAGTTTAACGCTTTTTGCTTTTGTGACTATAAGTCAGATGTTGTCATTTCCATTCAGTTCTCAAGTGCCAGTAAACAGAAAAATATCTCAGGTTGTGTAGAGATGCAACTACCGTCCTGCTGTTAAATACAGAGCAAAGGAAGAGAAAACCAAGTAAAAGACATCAAGAGTTCTTAAATATGAACCCCAGGACTTAATTTTATTTCTTAAAACCATTTTTTTCTGAGGTACGCACCACACAAAATGCTTGTTCTGGGCTGTAAATTTTAAAATCTTCCATCCACTGAAAATTTAGACTGTTTCACAGGCTTAATGCATGTTCTGTTTTAATTCTCATTCCAGATAAAAACGTAAGGTCCCAAGAAATGTTGTGAAAGAGGAAATCTGTGCAAGGAATAATTTGTCCTCTAGCTCATTGTGGCAGGAGACTTTTGAGACAAACCTGGGGATCAGCACCCCGAAGCCAGGAATACTGGCTCGAGAGGCTGCTCTGCCTTGGACCAAAGTGAGCCACCCCAATTGACATGGAGGAGAACCTCCCTGGTGCCTTTTGCAGTCTATTGCCCTACGCCTCAAGCACTGGTTGAGCTGCTTCTCAGAAAACCACAGCCATAGGCATGTGGTGTCAGAAGAGCCTTGACCAAAAGGTGCTTCATTAATATCTGCAAATCTGGGATAAATTCACCCTAGGGCAGTGAGCAAGTGGACAGTTAAACCATCTTTGGGCAAGAACATTTAAAATAGGTGAATCTTTAACCTGGAAACCCCTCAATGTTCCTTGTTGCCTGCCAGGCACCAAGGATGAAGCAGAAAGACTGAACTCCTCCGCTTGCAGATCCCTCACAAACTTGCATTCTCCTCTTGGATTCAGACATTAGGGAATGCCTTCATAAATAAAAGATTCAAATGTTAATTAAAAGATTCTGCCCTCTCCCCAGCCATGCAGAAAGTGCCTGTCACAAAGGAAGTCTGGCCATTGCAACAGAGCTCTTAGATATCCGTGTGTTTCCTCTGCCAGACCCACTCTAAGAACTGACCACTGCGCCAGAACCATTAAATACTTTAATCTATGACTAGGTCATTAGGACTGTATATTTAATCTCAAATAATATATAAGTTCTGAAATACTGAATACTGTGGTACAGCTGTGAGCACGGATTTTCGGGTTTTATCCTGAATGTTGTGCATCAGTCTGTACCTATGCACACCAGTACATGTAGAGCTTAATAGGCTGACTCTAAGTGAGGGTATTTTTTTGCTCAAATAATGAATTGATTCTTTTCCCAGTCCTATACAGAATATGAAGTTAGGTCTGCAGATAGACATACGCAAAGGGAGAGAGTTTGAGAAAGTTTCATTTTCTAACAGCATTTTGAATCTGGCTAGAATCAGAAGTGTCATTTTTAGGTGGCTTTTTGTTTTCCATATCATAACTGAAAAAGTGGTGCAGCAGCCTGAGGAGCTGCATGGTTTGCTCAGCTGAAATGATGGATCCACTTATTGTTCTGGGTTTCATTTCACTCTGTCTCCAGGTTGAGAGAATCTGGGTTGATTGGGCTGAGTTAAAGAAGTTTCCATCCACAATAAGCCGAGGAGAACATGCTGTTTCAGGCTTAGCTAGCTAGAAATAGTAAAGGTTTTTTAAAAAAATATGAMCTGGTGCATTTTAAGTTCTGTATGCAGATTAACTGCTTTACTAAGTTGGAGTTGTTATTGCAGTCACAGAGCTAAATACGGTTTGGAATGAGGTACYGGTATTTGCCCGGGAGCCAGCCGGCCTGCTCAGGTTGGATCCCTGGCTCGGTTGCTCTTGTGGCAGCAGAGCCAGAGCTGCTGCTCGGCCTCCTCAGCCCAGGAGCTGTCAAAGTGGCCACATGCTTGAGCCTTGGTTAGCAGCAAAAAYCTGCTGTATCACGCTGCATGCCTCTCCATTCCTTTTCCTCCATTTCAGACAAGAAGCGCGCGCCGCCTGTCAGCGACAGCTCGTGCTTGTTAGACATCCCAACTTTTGACGGTACATTTAAACGGCGAAGCTGCTGAAAGCCGCGCTCGTGGCCCCGCGCCTCCGCGGCCTGGCTCTCCCGCAGACACGGCGTGGGCACGCGCAGCCTGCGCCGGGCGCCGCTCGTCGGGACGGTGAAATGGCGGCGGCGCCCGCCTCTCGACGCCGCGCGGGGCGGCCGCGCCGGCTCGCTCCGCTCAGGCCCTTCCTCCAAAGCCCCAGACGCTGCCTCCTTTCTGCAAACACAAGAGCCCTCCCTCCTCCTCCGCCGGCTGCAGTGAACTCGGGAGCATGACGGGCAAAAAGAGCCGCTCCTGCCACTAGCTGATCCCCARCTCGTGGGCCAAGGCCTGAATGCGTCGCACACTACAGTGCACGGGAGGGATTTCTCCTGTTGCGAACAGCTGCTCTGCTGTGGAAGAATCCCATGTGGCTCCCGACACCGACAGTGTCCCAAAACCCACTGTCACCTCTTGGGTTGGAAGGATGTCCTGAACCATTTTGCCGAGTGACCAAAGGGGAATGAGGGTCTGGCAACACTGAGCATGTGGGAGGGCCTACAGGCCCACCCCACCACCAAGGAATTTTCATTTTCAGGAAAATTAACCATTTGTATGCATGGAGAAAAAAATAAAATAAGATTGATATGTGATGAGTTTTATCCCAAAACTGGCTCAGGACAGCACATATCATCTTTAATTCTGAACACAGCTAGCATGTTTGCAATGTTTTCCATTTTCATTGAGTATCAGGTGGACTAAAAGTAAGCACAAAGGACAAAAAGTCTACTATGGAATGGGAAGAAAATCCAAATTAAATAGTAAGATTGTAGGTCTCCAAAACAACGGAGATTATTTGGACTATTTTAAAAACTTTCTTATCTTTAGCAACAAATAAAAATAACAGACTACCTAAAGAAGGAATAAAGAAAGATGAAAGGCAAACAATAGTGTAGAATAACCAGCAATCTGTGGGGTCAGACAGCTCGGTGGGAGAGCAAGCACCTATCTGTGATTAAAAGGTCAGGGGAAAGAATGAAAATTAGCAAATGGGTTTTGGCAAACAAACAAAAACTAATCCTTTTAGATTGCTTTTCAATCTGATACCTTTATCTTGAAGAAATGTTAGTAAACAGAAGCTGCTGAGATTATTTCTATAGTTATGAGCACAGCAGACTGAAAGAACATTAACAATTGGGAAATCACATCTCAGTTCATCAGATGAAAGCCCACAATAAATCTTCTCTTACCTAAAAATTAACTTGCATTTGGAGTATTCCATGTGGACAATATGAATTGATCTTGAGGAGTCTTCTGATATAATTCAGTTTTAATGTAGGTGGATATTATCAGAGACACTAGGTGATATAGTACTTATTTTATCCCGTTCCCTGTCAGGAACAGTGCTTCTCACCCCACAAAACTTGGCACTTTATGTCACCTTGGCACCTCCAGCTGTACMTACAGATAAAGCCTAACACTGCGAATTGGATGTATAGCTGCTGTGTGAAGAAACAGAGCAGAAGATACTGCACAGAAGTAGCAGAATAATCTGCTATATTTGCGGCAAATTTCTGCAAGGGAACATGAGCAAGTGTAAAAAAYGCTGTGTATCTGCTGCAAGAGACTGGAACTACAARGTAGAGAGAGCTGAATTTGGATCCCTTTACATCAAGCCTCATTCATTATATTCCCTCCAAATATTGACCCTGCGCCCCCAATGCATGGCAGATTTCACAGCTTTTCAATGATAGCCTCATATTCTTTCTGACAATGATACAGTTGCAGCAGCACCAATATCCAGTTAAGAAGTATGAAATTAAAGACTTGCTATAAATTCAAAGTGAAAAGTATCACTGGAAGCCATGAGATGAGACTAATATGGAATATCTCCAAGGAACGCTCTTTTAGGCTTCACAAAATCTTGGCAATGCGTATCTATTTAAACCACACTTTATGCTCAAATTCACTAGAATATAGAAGTTAAGGCTGGAACAAAAGGGAAAATTATTCGMTATGCATCATCTTGCAATTTAGTGTGGGAAATTATTTTACCACAGGAAGAGTCAGTTCATTTCCCTAATATAAATCTTTAAAAAGGGGAACAATAAATAAATAGTAATCTTAAAACTCTAAAAATCTCTTTGTCATACAAAGGAAAATTACTTACCAAGCCACACACACACACAAATCTTTGTGCTTTGCCGTAGGTGTTCCCTGACAATTCTAATAGCCGCTGCCATGGAAAAGATTAAACCCTTTGAGAAGCCATTCGCTATTATTCAGCATCTTCACAACAACCAAAAATAATCCTACAGCCAAAAGTGTACCTGAGATTGCTGAGCTACCCAAGTCAAGCCTCCCTTTCTTTCATGGTTTAGAAGGAAACAGACCACCTTTGCAGCCCATCCTGGAGAACCGCAGAGCTCTGGAATGACGTCGCAGCTGTACCAATGCCAGCGTTCACGTCCGTTTTTTCTGAATTTGTCCCCTTGGATAAACTCAGCTCTCACACATCTGGGAGTYGAATTTCACCATTTTCCATCTCTACAAGTGAGATTTCTCTCATCTAACTTTGAAAGTTGCTCACCTAAACTAACTAGTTTCCCTCTCAGTCAGTACAGAGAAACATACAGTGCAGAGGATGCTGGGTCACATCTATCTTAGACTTGTTAGACTCTTTACCTTATTGTTACTCTTGGTAAAGCATGAGTTATTCATTAGACGTTTCTCTTTTTGCATATAAAGAGCGCAGATGATAGGCTTAGACTAGATGCCTAACAATTAAAATGAGAAATGAGAAAAGCCGTAAGATTCAAATTTGGATGGGATCTGGCCCTTAATCTCCAGGACATCAGTGAGGCTTACCTTCCAGGCCTGACTCAATTCAGATACCCTCAGTACTTTCTTTCAGGGTTGCCCATGTGTGTTACATCGGGCACAGTAACAACCTTCCTAGGTTCTTGGAGTTACTTATTTCAGCTGTAAATAATTCTTGGAGAATAAAATAAGCATATARTCAGGAAACTATCTACATCTATTTCCGCTATGTAACTTTTACAGAAAATCAGGCAGACCCAGTTTCTTCAGCCATTGCAAGCGGAGCGCGGTGTCTTTCAGGCACTGTGGACCATGTTTGCTTCTCCCTTCCTCTCCCTCTCATGTTTTTTTCAGTGCTGTCAGTTATTTTTGCTGCTGCACTCACATTTTCCTGTCCTTGTAGTTTGCTAGAGAAAGCCAAAATCACAAGAGCTGATGGTTTTTGTACTCTGCATTAATAATCATTAACCATCTGCCAAGAGTTGGCTGGGTCATGCGTTTCCTTCCTTTTTCCTACACAGATTTTTGACACCTTAAACAAATGCTACCATGTAACATACAGAAAATACCAAACACACATAACATACCAGGACATGGAGACTCATGCAATGCAGAGCATTCAAAATTTATCCCATAGCAGTTCTAAATCTGTCACCAAAAGGAGTAAATTCCAGGGCTGGCTGGGCCATGCAAATGTTTCCTCAGCAGCTGCAAGCTGCCTGCTGAATCTCTGCTTCTAACAGCCATCATATCATATTTAAAGGCTACTAAATTTAAAATCTTTATCTTATTTTTATAAGAATGTGCAAGAACTGTGTGTTTTATGCAAACCATCAATAATTGGGATTAGTAAACATATAGTCAAAGTAAAGTGTAATCTGTTCAACCTGTCACTGTAGAATCCAATGTTGTTCTTGTAGGCGTCAACAACTTGGTTAAAAAGAAAATGTGTTCTGACCTTTCATGCGAAAGAAAAAAAAACAAAATACAGTCATAGCTTCATAGTAAAGCTATTATTCATTTGCATTCTACTACTGAACCTAATGCTTTCCAGTAAATGACATAGCAGAAATAATCTCAAAATTTGAGATGTAGTCATACAAACAATGAATTCACGTTCCTGTCTTCTGACGTTTTTTGAAACAAATTAATGTTTGCAATATTATTACACTAATATTTATGTTTGCAAATAAAAGAAACACCAGAATGTCTTAATACTGCATTTCACAGCAGTATTACAGCAGCCACATTTACTAAGTGTAMACAAATACGCAAAGCCGGTCTATGAGATACTGCAGTTAATTCTCTGGTTTTTAAAGGAGAATAYAGTCAGCTTCACAGAAGGCTCACATCTATTTCAAAGAACACAGCCTCATTCTTATAGAGTGTACTGTGAATCTGAAGTCAATTTGGATATTAATGTTTCATCTTTGATCCAGTACTAAAACAAAATTACATGAAACCATAAATTTAGATCTCCTTCAGATTTTTCTTAGATATTCTAGAGACTCTAAAATTACTCTAAAATAATGCATAATTCCTCCATGGACACAATACAGCCTTACTAGTAAGAAAGCTGCCTTGCAGGTTGCTTACTGCTCAAAAAAAGGCAAAAATCCAAACTGCCAGTGCTGAGTGTTCTGGTGTCTGAGCACAGCCAAGTGTGCACATTTGGGTTAACCTCATCAATGCGAGAGAGKTTACTGCCAGCGTACTTATGTTCTGAAAACCACACCATATTTTTTCCTTCTTGTATCTGTGTTCATGCCATTTGTCTGCAAGAATATCCCATCTATTTCTGAGCTGGGGATGTTCTGAGACCCTTTCCTTGTCAGCTATGGGAGTAGGTGACTATTCTGGAAAGGATGAATCACAAGAGAAACACTGAAGGATCGCTGCTGTTTCAGTTATTTAGGCTACATGCTCTTTGGAAGAATGAATTTCAGCCTATGGGGAAGCGGAGTTATGAATCTGAATTATATTTTCAACAACTTAGTCTAACCTATATATAGATTACCTCCAAGCCCACATCAGAGGGTTTAACACATACCAAAGTGCTTTAATTGAGAGAAAAAGAATGCAAATAATATAAATGTGCCCTTAATGTTTGCTCACCACAAAAACGTGCATAATGTGGAGGACAGTGCAGAGTGGTCTGCAACATCTACATATTTTTCTGTTAACTAAACTTATGTTTCTAATTAAACAAGGTCACAAGCAGATGGTGAAGTTATTTGTCATTTCAGAGCCTTTCCAGGGAAGTATTTTTAGCCTATCGACCAAGAAAATAATGCTCTTCCAGCTGCAAACATCCATCATCCTTGTTAGCGGACTCCAGTCCTGCTGTCACAAGGGCAGGGACCCAGTTTTCGAGGGTAACTCGGTGCCAGCCATTGGCACTCATTTGTTAATGAGATACCTGCTTACCAGGCTGCAGGTGAACAGGGTCACAGCCCAACCTGGAGAAGCCATTTGGCTTTTTCCAGCAATCTCTTCCCCCAGCTGGTGAGGGGTTTTCAGGCTACCAAGCACATGAGTTGCTCTTCTCACGTAACCCACAGCATCTTCACCTCGACACATCATCTGTTGATACGTTTCCTCAGCTCCACCACTTGAATCTCCTCAAAAACCATCGGTCCTTTTGGCTCAGCTGCCAAAATTAGCAACTTCCATCTCAAAAACCCACWGAACTCATGGGAATGCTGAATCTCTTAGCATGGGAACAAGCAACAAGTTTTCAGATACACACGTTGCCTTTCTTGTCTTCTACAGCCCAGGCCTCAAGCTTTGTCAGAGGCAAAACAGTCCTAAACTTGAAGAATTTCATTCTTCTTTCTCTCCCCTGGCTTGTTCTTTTCCTCCACTGCTCCTCGGCTCTTCCTGCTCCTCTGCTCCAGGATGGGTGGCCATGGGTCGCAGTCCCTCAGCAACATTCCTCCTGTGACCTGGGGTGCCTCCTTCCAAGAGTTTGTCTCCAGCTGTATCCCCAGCAATGTCCCCCTCTATGTGTCTCCACTTCCTCCAAAYATCCTCCACACATCTCCTTTTATGTGTCTTCTGTGTCGCCTTCTGCATCTCCATTTGTGTCATGCGTCCTCATGTGTTTCCTCACGTGTCTCCTTTTGTGGATCCTCACATATCACCTCCACAACAAATGAGAYTTTGACCAGCCCAGGGGTATCTCTTCTATTCAGCCTTATCAGCTATAAATAACTATAAATTATACCTCAACAGTCCCACCAGGGGCACAGCAAAGTCTTTTTTCATAGCCACCATCTCTACTTCTGTAGAGTTTTGAGCAAGAACTTGCTCATAAAATCATAGAACTTGCTTCTAAAATCATAGAGTTTTGAGCAAGAACCTGCGCCCAAAACAGCATTTGAGATATTAAAACAAAATATGGCTGSATGGGAACCCAGACAGCAGCAGCTGTAAATGTCATGAGAAACTCTCCACGCAACACGCTGGGAGCCAGTCCATCCATTTTTAATGATCGGATTGCACATCAGCTCCGACGTTTTAATTGAGCCCAGAAACATCTTGGAAATCGAGTCAAAACTGCCACAGGTATTTTTAAATGTCTTGGAAAAGAATTTGAGGGAATACAGTCTTAGTAAATATTTATCCAGTTAATTAGGATAGCAGCATGAATCACTGCAATGCTCCTTTAGTATCTTTTTTTCTAGGCAAGAATAACCATAGCCCCCATTTGCATTTATCTTTTTGGTTACTCATGCACAGAACCTTTCACTCCTGCGATGAAACGGAGCYGCAGTTCATAACGTGCAAGTTGAAACAGCAGTTACCGCATCTCRACAGGAAACAACCTGCTGCACTTGCTGCAGGAAACAACGAGGCAGACTCAGAGCACTTCACAGCAGTTCAAAGCGGTTATCGCTCCAGTCTCATTGCTTCTCACCTTAATTCACGGGACTTTTATGACCTCTCTGCCTAAGCCTTTCAACAAGATATTAAAACACTGGGAAACCTTGTCATTCATTCGACTTAGCGTATCCACAGATTAAAGGCAGATTTTTCTCCCACACAACCCCATTTAACTCTCCTCTGTTCTTTCATATTTCCAATCCTCCTTTTGTTCTTATCAGCTTATTAAAAGAGATCTGCATAATCTTTTGAAAATGCACAAGCTTTTAYGCAATATGCTGATTTCACCTCAAGAGGAAAAGAGTAATTCAAGCACTTCAAAACTAGGTTAAGGCTAATGCTTTGTGGTCCCAATATCTAGGCTATTTAGAGCTTACCTGTAGACAGCTCAGCACGCATTATGTTGGCCATATCACATCAGTTACCCAGACCTGCAGGAGTCTGAACCTACCATTCAAAGGCAGGAAAGTCCTTTTCAGTGATTCTGGAACTGATCTAATTTGCTACAGATCAGAATGTTCCCAGTTTCCAACTTGACATCAGTGATAAGAAGAAATGGCATGCACAGTTACAGACTCTTACACGTGTTCTAGGAATTAACTAAATCAAAAAATTCACACCCAATATCTAGGGTGTCCCTCGTCTGTCTGCCAAGARAGAGGGCAATCCTACTGTCCTCTCCTTCAACAGTTTCTCCTTAAAATCCAGTCCYGCTTCTGCAGTGGTTTTATCAGCTGGAATTGTTCAAAAGAAGTAATAAATCTGCAGTTCTTACTGCTACCACGGCTATACATCCACTGTATATGTATTTTTTTGCAGTGCCAGGCTCTCAGGAAATTGCTAAAGCTTTGTATTCCTTGTACAGATGTAGAGGAATGTTTGCCGTTATGAAGGAGTTACAATGCTGGCTTCAATTTAGCTTGCATTTGCACATCCTTACATACCACAATACACTATATACTATACCTACAGAACAAGGTTCCTGGTTCAGGGTGAAGATTTGCCATTCATTTCTACCTTCCCTAAAATAAACAGGCTATCTTAGCTTTCCTTGAGCAGAGTATCTCAGAAAACCACTTCCTCAGACAGTTATGGCTGATACATCCGTAAGTTCTCAAGTTTGAAAAACTAACATAGAAACTTTATAGAAAGAAAACTTATAGAACCATTTAAAATCATTTAAAATGATTTAATGTATGTTTTTAAGGCAGCTAGTCATATTCCTTCTTCAGTCACAATGAAGGGATGATAGAAACTGAGTGATTTGATCCGTATCTCTGTTAGCAGGAAAAAATTGCTGAAGAAATAAAAAGTTAAAGGCTCCTTTAGACAGACCAGAGGAAAATGCATTCCCATAGAATAAGTATTAGSAAAAAGGCATCACACTGCAGCAAATACAGTACGATAAGCTTCCCAGCACACAAATGCAAACTACAGACTGGAATATGGTATCTTTCAGTTACCAGCCACAATTGAAACTTTTTTATTCCAGACAGACAAGAGTGGTTTTTTTCCTCCTGTTTCACTGTTATCTGCCATTTTCCTGCAGCTCTTACAAACCGATAAATATCATGCTTTACAGGGAGTATGTATCTTCACTTAACTGTTGCATTGAGAATATATTTCAAGATAATAAAAGTCTGAGTTTCTCAGCCTTAATTTCAAGGGAAAAAATGCCACCTTGTGAGAACTTCCTCAAAGCAGCAGGTGTTTATTTTATTCCTGATGCCACTCTGGCGTGCCATACACCCTTCTGTAATTGTTTGAGAGCCACCTAGGAATTACCTAATGATTAATAAGGGCTATTGCCCTTGTTCTCCTAAACATTTGCCATGCTACTTCAGTGCTGCAATGGATATACTTGTGCCCACTGCAGCCTGCTTTAACCTCTTGCCGCGTTCCCTCTATAGCTGTAAGCTGTTAGCTGCAGCTCCTGGGCTTGTCACAGAATCCTCAAGGTTGGAAGGGGCCTCAAGAGGTCATCTAGTCCAACCTTCCTGCACATGCGGGGTCACCTACAGCATGTGGCACAGGGCTGCGTCCAAGCAGGTTTTGAAGATCTCCAGAGAAGGAGACTAAACCTGCACAAAATGTCCTAGAAATATTAAAGTACATTCACAGTGACTGTATCTCTTACAGTCTGCTTGGCAGATTGTGATTCCTTCAGATGATGGATTTGGTGAGTATTTTGAGCCATGTTTTACTTACTTTTGAAAGGATGGCAGTCCTAGGGCTCCCCAGAGGTACTGTGAGACCTGCCTTCTCCATAGCGGGCTACCCAGCATCACACACAGATCTATTAAATTTTATGCATTCAGTAGGAGACTTGGAAACTTCTCCACCAAGGTGTCTGCCTTCACCACGCAGAACCGCAGCCTCTTCCCTGTTCCAGGTTCCCAGGCGCCAGATCCATCTGGTTCCTGAGCCTTTGTGTGTTATCTATCTAAATTTGGTGCATGAAAACCTGGAATGGGAGCAAATGCAAAGTTGTTGCAGCTAAGAAAGGTCCSAAATATACCGGTCCCATCTATTGACCTATCCATCACATGGGGTCTCACATAAGGTGGCAGGGCTGAGTGGTCTGTTGCACAGTGGAAAT
Source organism: Nothoprocta perdicaria (assembly GCF_003342845.1). Taxonomy (NCBI): domain Eukaryota; kingdom Metazoa; phylum Chordata; class Aves; order Tinamiformes; family Tinamidae; genus Nothoprocta; species Nothoprocta perdicaria. Next base: position 1,339,890 of record NW_020454783.1, read on the forward strand.
ACTGAGGAAATATTATACAGAAAGCACTAGTTTAAACATTTCAAAATGGCATAAACTGGTACTACTGTCAGAAAATGCAAGCCTCTCAACTTGGCCTGTTTTCTTGTTCCTGWCCCTGTGTTATCCCAACCCTGAGCAAAGGTTGCCCGATGAAAATGTGACACATTTAGGCTCACATTTAGGTACAACAAATTCAACATTCAGCAAATKGAGCAATTCAAATTCAGCATTCCACAAATGCTGGATCGAACTCAGCAYTGGACAATGCCAATGCTTGTGCTGGCCAGGAAAGCAAGTAGAGAGGCAGCAGCAGGAAGGGTATCACCGCTGCTTTCGATGGCAGTTCTGCCTCATTCCGCCTAAAACATTTGTAATGTCAGTCTATTAGTGTGATGTCTTACACCTCATCAGAATGATTTAAGAACACCTAGTACGCAGGAGTCCTGTTCTCCTCACCATCTCTGACCACGTTTTCCCATTCTCTTTCTTGTATAAGAATTAATGAATACACTGGTAAATCTGACTAATTCACTATTCCCATTGAAAACCGGCTTCACAGATTAGCCTTGTCCTGAAAACGAGACTTTTACTGTCACCTTTTTTGTCCCTGCCTGCCCAAAGCAGAGGCTTAAGTGCAGCTTTTCAGCCTTTTCAAACAAGTAGCACATACAATTATCTTTGGGGTTATTGTACACATTCCTGTCAGACTGGTAACAGTTCCCTGTCACACACAAAGCTCTCTGTGGTTTTTGCTAGTCAAATATCTAATATTTATCAAAAAGAGTTTAAATACATGAAACTGTAAACAGCATTTGGAATACTCTGAGTAACCTGTAAATAAATAGTCAAAGGCAAATTTTGTGGTGTCCCTCAAACACATTTCCCATCCATTTCTATGTACATGTTTAAGCAGATTACAACAAAGCCCTGATGCTTTTGTTTTCAGCATTCATATTTACCAATGTGTTTCTTTTAGGTTCATCAGAAAACATTTCTCATGTTTGACAGCACAACTGCAGTATTTTGGGTATTCTGCCTCTGAAGGAGTTTGAACAGAGGTAACAAGTATCAGTCCTTTTCAAGGTCTTCAGGGGCTCATCTGAAGCAAACAGGGTCTTCACAGCTACAAACTCGTAACTAGTGAAACAGAAATCTGCATGTTGTACCCGGAAAAGTACATGCATCATCTTTACTTGGAAGTCTATCAAAGCAGTCTATATTTTCACCTCTCCCTCCTCATTCTCCCTTTAACCGAGGAAAAAAAAATCCTAGTTTTTAAAGCAAACAGCAAAGAGCTTAATCATATGTTCGGTAATCCCTGGCAGKAACAAAATCTGCTCTTTTAACGCTTTCTCTAAGTCCATAAAGTTCTTCATAATTGACTAAACATTATTTTAACAMAGGGCCTCCTAGTAAATAGAACTGGTTCTACCCAAAGCCTCGACACTCAGCATACAAGCTGAGACGACCATTCKCATCCTGGCCCTAAATGAGGCCCCCGGACTGTCTTTTCACCTCCAGCGTTTATGTGATAGTTCCCCTGTGTTTTCCTGCCTTATTGCCTTGGCTCTTTGAAGGAAAGTAGGTCTTAGCCTGCTGGGTAGATGATCCACAGCAAGATATTCCCGTACAATTTCGGCAGTGGCCATCAATAACGCGCGGGCTTCGCGCTGCGGCGGGGTCTGGCCGGGGCTGCTGTGTGACTGGCATGTTAATGTAAAGTACCAGCTGCGTCAAGATGTAAAAGGGGGGAACTCAGCAGCAGTTGTTCTAAATTGAGAACAGAAATGAAAATTCAAACCACACCAAAAAGAGAAAAAGTTGAGTATTTATGTTAAAGCTGGAATTGAAGATGTGGAATCAAGTGTAATTTTACCAGGACTTTTCCTCTAGGCGCTCATTGCTGCAGCAACCATTCTATATGCCCAATTAAAATCCTGACCCAAATTAAAACGTACATATAAAATCATCTGCTGTACACTATACGAAAACAGACATTAATATGAGCAAAGTGGATAATTGCAGCGCTCAGTGCTCTTTATATATCCACGTCTGTTGTCTTCATGGTATTGTAATTGCCAGCCTGTTTCTGCCAAATGGACTGCAAAAATCAATAGCAAACTCCATTTGCTAAATACCACATGCAAGCTCCAGCTTGGCTTAGGAAATTCGGATTCAGGTGAAAAGCTACCAGCAAAGATGTCTATGAAGGTTTCTCCTTCATAGGTCCTGTGGTGATGCTCTGTGAGCTTTGACATCAGAAGTTCTGAATTTGCAGATCTGAATACAGAAAAAAAAAAGATTTGCTCAACTGAAAAGAAAAAGCTTTTCCCTAAATGATGAGTTAGAAATAATTCAATTATGCTTAATAATTGTGCTGCGGAAGATGCAGTCACACAGAATCACAGAATGGTTAAGGTTGGAAGTGACTCCTAGAGATTAATCCAGCCCCCCTGCTCCAGCAGGGACACCCAGAGCACGGGGCACAGGGCGGCATCCAGGCGGGTTTGGAAGATCTCCAAAGAAGGAGACTCCACGGCCTCCCTGGGCAGCCTGTGCCAGGGCTCTGTCACCCTCACAGGAAAGAAGTTCCTCCTCACATGCAGATGGAACTGCCTGTGTTGCAACTTGTACCCATTGCCCCTTGTCCTGCCACTGGCCACCACCGAGAAGATCTTGGCCCCTTCCTCCCTACATACTCCCATTATTTACACAAGATGCAAACCAATGAGTCTAACCTCAATATGGCCACTAAAGATCCTTGGATTCTCTCTTTCAAGAACCACTGTGTTTGGCRACATGACTTTCAGCTCTCTAACAAAGCAATTCCAAGGCTGAAAACAGATTTATCCTAATATTGTCCGTGTTGCCTATCAGTGGGGTATGACATAGCCTGTGGTTTCTGACAGGAAAACCCCCAAAAGCCCTTGGTGCATATGGAGCCAATTAGACAATAAAAAAAAGTTTCAAAAGCAGGGCCTGACATTGACCTAGAGCTCGGCTGGGCCTCCCCTCGCTGGGGTCCCCCGGCACCCATCCTGGGGGGCCTCCTAGGAACTCCCAGGTTGGGGGTGGCTCCTGGTTGCTTCCCAGGAAGGCCGAGGCGCCGCGATGGTTGTGCCCAAGCCGCGCACTGCTCACCCCAAAAGGCAGGTCTAGAAATCCAACGCTGTAATTTCCATGCTAGTTTTTATTCAGTGTTTTCCTTCAAGGCGGGCACTTGCCAAAACGGACCTCATGGCTCAGCGGCCGCCAGGCCCTGCTCTCGGGCACCCGCGCGGGCGGCCGCCTCCCTGCTGCCCACCGGCTGCCAGGCCTGGGCCCACGCCAGTAATGACACCAATAATAACGCCAATAATAACGGCAGCGAGCTAATGGCACACGAGGGCGCAGGGGAGGCCACAGAGCACAAGGAAGGAAAGGGCAATTTTACACAACCCATTACGATRTAATAACCAGTCATGGAAGTCACCATGGTATCACAGGCACAGCCCATACGATGTACTATGTAATATGTAATTATATATAAAGCGTTTGCCGGGAGGGTTGTGCGGAGCCCCCTCAGACACCCCTTCCCCACGCGCCCCCGCCCATGATGGCGCCGCCGCCCCCTCGCCGACATGGCGGCGGGACCGCTCACCTCCCCCCGCCCGGCAGGGCCGCCCTGCGCCTCGCGCTCCTCCCCCCGCCCGCTCCCCGGCAGCCGCCGCCATCTCCGGCACCTGCAGCGGGCGGCGCCGCCTCGCCCGCCCCGCCGCTTCCTCCGCGCTCCGCCGCCGCGCCCTGACGTCGCTTCCTCCCAACATGGCGCGGGCAGG